>NC_088699.1:8052500-8427500 GCF_028017835.1 Emys orbicularis
TATTCTCGTGGGGGGCCCTGCGGGGCCCGGGGCAAATTGCCCCACTTGCCCCCTCCTCCCCCCTCTGGGCGGCCCTGCAGTTTTTACCTTACATCTCTGCTAGGACTCAGTCCTGCTTTCTGTAGTGATAGAGACACAGCAGTGCTGGCCCATCTGCACTAGCAGATCCACTGCTGGCCACCCTCGTCTCTTTTGCCATTTTGGCAGAGAAAGTTTGGGTTAAAAGCAGTGATGGGATAGACACCGAAAAAAGAGCTTCGGGGACAAGTATTCCTTACAGCAATGCATAGAAGCCCTACCCAGGATCAGGGCTCCATTGTGCTGGGGACTGTAAAAACACTTAATCAGAGTCAGTCTCGGAGAGTCTGTGATCTAAATAGACAAAACTAGCAAAGGGCTCGAGCAGAAAGAGAGGTGAAGTAACTCACCCTTAAATGGCTGTAGCCCAGTCCTTTAGGGGTTATTGATTAGTATTGCTTTCCAATTAATTCTAATTTTCAGAGCTGGGGGATTGTAGGGTTCTAACCCCAGAAACAGGCATAATGGCTCCTGTACCATTCCTTGCATACATACTCATATCCTCACACCCTACCTGGTGGTGAGAGACGACAGAACCAGCTCTGTCCCTAGCATGCCAAATGAGTCCAGCTCCAGATTGGCTGATGACCTCTTTACATGGTGCTCTGGCCTATTATAAGGTCATGGGGCCATCCTGAATGCTCAGTCTCCCTTCTCCATATCTAACTTCCTCACCCTAATAACGTTGAGGTGCCTTTTATCCTATAAATTAGCATATTAATGATTTTAGCTTCTTTTCTTGCCAGCGCAAGTTCGTGGTTAAGCATCTGCCAACAGTCTATCCTAAAATATCCAAGCCTAGTATCAGTTCAATGTTCCTGTGATTACCTGATAACATTTTAGACAAATCCCCCCTTAAACACACTATTCTCAGTTCCCCAAAACTCAGGGTCACTGTTGGCCATTTAGCTATGCCAGAGTTCACAGGCCTCAGGGCCTTATGCTAACCTATATCTTATGCTAACTGCTTAAACTAATAGCTTACACGATACAGGCCTGTAGGTTCCTTGCCTTACAGCCAACTAAAATAAAATGCTAAAGCTAGCTCTATAGGTTGCATGGCAGAGCTAGGAATAGAATCTAGGTCTCCTAGATCAGTTCCCCATCCACACTGTCACACTGGCTCCTAAAAGTTCAGATGCTTAGGTGAGTCTCTTGGGCTGGCAAAACTGGTCCATAAACCTTGTGAGAGCAGCCTCTCTTGTGATAATCTGGCAGGCTGAGTTGGGAGGGGGAAATAAAGAACAATGAGAGGTGTACAGTGTTAACTTTTTCTCACCTGAAAAACAGTGAGAGAGAGAGAGAGAAGTCTAGTTGCCATCAGTCCTTACGAAATCTGAATGAGTTCCCCCTGCCCAGTAGAAAGGCTGTATGAGACAGGGCCGCCCAGAGGATTCAGGGGGCCTGGGGTCTTCGGTGGCGGGGGTCCTTCCGCTCCGGGTCTTCGGGGCACTTCGGCGGCGGGTCCCGGACCGAGTGAAGGACCCACCGCCGAATTGCCGCCGAAGACCCGGAGCGGAAGAAGCTCCAGGGCTTCAGCAGCGGATCCTTCACTGAAGGATCTGCCGCCAAAGACCCGCCGAAAACTCTTGTGGGGGCCCCTGAAAACTCTTGTGGGGGGCCCTGGGGCAAATTGCCAAACTTGTCCCCCCCCACCCCACCCCCCGGGTGGCCCTGGTATGAGAGAATATATAGGGTTGTGATGGCTGCTGTATGGTAGGGTGGGAAAGCCTTAAGAGCTTTGCCCTCTTTTTAAAACCCTCTATGGAAGTGACTGCTGGACAGCAGTATTATTATGGAGCCTTGCTTAAGGGTGTTGTGCCTTGTGGGATGGGGTCACTGCTAAGGGTTTGAATTCCTGCTAGAGAATGGGCCCTACTCAACACAGTTCTGAATTCTTCCACACTTTAGAGGGGATGTTTGGGTTAGGGGGGTTGAACTGTTCCTCAGTCTAAGCATTAAGACATCTGGGTGATGGTAGAAGATGGAGGAGATGGTGGTAGGTAACAATACCATTATACTATGGCAGGTAATCCATGTGTCTCTGGCATCTCACATTCTCTCCTATCGGTCTCATGGGCCCTGAATCCAGAACAGACTTCATTGTGTGTTTTAAGTCTCATTGAGTCTCATGTAAGCATGTACTGAAAGTGGAGCATCTTTCCTGAATCGGATGCTTTCCTTAACCGGCGCCTGAGTCAAGACAAGCAGAGCTTAATCAAAACTAGTGAAAGAGCAGAGATGAGATCTTCAGGTCTTGCTGATTCTCCTCTCACCTCTTTCATGACACAAATCAGGAACAATTCCTGTGAAGTCAGTAGAGTTAGACTATTGTATAAAAAAAAAATGTAGGTGAGAGAAGAACTCGCACCTAATTATGTATATTAGATCAGGGAACACTTCAAAGGACAATTTACCTGGCAAGCCACATCCGTTTATAAAAAAAAAATGTGCTAAGATCCCCTTGCTTGGAAGCTTGGGACAAAGTCAACTGAGAGGAAAACTTGGGCTCTCGGAACCTGAGTAAGTCAAATTATGAGCTATACAATCATCTGACGTAGCAGGGGATTGTTTCAGCATTACCGCTCACCCGTTGCACCCCTTTGCTCCCCTTCTCTGTCCGCTTGGCATGCTTTGGAATCCTATGTAGTGCCCACAATACCTAGCAATATGGAATATCTTCAGCATTTAATAATTATTTAAAAATCACGTCCAAGGAAGTGTGGATGCTAATTTGAGATCAGTTCTTAAATTAAGGCTCATCCGGTCACTGATGTACCTTAAATAAAGTAAATAGAGAGCAGGGGAGCTGGTGGATGATTGTACCTGCCGAAGTTGAAAAGACTGAACATGAGAGAAACATCAAAGCAAAAATAAAAAGACGTCTTTCTTCCAGAGCTGAAAACCTTGTTTACTGGAAGTGGTTTTAAACGGAGGTTCCACTCGGCTCCGCTCATTCTTTCACACCAACAGCTTTTCTGCTTGTGAAAGGTGGCTCGGAGTGAAGAAACAAGCCTAGGTTAAAGGAGGGGGGGGGGGTTGAAATAAGAGATGGCCTTGGAAATTGAGGATGGTTAAAGGGGTGGGGTGAGAGGGGGGGATGGATAGGCAGGGTGGGTTTGTAGTCAGTTTCATAGACAAATTTTGGAATTATCTGGCATGAAATTGGGCACAAATGCAGACCCTTCGGAATATCCAATCAGTTGATTCACTCGACCATTTTGAGAAATTTGGAGGGGCGGAGGGAGATCTATATATAAAAAAAAAGTGTCCACGCTCTGTTTGTTTTGAGTGCAGATGGAGTCAGAATGGCAGGGGGAAAGTTGCCCCTCCCTTTTTTTCCCTCCCCGTCCCCAGGCCCCTTCACAGACAGACACAAGTGGGGAGGAGAATGTCTGTTTGAAAGAAAGGCCCTAAAGGGAGACTGAGAGAGCCATCACTTGCAGGTTCCTTGAATGGCAGCCTCTTGAGTGAGGCACCATATGCCGGCTCATGCCTCCCTATCAGGAGTTTTTTCAACGGGTACTGGATGCACAAATTGGCACAATTCAGCTCTAGAGCTCCTCAGCTGGTCTCCACACCCCACTTGACATGAAAATGACCTCTCCTTTGTGGGTCTCCAGGAAGGGGAGGGAGCCGGGCAGGGAGGGGGGGGAGGGCGGAAAAACCCTGACATGGTGTCAAATGAATTGGAGGCTGCTCTACATCACATTCACATGGTCATTTTGAAAAGGAGGGGCTAGGAAAGGAGCAAAGGTGGCCAGTTAAATACACAGTCATGCCCGATATCAAGTAAACAGCTTAATGTACACAATGGGCCTGACTTCAGTTAAAATGTATATCATAGAGCTAAAGCTGGGGCCCAAACCAAAGCCCTGGATCAGAAAACTCTCAAACTTTGGAGAAATTCTGGGTCTTTGAACCAGATGGTTTGGTTCTGGTTAGCGCCAGTTGGAAAATAGATTTATTTTCTGTTGGTTTTTTTTTAAGTTGATTTTTCATCTAAAAACTCAGAACTGCTGACATTTTCAGCTGAAAACTTTTTAGTTTGGGGGTGTTGGGTGTTTCAACAAAAAAAATCTACATTTGCCTTGGAAAGCAGAGCCTTTTAACGAAAAACTTCATTTAACTGAAAACCCAATTTTCCGTTGAAAAATAGCTTCCTCAGGAAGTTTTCAACTACCCTAGTTCTGGTCCCATTTCTGCTAAAAGCAATAGAGACATAGTGGCTCTAATTTGCTATTGATGTTAAGTGACACTGCATCACTAGCTTCAGTGCCGTGGTGACAATTTACACTCACTAAATCCAAGTTGGGGCCTTTGGGTGCTACCATGGTATATATATAAAATACACTACTACTGTTGTGTGCTAAAATGCTTGGCAGGCTGCTTTCAGTATCCGTTATCTGGCTGGGTGGAATTGGTTTTGAATAAAGGGACAATGTCAAGATATATCATGCAACTTACACAATGACAAAAAACTATAATCCTGAGCTGCGTTATCAATACCTCTTTAGATTGTTAAAGTGAAAGAATTTTTTTCAGAGCGAATTTGTTTTAAACTATACAGGCTGTCTGCTTTGCTGGATTTTACTCCCATTGGGATGGAAATGGGCTGTCCCATTTCACTGGGTGTTTCTGTCTGTCTGATAGCCAGGTGATGTTGCAGGACTGGATGGTGAAGAATTTTCCATTCCAGCTGCTACTACCATCTGGGGAAATCGAGAAGGGGGGCCGGATCAGCTGGTCAAATTAAAAATGTGAAACTTGTTTCAGATGAGTTGTCCAATATATTCAGCTAAAAGTAGATCAGCTACTGGCTCCCCCCACCCCTTTGGAAAGGGAACATTTTTTTTTAAATCTGTTACACAATAGAAATGCCCCATGGGGTCTGATAAGCCCAGTCATTTAATTATCCCTAAGGCTCCTGTGATGTTGGTTGAAAACTCTCTCTTCATTTGGCTCTTCGTAGTATTGTCCTTGCCTGTCTAGTGTGTCAGGACAATGAGTCCAAAGGAACAGGAATATAGGAGACAAGAAGGACATAGATCCATCAACGACCCTGCAGCCCCAGGAAGCTGATCAGGCTGGAGAGGATTGGCTCATTGATCCTTCTAGCATTAATTATTTCATGGCATAATTGTAATAATCTGTTTAAAAAGCTTAATCACCCCAATGGCTGCATGTTGTGAGAGAGAGATGATCCAGAGGGTCTATTTACAGGAGTGTGTGTGGTGGGGAGGGGTCTGGGAAGATCTAGCATCACTAAAACTATATTTCCAAAGCCACCATTTTCAAAAGCTTTGTTTTAAATTATATACCAATAAGGACTGGTCTCTATGATCAGAGCACAGGAATTAGTCAGGAGTCCTGGGGTCATTCTCACTGGCCTGCTGTGCGGCCTTCTGCCAGTCATTTTTGTGCCTCAGTTTCCCTCTCTGTAAAATGGGATGTAGTGAGGTTTATTAATTCGGGGGTGTTTGTAAAGCACTTTCCTTGGATGAAAGAGGTTGTAGAAGAGCAGAGCATCATTGCATCTAAACGAGTTATTGGAACCAAATGCTTCTAATTATCAGAATGTCAGGGATTTATTTGCATCGCCTTAGAAACCTAGTTCAGGATCTTGTCTCTAATGTTGGCCAGTACCAGCTGCTTTAGACGAAGGTGCAAGAATCTGATAACGTAGGCAAAAAAATCTGACTGGGCCTGACGGTTTGTTCATGTTTTCTTTGTTGTGGGGGTTTTCAGTCACCCCTAACATGTAGCTTTCTTTGAAACTGAGTTCTGAGCGCCGACGCGAATCTAATGTTGCTAATCAATTTGGAGGGGAGGGGAAATCAGTTTGGCCATTGAAACATTTTTCCAAAACACTAGAGACATTCTCGGTTGTGGATGCTGCTGCATGTTCGTGCTTCTCAGAGATGGGTTTGATTTTAAACATGCAGTTTCTCCAGCAATTAGAGGTCGGTTCTGCTCTCCATACAAGCATGTAACTCCTCTTAATGCCACCAGGAGCTGTGCGGGTGTACAGGCAGGGGAATGGACCCTTGGTGATTAACGTGGCCTGACCTCTAGCAGTGTTGAGGAAACAAAAATGAAAAACAGCCCAAGATACTGGGTCTTTAAAAATTAGCCAGCTGTAAGGGAAGTTCAGAGTGCCCATGACTTCCACTGATTCCACCAATGCAGGCTTGGGCCCATGGGTTTCATGAGGTTTATGGCAAGCACTGCACGTGTCCAAACAACGTAATTACACGATAGGCTGGAGGGACTATTCCGGTTCGTAGCATAAATGTCTTTTTTTTTTAAATGTTTATGAAAATGTATTTAAATTAAAGATCGACCCTGCCTCCTTCTAGTGAATAGAATAACAGAGGGGTTTTTCTGAACCTGCCTGAACGGTGGACACTGGTGAAGCAGAATGTGGCTCCAATGTAGCTGTCTCACTTCAGCAGGTCGATAAGATTTTTTTAAAATTATTATTATTGTTGTTGTTGTTTTAATCTCCCTTGTCCCATATTCAATCAAGAGGAGAGGTGGGTCCCAAAGGACCAACCTGATCGCTTGGTGTGGTTAATGCATGCTTTATAATCTTCCACAAAAGTTTGGGAGTTAGAATCATAGAATCATAGATTATTAGGGTTGGAAGGGACCTCAGGAGATCATCTAGTCCAACCCCCTGCTTAAAGCAGGATCAGGGAAATTAAATACAGAAAGCTAGGTATGTCTGAGTTATAACTTAAATGCCAGAAACGCCTTCCTGAGCTCAAAACAGCTGCCTTGGTGGTGAACAACAGAGATCTGGCTTTAACTTCATTTTCTGGCTTTTGCCTATTTTATGTGCGGTCCCTGAAGTTTTTTGGGAGCTGATCCTGTGTGGTATTAAGTAGAGTCATCACTTTCCAGAGAGCAAATAATTTTTTTTGTTTCTCCATTCACAAGGAATCTAAATGACTATTGATTTAGATTAAGGGGGAAATGAATGTCAAGTCACCATGTGAGAGTACCAGCGGCGGCTCCAGGCACCAGCGCAGCAAGCGCGTGCCTGGGGTGGCAAGCCGCGGGGAGCGGCCTGCCGGTTGCTGTGAGGGCGGCAGTCAGGCCGCCTCGGCGTGACCAGCGGACCACCCACAGGGGCGCTGCCAAACCGCCTGACTGCCGTGCTTGGGGCAACAAAAAAACAGAGCCGCCCCTGGAGAATACACGCTGGTCCCTCTCTCTCCTCTGGGACAGACTACGCTGGACTGAACACAAAATGGCTGCCAGTCCTTGCAGACAACAGGGTCCTATGATTGTAACAATGCAGTGAACAGGGCAGGGCCTCCCAGAGGATTCAGGGCACTTCGGCGGCGGGTCCCGGAGTGGAAGGACCCCCCGCCGCCAAAGACCCAGAGCGGAAGAAGTTCCGGGGGCCTGGGCCCCACGAGAGTTTTCCGGGGCCCCCGGAGCGAGTGAAGGACCCCGCTCTAGGGGCCCCGAAAAACTCTCGTGGGGGCCTGGGGCAAATTGCCCCACTTGCCCCCCCCCCCGGGCGGCCCTGGAACAGGGGCATAACAGTCACTAAATAAACTGCACCCCTGAAGACAACGAGAGTTGAGGGGGTGTGGCACCGATCAAGACTGGTCCTAAATCTTGGGTGGTTCATATGCATGTCATGTGGGTTTTCCCTTGATAATGCAGTTAGACTATTGCCTCCCTGGGAGCCTTGAGGATATGTGCTGGCACATGCGTGTGCCATGTGCACACGTGATCTTAGCTGAAATTTTGTATTATACTGCTTGGCTGCATGTGGAAACAAGAGCCACAACAGGAGAAGGACCGGTTCTGCTGCCATGTGGGTCATTTATTTAAGCATATTGGGGGGCCTTACACTTTTCTGTCCCTAGATGCCTGCCTGTCCCAAGAGGTGTGCAGCCCTTCTGGTATCTGCATTGACGGGAGCAAAAATATCCTCTCTAGCAAGCTAATTTTAGTGAAAATTCTCCCCAGTGGCTCAGATGAGCAGGTGCTAGAACGTAGACAATAGCATTCTGCCCAATGACAACATTTTGCACAAAAGAGAGAGGTCTAGATTTTGATGGGAGCACTTGCATCATGGACATGATCGGGCCAGATTCCAGGCCCCACAAGACCCGTTTACACCTCTGCAGTGGCATACAAAGGCCAGAAAGGCCTCCAGTGAAAGGACAGCATAGGGGTTGCATATGCAGCCCTATTGTGCCCCTTCCCTTGCAGCCCCCAGTGCAGGGGAAAGCCCAAGGTAGGAAGGGGTATGTCAGGGACAGGATCGGGAGTGCTGTGTAATTCTGGGATGTTGGGCGGCCCCTAGGGAGTTATGTGATGGGAAGCCCCAGTGCGATTACAGTAACACACACCTGCCTATCAGCTCTCGAAATTACATGGTCTGATGTATAAAATGTCCAGCTCTTGCTTACGAAGCTGCCTCCTGTGTGGTGTTCGCGGATATGCAATAACTGTTGTACCGTCGCAATACAGCTGCTTGTTGTAACTTGGCCATGCCAGTGTAACCGGCGTCATGTTTGTGATGGGATGTGTCAGATCAGGTTGTAAAAAGCATGAGCCAAAACTTTTAGCCAGAACTTAGCAAGACCCTCACAAAAACTCCTCCATCTCTGTAGTGACGTATATGCCAGCCGACCAGTCACCTCTTCACAAACAGCTTGAGTATCCTATATTCCTTGTGGTTGTGTGATTTCAATTTGATTCCCGGACAGTAACCTCACAGAGAATTTAAAGTACCAATAAAATAACAATAATAATAATAATTAATAATACAATGACTTTAGAAATGTTATATTACCTTCCTCAGTTTAATTCTTCTCTGGTTTTAATAGGTGTAAATTTCAGTGCAGCCATGAACTTGCTGTGGTTATTGAAAGAAGTGTTGCTCCTTATCTCTTCATCTGTTCCTCTCTCACACTTTGGGAACGGGCGTTTAACTTCTGGCCTGTCATTTCTATATCATGGACCTGGAACCACGTCATCTTTGACAACACAGGAGAGACCTGTCAGTGGCAAGGGGCTAGGGAGAAAGCACTCCTTGGATTTGGATCTGATTAGGTTCAAGAAAGTAAAAGCCTTGGCCCCACTACTTTTACGACTAAATCAGCCCTTGGTGTTTTGATCAGACAAAGGCTGTTGCTAGATATGTGGCATCTGTTAACAGACTACCGCTGTCATTAGCTGCAACTAGGCATCTGCTGCTAAAACCAAACACGTAACAGATGCCAGTTTAGAAGAGGGGTGGGGAAAAAAAAAACCCAAAGCGCTAATATTTCACTTTTCCATAGACATCCCTTCATTGTTGGCAGAGGGGCTGGGTGTATTTCAGCAACTGTGGCATTAAATTTAAATCTGCCTCTCTTACAAATACCTCTCCATATCCTTGTTCTGAAACACCCTTTTTTATTTCCATCTGACTGTGCGAGCTGTATTTGAGTGTGTTTGCTCCGTTATTTTATATGGACACGCACAAATCCCTGAGGTTCCTGGGGCATGTGGCACTCGGCAATGCGGCTGGCGCTGCTGATTCCCAGCTACCAGCCAAGAGTTGGCACTATCCTGCTGCCAGGGTTTTGAGAAGGAATTACCCCAGTGAATGTTAACTATAACATGGTCGGTGTGGCTCAGAGAAGGGGATGTGCTCTATAGGTTCTCTGGGACAGAGTCAGTGTGGATGCAATGTCTAGCACAATGGAGTCTTAACTGGGGCCTGCAGGAGCTAATGTAATATAAATAACTGAAATGATAATCTATGAGCAAATGGCACCGTAGCTTTAAATCCACAGACCTGATTTCCATGCTCTCCAAGCGTTTTGGAGGTGGCAGAGGAGAAAGGGGAAAAGAACCTGCATTTTTTTTTATTTTTTATTTTAGTGCCATGCGGGAAGATGAGGCGGCTGTGCTGATGGATAATGGGAAGGTATCAACGTGATGTGTTGTTAGTACCGTACCAAATAGGCTTTTAATTTTCTGGGGAGGTGTGGGGCGTCTCTGCAGTGCCGGCATCAATCATCATCATGAGGTTTCAGGTCCCGACTCCCCAGGGGCCTTTCATTGTAAAGGATTCCCTCTTCCTCTCTGACTAGGGGCTGTTCTCCCTCCATGGCGATGCCTCGCGCAGACTAATTGCTGACTTGTTCCTCTTATGATGATAAAACTCGTGTCACCACGAAATAGAACATTAGGATAAAGTCTTTAAACTGGCTGTGCAGCTGGGAAACTCATTTAGAGCCCCTGGTTTAAAAAACAACAACGTGGTAGTAGCAGATATTTTTTCTGTCCATTAACTGCAGGAAATGAATATGAGTTTGGTTCTACGGCTGCTAAATAGCACATTGAGTCAGTATCTTGGCCCTACCCTCCTCATACACTCCTCCTCCCCAACCTTTGTAGCTATCTTTACTTCTAAGGGCTTTTGTCTTAATACAGTTTTGGGTGAATTCTGATGCTCAGGAGAGGGAGGAGCTCAATGTTTGGCTATAGCCAGATGTGATGGGGCGGAGGCTGAGTGGTGATGTATTCATTTAGATCAGTGATTCTTAACCTGGGGTGCACACACCCCCATTAGGGTGTGAGATGCCCTTTCTGGGGGTGCGAGACATGCCAGATTTATTTAGAAGGTAAATCATCGAAAACACAAATTAAGCACAGGCACGTATGTACAACTACTTTGTTTCATCAAACCTATGAATTTATTAACATTATAATTTTTTTAACGATTACTGTAATATACAAAAAATATATATCTAGGTTTAAGGGGTGTGAGAACATATTTTTTAGGTTTAAGGGGTGCGAGAACGTATTTTGAGAACCAAAGGGGTGCCGGCTGCACCACTGATTTAGATGGAATATATAGACCCAAAGAGTCAAAGATGTTAAGACCCTGACACTGTCCAATATTAGACGGTTTTAAACAAGGTTCGGAGTTTGGAGACCTTAGCCTGCTTAGTACTATGGCAAACATACCATTAAAAATCCTTTTTAACTTTTTATTAAAGATACAGAAAAGAAGAAAAAACAGTTGAAGGGTTTGAAATGTTCAGTATTAAGGAAGGCTTTCGTTTTAACAGCATCCCACGTTCCCTTTCTGATTTGCAGGAGAGAGCCTTTAGAAGCAAAGCCCCCTTGTTTGACAGTCTCTTAAATAGTATCAAAGATGGTAATAACTTTTTGGGGGGAAAGAGAAGTTAGTTGAGCTGAGCTGGAGCGGTCATTGTTAAAGCCTGATTCCATTCCCTAGAAGACAAAACAACACAAACACACACACATAGGGTGACCAGACAGCAAGTGTGAAAAATCGGGACGGGGGTGGGGGGTAATAGGAGCCTATATAAGAAAAAGACCCAAAAATCAGGACTGTCCCTATAAAATCGGGACATCTGGTCACCCTACACACACAAGAGAAGAGAAACGAACAGCAAAGAGAGAAATTGCAGCTTCTGTCTCTGGTGTTGACTTTCACTTGCAGCCTCCTTGCTGGAGAAACGCAGGCACAGCACATGGTCTTAGCAGTCACTCAGAGACCTGGCCAACTTTTACCAGCATTGGGCTGTTGAGGGTGTTGCTTTTTGTTGCCTGACCTCTTTCTGGGCAGTGTTGCAAAATATACAGCCTTGGCTTATTAGACAGAAGGAAAAATGAGAGGGATAGGAAAGAGAAGAAATAAGGTGGGGAAAGAAAAGGACCAATGGGATGAGGGGGTGGAGAGAGACAAACTCTCAAATCCCAAGTGGCATTTGGGCTTTACCTGGAGCCAATGGAGGTGGTGGGGTCATCTAGATCTCTCTCTCTGGCCCAGTCTTCTCTGTATATCTCTCAGGCTTAGGACACAGAAGGTCCAGGGTCCCAACAGTCATGGTGGTGAACCTCACTCCAGTAACCAATTTTTCTCCCCAAAGGACCCCGAAAGGAAATGGGTGGACTAGCCAATTCTCTCATTATTTTGTCCAGCTACTTTGTGACACACCAGCTTTGGTTCATTGATTTTTTTGGTCTCACACTGTTCTTGTTTACCAGGCATGATTTTTAACACAGCCCTTGAGTTATATCCAAAGGCCTTTTTGTTTTGGACTAATTCAGTCCCTCTCTCTCCCTTTCAGACCCTTTCCTGTCAGTATTTGTTGTTATAAGTTATTGTGACGTTCTGTGAACCTTCACTCACTCCTTATAGTTAAACTCACCATTAAGGTAAAGCTGGCGGCCCAATTATAGCAGCAGTGGTCAGAGATAGGAAACGCTTCTTCCTCCCCTGACTGCTAATTCCTTGCTCTTGTGACCCCAAATCCACATTCTGCTCCCTCTTCCCACTAAGGGTAAAAATTTCCAAAGTACCTCATTGCCTTTCAACAGAGCAATTCTCCAAATGGCTTACGTCCCATTATCAAAAGTAATGGAGACCCTTAGGAGCCTATATCTCATTAAAAGCCAATGGGAGTCACTCAGGGCCAGACTTTAAAATGTATTTAGGTGCCTGAAGGTGCAGATGGGCATGTAGCAGGATTTTCTAATGCACCTAACTCCCATTGACATGAATGGGAGTTAGGCTCTTGGATGCTACTGAATATTCCACTTCTCTGCATCTTTACGTGCCTAAATGCCTTTACAAACCCAGCCCTCAGGCACTTTGGGGAAAAGTTCCCCTAACACGCTTTAGATGGAAAGCTCATCTTGCCATCTAACCAACAGCCTTCTCCCCTCACCCCCGCCCCTCCACCTTTCCCTTTTTCCTTCCCTTTGACTGAACTGGCCAGCCTCTCCTCTTCCAGAATAATAGTTAATGTGCATCTGTCGTCATCGGTTTTAGCCTAATGTTGCTTACTGCCTGCTCCCGTGGTTGCATTCGCCAATGCTTCAGGCTGTTTTGTGACAGCCACCCCCTGGCACAACACCCCAGGACCCAGTTCTGCCCTCCATTATCCCTGTAGGCAGTAGGTTTGCACTAAGGTCAATGAGGGCAGAATTTGATTCATAGGGTCTGATTCCCCTTTACACCAAGGTCCTTTGATGCTGCTCTGGCACTGTAAAGAGGCCTTGAAATGAGCATAAATTAAATTTACCCCCATTTTAAGGCCCTTTCACACTGCCAGTCTGGTGTAAAGAGGACTTGCTGTTAATGAGATTTGGACCTGTATTCTTTGGTGGTGAATACTGAAGGGATGCCTGGGGCCAGATTCTCAGCTAGTGTAAACTGGCTTACCTCTCTTTAGGTCAATGAACCCACACCAATTCACCCCAGCTGAGAACCTGACCCAATGCCCAGTAGGGACAGCCCCGTCATGCCAAGGTTTGTCATTCTAGAGTAGTGATAATGATGCATCAGGATGATCGGGCAGGGTGTGGTGCTCACTGGGAAGCCAGCCACTCTAGTCCTGGCAGTGGAGGTTCCTCGGGGTAGGCATTGCATAGCCTGCGTGTTTGGTTTTATGGGAGTCAGACTCTGATCTGAACCCATTGGCATTGAGGACACATTATGTCCGTTTTGCCCACTTGCTTTCAGATGTCCCTGGTCTGACATGCACCCAAATGTGCCCACATGGCAGCATAAAGCTACCCCATACAAATATCGTTCTACTCCTGGACAATAACAAAAATACACCCAAGAAGTCTATGTGCCATGGAGCACTGCTTGGCAGGACATTTAGATTCTACCCTAACTCCAACATAGATTGACTGAGAGACCTTTGGCAAGGCACTTAGCTTCTCCGTCTCTCCCATCTCCTCCCCAAACCAATTTCGTAAAACCGCCTTCAAATCCCTCCGAGGGATCTGCTTCTCCCCCAATGCCTATTGTAAACTGCCAGCTGAGATAGGTTCGGCAGGTGGGAAGCAGTGAGGTCTGATATTATTGTTCATGTCCTTAAAGACTGGAAACTTGCAAATTCTATGTAGGTTCTTATCACGCCCTCGCCACTGGAGCACCTTCCAAAAGTGCATTAAGTGATGTGGTTAATGTCTGTGGTTCTCTTTGTCTTACTACTGTGCTTGTACCTAGGCAATAACATCTTCCTGCTCCTGTTACGTTTGTGCTCTACCCCCTTGTTACACAAACTTAGGGTAACCAGACAGCAAGCGTGAAACATTGGGATGGGGTAATAGGCACCTATATAAGACAAAGCCCCAAATATCAGAACTGTCCCTATAAAATCGGGACGTCTGGTCACCCTACACCAACTTGCTGAGCCAGATCCTGACCCCTGTGACTCCAGTGGTACAAAGTGGCTGTAGAACAGCCCTACCTGGGCAGCTGAGGATCCCCCCAGTCTAACCAGCTCTTCCCCACCCCCTAGCACTCCTTGGTGTAAGGAAAATGCCAGGGGTACTTCCAGGGGGAGAGGACATTACGTGTCAGGGTTTTGCTGTGCTCCTTTGCAGGTGAAACAACCCCTTGGGTGCTGTGACTAGTCGACATAAATTAAACCAGCCCCAGGCGTCCCCTAGTTTAGGCCAAGGGCTGAACTGGGCCCTGGCAGCTCTGGGAATTGGAGGATTATGATGGCAATATACTGCCACCTTTCCCCAGCCAACAACAGTTCAGCCAGAGCCAAGGATCAGAGCCACCGGATCTTGTATTAATTCAGACTGTAAAGTCTTCAGGGAAGGGGCTGCCTCTTCCTGTGTCTTTGAGCAGCACCTAACACAACATGGCCCTGATTCCAGTTGGCTCTGGGCCCTACAGTCATATAAATACTTGCCCAGTTAATTCACTGAGGTTTTCTAAAGCAGGTTGAGATCCCCCAGAAGGACCAATTCCCTTCCCCTGCAAGGAGAAAGTGCTGCAAAATAGCTGGAGGTGAGTTTATGTCCTGAAGCGACTGACTCTTGCCCTGTTTTTGCATCCTTCATTTCCATGCTCATTTTTTGACTCCATGGGGGGAAGGATGTAGGGGAAGAGGGTTTAGCTACAAGATTGAACTTCATAAGGAAAAGGGAGAATAGGGGGAAAAAATATTATTTGAAAAGCTACTCGGGGGGTTGGGGGGAAAGTACTGTTTTAAAAAAAAAAAAAGGTTGCAGGAGCGACTACTGCAGCCCCTTCCCCAGATGCAATCCCACTCCTGTAATTTCTGGGGGAATTGGTTCATCTTGGGTGCAGATATATTTGTGTCAAGGTGCAGCTGCACAGATAGCCCGACTCTATGCATAGTAAGAGGCTTTCAGAGAAAGAGGTTATGCCCAGAGCAAGGCCTTATCAGAGCAAGCTGCCTGCCATTTATCTGGTTCCCTATCAAATATGAAAACAGGCCTCAATCTGCTGCTTCTATTTTCCTTGTGAAGGCTAGGGGTGGAATAATAATTTAGTCCAGGGTTGTTGTTTTTTTGTTTCCAACAGTAACCTTCTGCCAAACTCTGCTCTTTCTAACTTCCCGAGGTCTCTTACAGTGCAGCTCTAGGAAAGAGATTCTCTCTGTGGTTGTGTGCATGTGTATTTGTATAGGTTTATTTAAAAATGAAATCTTTATAAAAATAATAGAGTCCCATATCCTGGAGGGTTGTGTTTTTTGTTTTGTTTTGTTTTTTGTTTCTACTGGTTTCCCTGATATCACAGGACAGTGGTACCAAGTCTCAGGCATTTCAGAGTGTAATATTATTATTATTCATTATTTCTATTACAGCACCCTTAAAGCCTCAGCCAAGCACCAGTTGCCCTGGGCACTGAGCAAGCATATATTGAGAACCAGTCATTTCTCCAAAGAGCTTCCAGTCTAAATAGACAAGACTGACATAGAGTGGAAGAAAGGAAGTCTCATTATGCCCAATGTATAGATGGGGAATTGAGGCACAGAGAGACTTAGAGCAGATTTTCAAGTGTTCAGTCCCCACAATAGAGGGGCACATTTTCAAAAGAGTTCCCAGAAGCTCCAGTCTGGATTTTCAGTGAGCCAAGACATTTGAAAATCGGGCCACTTCTTTAGGAGCTTGCATGGGAATTGAGCTCTTCTGAAATCCTAGCTCTGATTGTGGGTAATGAGCTCTTTTGAGCATCTGGCCCTAAGTGACTTGCCTGAGCTGACAGAGGAAGAAGCGCTTGGTAGTGAACCTGATCTCCTGAGTCCCAGTCCAGTACATTAACCACAAGACCAGCCTTTCCCCTCTCCATGGGTCCTGGTCCTGTTTTGGGAAATACTTTGATTTTTTCCTTGACTGTGTGCTTGGTTGCTCTTCTTTTCATTGGGGGTGGAGGGAGGGTTAAGTGGGGGGTGCACTGACTTTAAAGGGCCGAACACGCATTCTCAGATACACAGAGACCTGGCAGTTTCATGTGAGTGTCTGAGGGAAGAATCTGTGTGGCACGGAGCCCCCTATTTTTGTATGCTTTTGCCATAAGCTCTAACCCTGCAGAGATGGCTTATGCTACTTAATGCAAACAAGGCTGGATGAGCAGAAGAATTGAAGGCAGAGCACAAAATGGCTGAGTAATGTGTAACCTTGGGGCCATTCGATGGAGTAGCCTCCTGACCCCTGGGTTAGAGCAGTCCAGCTTAACTCGGCGGGACTGTAGCAAAATAGAAAGACACCCTAGTGCAGAATTACCATCCCCAGCAATCATACGGCTACCCTCCCCACCTAGAATCCATCTTAAAGGTATTCTCCTCCCGACTGTAATAAGGCCTGAAAAACCCATTGCTTACATTTTTAATTCCATATCTGTGTCTAACTGCTGATGCTAAATTCCGATCCCACCACTTCTCAGGGCAATGCGATCCACATGTTAATATTTTAAGCCAGCCACTAATATTTTTATGTGGGAAATTGAGATTTTCTACGGTCGCTGGATGAGCAGGCCATTTTTCCACGCTGAGGTATAAAAACTGTAGCTTAGGAAAACATTATTTTACATATTTGTATTTCTCCAGGCTGATCCCTGGCTCTAACATTGCCTACCCCTGCCAAGAGGAATGGGACAGTGGTAGCTGCAGCCTGGATTATCGTTGACCCAAGTGCCCTCCTGCAGATTATTTGTTTTACAATAGCACATAGAGGCACCAATCAAGGTCAGAGTCTTTGTGCTAGGTGTGGTGCAGACCCATGGTAAGAGAGACAGTCCCTGCCCCAAAGAGCATACAGCCTACATAGGAAAGGATAAGAGAAAGGCAGGAGTATTATCCCCATTTTACAGAAAGGGAACTGACACAGGACAAGATTAAGTGACTTGCCCGAGGTCACATGGGAAGTCTGTGGCAGAGACAGGAATTGAACCCAGATCACCATTCCAGGATCTCAACCACAAGAGCAATCTTCCTCTCTAGAAAGGGAGGAGAAGCATGCCAGTCATTGGTTATCCTTGCAATCTCTGACTGACCCACTGCTAACACCAGCACCATTCCTCGCAGCCCCACTCGCTGAGAAAGTCACCACATCATTCCTTCTGTCCTCATCACTTTTAAATTCTATCGGTACAAGAGACTCAGTGTCAGGCTGGCACGGTTAAGGGCACTATAATCCAATATAGCAGCGTGGAGTGGATGGGAGGGGAACGTAGTGGGTGGTCCTTGTGGCCACTAGCTGATATGCTCAGCAATAACTGCTTTATATTAATAATAATGTCACTTGCAGACTTTTCACCCAAGGATCTCAAAGCATTTGGAAAGCACTAATGAACTAGGCCTTGCAACTCCCTCGGTGTGAGAGAGGTTAATAATTATGTCCCTTTGCAGGTGGGCAAACTGAGGCACAAGGCGGTTAAGTGACTTTTCTTCATGATTAAACTGGGTGCTTTTGCTCGGAACTGTCTTTCTCTTAGAGCTGAATGCTTCATATTTTTGAATTGCTGAGAGCAGAAACCTATTTATAAAACTCCGTCTTCCCTTGACAGGTGGCAAACAACATCTGACCAGCTAGCTGTATTAGGGACACAGAGAGGGGGGAAATCAAGGGAGATATACCATAGCGTTTAGTGGTCACCTAAGTCACCATCCAAGCTTATCACTGAAGGAGCAGACAGTCCATCTGGTGCAATGAGTTGATACTGAGAGGTAGTGTCTCTCCCTAAAGGCTGCCTATAAATCACATTTATGGGCCACAGTCATGGTCCAAGCAGTGCATTCTGGATGTAGCTTTTGGAAGCACAGAGACTGGGGTCAGGTGCAGCTGTAAATTGTAACCTAAATGCTCACAATCCAAAGTCAATCAGAAATCAGTGACAGAATGCAAGTCACACAACACACTGACTGTCTTTCTCTCTGTGTCTCTCTTTAATACATCCCTCCATGCCTTCCCCTCCCCCCGTACTTGCCAACTTTGGTTGGCCAGAAGGCAGCAGGTAGCAACACTTAAATGAACTGCAGACCCATGACACAATCCCCAGTCTAATCATTCAGTCCCCACAGCTACTGACACACCAGGTTATCAAAATATGTGTAGGTCTACGCTCTGCCTGGGCTTCAAAGCTCAACAACGTCTTTGTCAAATCAACATTTAAACCAACACCTTGTCCGTGTTTCCACCTCCCTGCTTCGCACGCCAATATTCAGTAAGCTTTAGAAAATGGAATGATTAGCCAGACACTGATTTCTCTTCAGATGCTCAAGTTAGTTGTTGTGATGCAGGTCATGGGTAGCTGGGCAGAGCGAAGTTGTGATGTTTTTGCTCTGGATGGGAATTCTGGTTGGTTCGGGTGGGGAATGAACCATGGACTCTGGGATCCAATGTGGATTTTATTTTTAATCCGCTGACTATCGTGGCTGGGAATGTTACTACCCTGGGAAGAAATCAAGGAAATATTGGAAGGGAGAGAGAGAGAGATTGAAATGGAAGTGGCTTACGAACAGGGACTGAGCCCTTGTTGGGGAAAATTCACTAGCAATCAGACTCGTTACTTCAGTTTTCCTTTTCAGGATTGTTCCTTTCAGTGGTAGCAATAAACTCTGTGGACCGAAAAGAAGTTTAAGGGTGGGATTTTGCTGCTTTTTTTATATATATACACATACCAAAGAACGTTGAGTAATGCCCTTTCTTTCTTTGGGACCCAGTTCTGGCACAAAGGAGCTTTTTCTTTAGAACCCCAAACTCTCTTTGGCCCAGACACGTCAATGGACCTTTGCAGGGATAGTTCACAGCAGGGCTTCTTGGATGCCTTCAGCCAAGAGGAGGGAGGAAATCAAGTTGCCAAATTTGTCCCAATGGGTTCGTGTCATTTCCTAGCACACAAACCATCCTGCAACATTCTGTTGTGGTGCTTTCATTGTGGGATGCTTCATCCCCGTTAACTCAGTTTGGAATTAAATACCTAGGGCCTGATTCTGTACTAGCACCAGCATAAAAGGGGAAGAACTGCACTGAAGTCAGTGACAAGACTGTAAGGGGAAAGCTGGTCTCAGGGAGAGGAGACGCAAGCCCACTGAACTCAGCAGTCCCAAGGGTAAATAGGAACAATTTGTATTGGCTTCAACTAATGAGGAGCCTTAGCCTCAAAGATCAGATCTGACTCAAAACTTTCTTAAAGTTAGAGGATGTTTAGACCCAGGTTTTTTGTTTGGGTCTGTCCTGCACCTGGAGTCTGCTCCTGCGGAGTCCTGCTACAAAGCCGTAATCCTGTGCCATCGCAGTCTGTTGTAGTCATGGAATTGACTTTAACATCAGAAATGTGGCTTTACAACTTCATAACTGGATCCCAAATCAAGAAAAATAAAAGTTTAGCTGTGAGGAAGAAGTCTTGTCCAAATCCACGTGGTGTTGGTAGTTATCAAACCCGGAGAGAAATGAAATTGGAAATGTATAAAATGTAAATGGATTTAGGTTTTTTTCGCGTGATATATTTGGATTTCTTTCCCAGTCACAAAAGTTTCCCGGTGTTGAAATATGAAATGAAAGCTAGACTGTTTCATAGGCACGTATTATTATTTGTATTAACGTAGCACCTAGGAGCCCTAGTCATGGACTAGTGTGCTAGGTGCTGTACAAACACAGAACAAGAGACAACAGATGAATACAGACAGAGAGATGGGGCAGCACAAGAAACCAAGGAGACAATATTGGTCAGCATGATAGGCAGTGATCTCAGTACATCAGCAGCTTAACCACTGTCAAGTTTTTTGTAGGCATCATGGCAAAGGAGAGTTTGTTAGAAGTCAGACTAGACAACCACCTGTGATCTTAGCTAGTTCCAACTTCCTGGCAATGTGAGTTTGTTCACTATGTTGTTGTTGTTATCGCTGTTACTGATTTCTACTACAGTAGCTCCGACTGGCTCCAACCAAGATGATGGTGTCATCGTCCTAGGTGCTTTACAAATAAATACTGAATGAGAGTCCATGCCCCAAACAGCTTACTATCTAAATAAACAAGACAGACAAAAATGGGGAGAGGAAACAGGTGAAATAACTTTCCCAAGATCACACAGTGGCTTAGAGGCAGAATCAGGACTCAGGACTACCAGTCCAGTATCCAATTCACTAATCTACGTTTGTTCTGCATCATGCATTTACTTTTGTGTTTATCCCATCTAGCTCAAATTGTCCCAAGCAATGGGGCTTTGGCCTCTTCCCTTGCTATTAGGCAGCATAACAAAACAGTTCAGAAATATCTTGACAAAGAAAACGTACTGAAATATTTTCTGCTATAGTACTAGGCAGAAGCCTTCCATTTTTTTAGATGTATAGTATGTGTAAAGTATTTTTTGAGTATTTAAGAAAAAATCTGTAGTGCTAGGAAATGTGCTATTAGGGCATTACAAGAAACCATATATTCATATGCTCTAGTAAAGCATCTCTGCTGATGCTGAAAATTGAAGGCAGTATCGAAGTTTAAGCAGATCCCAGATGAAAGTGGATAAATATTAAGACAGATGCATCTCAGGACCTTTCCGACAGTTAAACGTGCATTTCATATGTATGGACGTTAACAAGAGCTCAGCGATTTTGACCCACTGGTATAGATTAATGTGAGAGAACCTGACAGACCCACATCATTGTTTAAGACAAGTTCATGATGTAAATTGGCAGACAAAGAAGTGAGCAGTCAATATAGATTAGAATTAAATCTCTCCTCTTGTCCACAACCAGGGGCCCTGCATTGATTGGATCACATGCGCCAGAAACCTGGGCTTTGCCAAAAGTGACAGCGAGGGACTAGGGAGCTGGCACTGTGAGTTGGGACTGTGACATTTATTTCATTCCCAGTCTGAAGGACTGGCCCCAGCAGGCAACAGAACCCAGTTTTCCAGCCAAATGGATAAAGTTTATTCCATTTAAAATAAACAGCCACTTTAGGATAACAAGTTACAAGAGCCACATGTATGGTCATGATCCAGGAAAGCACATAGGCACATCCCATTGATGTCAATGGAGTTTCAGGACATGCTTGAAGTTAAGCATATGCCTAAACTCTTCCCTGAATTGGGGCCTAGAGTTGAGGGAAGAAGAGAGGAAATTTTATGTGAACATTTTTGCCAATTCTCAGTCGCTTTTCAATCCAGCCACATTTATGTCCCTTTTTGTTCACTTTTTCACAAGTATTCGTGCGAGTGGGTGTTCTCACAAATAGTGGGGAATGGCTGTTCTTTGTGCAAAGGCCCACAGTCGTGTGCTAACGAGATCATCAGTACATGAATATGAACATTTGCTATTCATGCAGGAACTGCTCACCCTAGGCTTAGCAAGCTTGCATTCCAATCAGTGAGCAGAAACAATGCCACGTGACTTAGGTGACCGATCACACAGCATGACACAATAGATTTTCAGAGGGAGCAGTTAGTGAACAGCCCGTGGGCTGAAATATGTTCCCCCCAAAAAATGTGTGAACAATTATGAATGCCAAATAAATTCATAAAAATCAATCTGTTCATGGGTGACTGGTGGGAATAAAAGGCTATGTTGGCTGGGTAAGTTGTTTACTGTGAGTAGTTTTCCTATCTTCAATCTGTACTGCGGTAGGTTACCTACATCTTATTGCTTTTCTCTTTTCACTATTAAACTAATGGAAAGGAGAGACTGCATCCTACTGGTCTGATTTTCAGAGGTGCTGAAACTGATGTCAGTGGGAGCTGCCAGGGGCTTAGCACCTCTGAAAATCAGGCTCTGAAGCTTAAGAATTTGTAAGAAATAAGCTGATGGTGATTTTTTTTTAAAAACATACGAAAAGTTTCCATTTTTTCTCTCTCAAACAATGTTTGCTTCCAAACTCTCAGAAAATACCTATGCTCAAGACTCCAGTGGGTATAAAGCAGGGTCAAACCAGACCCAGGCAGACAGCAGTTAATGTGTGACAGAACTCTGTAAGCAGAATAAAGGATTTTTCATTTAAAAAAACAAATTCTGAAGTCATTCATATTTGCTTTGCAAGGAGGCCTTGTGCGCTGTCATTTTCATCATAACTTCTAGGCTTTTATTTATTGTTTGAGCGAAATGATTTCTTGTTTCCTTTCTGTAAAAAGAAAATGTGGTTTCTTGTAATGCCCTAATAGCAGATTTCCTAGCACTACAGAATTACACAAGCTTCCTCCCATTCTAAAGCAAAAGAGCATACAATGTGATGGTCCAGATTACATATTTCAAATAATATAATAATGCAATGCAATGCAATGCAGGCGTCGAAATGATAGGGGATGAAAGTAGGAAAAATTACTGTCACAGTTACCTATTCTACTATAAGAAAATTCCTAGGACTTGCATTTATTAACCTTTTTTTTTTGGTGTGGGTGTGGGGGTTGGTTATTCTCTCTATCGTTCTAGTTTGGGGGCGGGGGTGGGGTGAGCTGATTGTTCTTGTATTTTGCAGTAGCATTTCTGGATTTTTTAAACCTATCTATTTTTTGGCTGCAGCTCATCATCAATATAATTCTAATTGCTTCCTGGGTCTCACTCATGTAAAGTTTTTTTTTTCCCCTCGTGCCCTTTGAAGGAAACCTACCTGGTTATGGCAAAATGGTAATTAAAAAATAAAATAAGATCATGAAACTCAATATTCTGCATGTGGCGCTAAACCTTAAACTGCCAGAGAAAAAACACAGCAGAATTATATCCTTTGTTCTTCCTCTCTCACTCCCCACCCACATTAGCCCCCCCTTCCCATTTCCTCATGCAAACCTTTTAATTTTTATGCCAGTGACTTTCTTTGCCTTGATCAGACTTTATCACATATCTCTAGTTGGGATCCTGCCTAGCTTAGCATAAGACAAAAATGGAGGGGGGGGGGGGAAGAATCGGCTGAATAATAGGACGGATTTGTAGCAGCTGAGGATTTGCATTCAAATGTTTGCCAGCCTCCTCTGAGCTTGAGCTTTATCATGTCTTTACAGCCAACAGCTTGTTTATGAATAAAAAATGTGGCATGAAACCAGAGGAGTGAGTTGTCTTTGTTTTGTCAAGTGTGCGGAGACAAAATGCTTGCTTCTCACAAGTCTTCACTTCATACAAGCCTTCTGGGACCTCTGGGGGCAGCTGGACTCAAACTGCTACCTGCAGACTGGTTGCTATGGCAAGCCTGCTTCACCTCCTTGACAGGCCTTGCATATTCATGAGCCCGGAATGGCTGGCTGAAGGGACCTTGGAGATCTTCTATGCAAAACAGGAGCGCTTTGACAGGCAGCCACTTTATTAACTCATTAAGCTCATCTTGTTCCTTTAAATGCAGTATAATTACAAATAAAGCTGTCACACTTTGTTTGCAGTTATATAATTTAGCTAAGTACCGCTATGACCTGGGTTTCAAGGAGGAAATAGAGGTTATGAGCTTGGAATACAGTGACACTGGGGAAGGAGGGGGGAAATGAAAGAACTAGAGAAGTTTCAGAACCTTCATTCATTCTTTTTCTGTGGTGGGAGGGATGGTCTGTGCTCATTTAGAAAGAGCTGCTCTGAAGACGCAGGGCCAGGTTCTGCTTTTAGCTACACTAGTGGAAATCCAGTGTAACCCCGTTGGGTCAAAATCTTCTCTTTGGTACATGCGTGTAAACCTGGGATAATCTCATCGACACCAGTGGATTTATAGCAATGTCACTGAGAGCAGCCCTTACTTTAAAAAAACCCTCCACGGCCCAGATTTCCAAGGGACTGAGCACCCACATCTTCCACTGACTTCAGCTGGCGTTGTGAATGCTTCACCCTTCTGAAAATCAAGGTCTACGGCATTCTGCACGAACAGTCCTCGTATGTTGGTTTCTTGACGTAGAACACCCTAGTGTGTGTTTATTTTAAAAAAAAAGATACAAAGTCTAGATGAAATGGAAACCCAAATTCATCCCTAGAATGCCGCAGCTTTAGACCCTGCGCTGGAAATTAAGGCCCGAGCATAAAATGGTCTTTGTTTCGCCCCCCTCTATTGACTGAACACAAAGCAGGGTTCAGGGCAAAGTTGTCAGTCAGTGCACAGTACTGGAGAGAAGTTATGGTCAAAAATGGAGTGGGGTGGGAGAGGAGAAACAGAGGGTGAGATGAGGAAAAAAGAGGTTGGGGGGAATCCTATGGAAAACTTTTTAACAACATTTATCCAACAAATGCTCCAGCTCCCTTACCTTCATCTGCCTTGTACATTTCCTGGTTAAGGCATTAAAGGATTCGTAAGTGAACCATGCTAAAATGCATTTGAATATACCATAGGAAAATGGCATTGGTAATGGTGACCTAGGATAAAGGCTTGTAAAAGGTGTGACGCTCAGCAAGTGCCTCGAGTATGCCACAGAGCTGAAAGAGGATGCGGTTCCTTTCCATTGTGTTTTAGAAAGAATCGTAGCCTAGTGAGGTCAAACTGTATTTTTTTTTTAATGACCTAGAGGAGGGTTAAATATTTATACTGGCGAGAAGCAATAAAATAGTGCAAGGATTTTAAAAACCTGATTCCAATGCGCTCTCCTTTCTTGTCAGTGAATGAGTGGATCTTGTTCAACAATATCCCTGATACAGACCTCTGATGTTGTCTTGGCTTTTGTGCTCCATCTGCAGTCATTTAAGTGCACTTGGAAAGTGAGATAATATTGTACAGGGAGGGGGGACAAGGCGGGCAAGTCAGGTTTCTGAGTGCTTGTGTCCTCGAACACCCAAGGCAAATTGATAAAAGATGCACACAGATGAATCTATTTGTGACTTCTGTTGTTAGAATTTTCTTTCTCTGGCACCACAGGAAGAAACAGAAAAACCTCTAATTTTCTAGCAGGGCCCACAAAGAGTCTGCCCTTTGTCTTTCGCTTGGTTGTGCCTGGATAGTAAAGGCCTGACCCTGAGCCACCGAAGTCTGTTGCAGCTTTGCCTTTGGCTTCAGTTAGGACAGGCTCAGGCTGTCCACATCTGAACAAAGTATTAAGGCTGACATTCTCAAAGGGACTAAGCAAATTAGTAAATGGGGTTTGGGTGCTTAACTCCTCCTTTGAAACTCCCAGTCTGGAAAATACTATTAAATTGTGAACTGGACCCTTTCCCTTGTGTATTTGATTGATTCCACCATTTCCGGAGAGAGACACTCTTAGACAGCAATAGATGCTCTTCAACCACTAACTGCCTGGGGTTAGGAAGAAACTTCACCCATGGGCGGGTTACTCCATAACTGACCTTTGAGGGGTTTCTTGTCTCTTACCTGAAGCATCTGATACTGGGGCACTGTCAGGGAACGGGACTCTAGACTAGGGTGGGCCACAGGTCCTATGTAACTTAAGTCAGCAGTCTGACGACAGGCTGAGTTAATGCTACAGTTCAACCACCCAGTAATATTCAGACCTGCATTGAAATTGTACTGGGAAGTGTCATAATGAGCTTTGCTTGCATTAGGTCAAGGGCAGATTGTGCCATTCAAGCCATGGCCCTTATGACGGATGGTGCAGAGTCGCACAGCTCATGTAGGGGGCTCCAGGAGATAGCAGAGAGTTTGCCCATTGTACCAGCCCTTAGGAGAGAGAAGCACAGCTCCTACTCTGCAGCTGGTCAGTTGGTGGCTAGCACCTCCGAGGGAGTGCTAGCAAAGAGCAGACTGTGGAAAAGCACAAGGACTGTAATAGTGCTCGGCTCCTAAGCAAGGGGCTATGAGGGGGTTCAAGGGGAGTTCTTGTTGCCCTTCACCATGGTCCGGACAAAATCTGACCCTAAGCGAACACAAATAATGCTATAATGCTCTGTACAATTGATCATGTAACTGCCACCTATAGATCCTAGACAGAACGGCAGGAATGATCAGAGCTCGTCTCACTGTTTTGTTTCAGCTTCTCACAGCTGTGCTTTAAAAAAAAATCATTGCAAGGAAAACAATGGGCTTTTATTTATTTTCCTGTTTTGCAGAAACTCCTTTAAGGCCATGTCCTAGATTTAGCACAGGCTCTGAGAAGGATGAAAGAGATAAGTCCCAGATTGTACTGCTGTGCCCAACAGACTGGTTACATCGTACTTGAT
The DNA here is from genome assembly GCF_028017835.1 of Emys orbicularis. NCBI lineage: Eukaryota > Metazoa > Chordata > Testudines > Emydidae > Emys > Emys orbicularis. The sequence goes on from NC_088699.1 coordinate 8,078,912, forward strand.
GACACTTCAGCCCTGTTGTCATGACCCCATATAATCCAGCCTCCTGGACCATCTGACACACATTTACACTTAACATTTTGTTACGAGACTCTATAAATGAGATCTCTTTGACCTTCAATCCTTGGCTAATTGCTAGTTTCATGTACAAGACTAGCCTAATTTTACGTGATAATTACCTGAAAGTGGCAATACATATGGCATTGCATGTTTGAAATGTCAGAACTGGAAAATTATCAAGTGGATGCAGGCAAATGGAGAGAGTGGAGGGGGGTAGGATGTATTCCTTCGCTACTAGAACAGTTAAGGGGCATATACATGACTATACAAACCAGTAAATATTTTGTGTGTGTGTGTATGTAATAGATAGAAAGAAAAGTGTCTCTCTGTCTGTCTATCTATAAATAAAACATAGCAGAATAGAAATGTAGGACTGCACTGAGACAGGACCAAGTAGGGGGGTTGTGTGGGTGTGTGTGGGTGGGTCTGGATTGTAAGGCTGGGCATAGAATAAAAAAAGATACTCAAACTGCAAGCAATAAGGATATTCATTAAAGTGGAATTTTTGTTCCCAAGGAACCCACATACTTCTGTGCGTTCAAAGGATTCTGACTTTCTCTTAGCACGATGATATTGACCTAACAATGTCCTCCTGCAAACATTGCACTGAAAGAATATGGGATAAGGAAAAAGGGGAGGCGAGTGCTGTTTAGCAACCAAACAATGCATTTCAATTTGGCCCTTTTATTTTCTGGGGGTATCAAGGAATACGATACTTTTTTCAGAGCTGAGTGACTGGCAGCTGTTTTTTCATCCCCAATGATCCTGCACTCTGAGGACATCATAATGGGCCAGGATTCGAAATTACACTGGAGAGGCCAAATTCTGCTTGTACCAGATGAATTCCAAAATAATTTTTTGGGTCCAAATCCTCAGTTGATTTACATCTGCTGAGTGCCTAACCCGCCGGCTTTAGTGAAGTCGTTCTGAGTTTAAACCCATATAACTGAGAACAGAACTTGTCCCAAAAGTCTAAACATTAAAATCTAATTATGTGGGAGATAAAGTTGATATAATACAAACATAGATACATGCGCGTGTGCGCACACACACCAATGCTGCTCTCTTCTTGAGCTGGAAGAACCACAATGGTGCTTAGTCTCACAAAAAGCTTTTTTAATTTTAGCTTTGAGTTTCATGCCCAGTCCCATTGAAGTAACCCAGGAGTCTGGCAGTTTGTGTCATCAACAGGTAAGAGAGAACATTTATTTAAAGCATGCATTTTGATTGTACACGCAGGAATGTTGTACATTATAACACTTTAAACTCTTTAATCCTTTTACCAGCTGCAATAGCTTCATCGGGAGGTGGGGGGAAGAGTTCAAAATGGACCAGAGACCCAGATCTAAAATGCCACATGTTTGCTTCCACAAATTACATCTCACATTATTATTTATTGAGGGTTGAAATCGATGGGAATATTGGCAGATTAAGATATTACGTCAGGGCAAGGATAGCAGAATTGGGCTTTATATTTTACATCTATCTAAGGTATTTAAGTGGCCCCAATTATCAAAGTATCTTTCCAGTCTTCAATGTGTATCCTCATAGCATTTCTACAGAAGAACCTATTACACCCATTTGACAGGTAAGGAACTGAAGCACAGAGAGGCTTGCCCGAGGTCACACAAGAAGTCTATTGTGGAACAGTGGAGCAGATCTCCCACGTCCTAGGCTGGCACCCTAACACTAAACCATCCTTCCTTTTATGGTACCAAAAGTAGGCTGTGCACTTCTTAAAGTTAGGCCTGGTCTACACTAGGGGGGATCGATCTAAGTTACGCAACTTCAGCTACGTGAATAACATAGCTGAAGTCGACATACTTAGATCCACTTACCACGGAGTCTTCACTGCAGTAAGTCGACAGCTGATGCTCCCCCATCAACTCCGCCTGCACCTCTCGCCCTGGTGGAGTACTGGAGTCGACGGGAGAGCGCTTGGCGGTCGATTTATCGTGTCTAGACTAGATGCGATAAATCGACACCCTTCCACCGGGTCGATTGCTGCCCGTTGATCCAGCGGGTAATGTAGACAAGCCCTTAGAATAAGACCTTAAAGAAGCCTAAGGCCCAGATGCTATTAAATGATCTACCTATGCAGAGACCCTTTGGAGATCAGTGCCTAAATGAACAACTTACAGACAGAGGAATGGGAGAAGGAAGCAAAGGGCAGACTAGGGGGAATGCACATTATAAATCAAGGAATTCCTTGAACAGTACAACACATAATGTGGGAGAAATTCACCCCCCATGCAAAGTGCCTGTCTAGGTACCACTTACCCCTCAAGATAGGACACTTGGGTGGTGCATAGCCCTCTTGAAAGTGGTAAATTTCACTCCAGGTTAGTTCCTTAATACATACACAAAATATATAAAAATTGTGGTTAAATATTTCCACCACCACCACCCCTGGGAATTAATTGATTGTTGTTTGAGGGATTCTGGCGAAGATGACAGTGTGGTATACAGTAGTACGGAGGACATTGCTTATTAGAAATGTTCTATATTAAATAAATTACATTGCCTGCTTTAACGTAATAGCTGAGATTTTCAGCGCCACTAAGATTTGGATGTAGACCTTGTTGAAAATTTTCCAAATGAATGGTTTTTTGGGGGGGGTCAGAAAATGTATTTCCTGCGGGAATATGTAAATTTTGAAGTTCCGTTTCTGGAAAAAACTAGAAAACAGTGCTTCAGTAAGGTCAAAATGTTCCATTTTGACATTTTTAGAATGGAACAATGGACTTTTTCATTTTGAAATTTTTCTTTATATTATTAAAAAATGTTAAAAGTCAAAATTGACATGAAACATTTTGGTTGACCTAAAATGTAATTTTTTTGTGAACATTTCACATCACAGGACATTTCAAATGTTTTTACTTTCATTCTGATTTGGAACAAAACAAATCTCAAAATCATGACACATCCCACAAAATGGAAACTCCGGTTCACAGATAGCTCTCTGCGGATGCTCAGTACAAACTGGGATTTGGAATAGGGCATCTGAATCCACTCAGAGGTTTTGAAAACATCAGACATTGTGCCAAAATATAGTACCTTGATATACCTTGATTGCATTCTCTTGGCAGACCAGGTTCTGTAGCAAGCGGGTAATTCTAATTGCTTATTAGTGGTTGACAGCAGTTGGTATTTGGCAACCTGCACGCCTCTAGGAATAAAGTAAAGTAATTTTCCTAGAACAAACTTGAGGTCCCCACATCCTTCCTAATCATCATTTTGATTTACGGAAAATATGATTATGTTGCTTGTTTGCTTATCAGGGTGTAGCACTGAACAATGTTGCATCTTGTATTTGAATTTAATTAATTGGTTAATAAGATTATAATTAATGAAAATAAATTAAAACCACTTCAGTAATTAATTCACTTTAAACGTTATTGACAACACTCCGTAGATACTGTAAACTCAGATTTAAAACCCTGGTCGGGAACCACAGAGTCATAGTAATTACAGATGGAACAGACGTATTGGAATAGCAAGTTCATTCTCATTCAGGGACCGGATACATGTCCGTATATTTTTTTTTTAATGAACTTAGCTCAACAGTGGCAGCTTTCTGATATTGTATCAAATATTTCCATTGTATCAGTGATATCCATTTCCAATAGTCACTTTTCTGGAACTACAAAAACACATTCAGACAACTTTACAAAAGTGGCCTCTAATTTCAGTTGCCTCAAATTTTTGAGAGTCCAACTTTTGAGATACCCAGAGGTGATTTTTTTTAACAGGTGCTGAGTTCACATCACTCCCATTAACTTCACTTGGCATTCTGGGTGTTCCGCACCTCTGAAAATCAGGCTCCCGGGAGTTAATTTTCAGCATATCTTGGCACTCGCAATCAGGGCCAAACTTCAAAAGAACTTAGCTCTCATTTAGGCACCTCAATAAAGTCCATAACTTCAAAAGAGCTGAATTCTGTCCCTAATTGTGGGTACTGAGCATTTGAAAATCTGGTCCTGAAAAAAAACTTGTGCTCTTTTGCAATTCTGGCCTAAGTGTGGCCCACAAAATTGGAGGCCATTTTTGAAATTTTGATCATGGAGTTTTTGCCCCATGTGTGTTCTACAATTTTTATTTGGAGCTGTGTGAATACCCAGACACACACATACACGCTGTAGATTCTCAAGTATTTTAACTACTTTGCTTTAGCCATTTCTGTGTCCACCAGCAGCAGAAGACTCGGAAATGCCCATTTCTTCGCTAATTTTGCAGACAGTTGAAATGCATTTGATGAAGTTTCAGCAGTGGGTTTTTCTTGAAATGCTGAGAGGACACTGGCTCCTTCCAATGGCTTTTTTAGCCTATTGTTTTATATGTCTGTCTAGAGGCTTTAAAAAAATACAACACCTGTGACCCTCATATCTCTTCAGTATTGCTGTTCTATTGAGGCCTTTAAGGAGCAAGTGAGGTCCTCGAGAGATAATAGTGAAAAAACATCTCCATTCCTCCCTACATTATTTGTTTGACTCTCGTTGACTTCAATGGACTTTGGATCGGGGCTCTAAAACCTGGATTTGAGACACTTTTGGAATGGGAATGTCTTTTTCCATTCCTTTGCTGTCATTTACCTCATCTCGTGTTATTTAACTGTGTAAAGCATTTGAGGGTAACGTTTGCATGAAAGACACTCTAAAAATGTATTTTGCATAGTGATGGCCTTATCTCAGATGCCCCCAAACTATAAGGATGAGTCGAAATCCAGTGACAGATCCCAACACGTTTTGCCACAGGCCACCTGTTAGTGTAATGGGCCAATCCAAAACCCTGGCTCCAAACGTTTCCAAACTTTTTGACATTGAAATTTGAATCTGGATATTGCAATTTGGGCTCAATCTCTAATTTTATACTATCATTGATTTATCCCATTGTGCAAGGTGCTGTATAAACACTAAGTAAGAGACAGTCCCTGCCTTTGTAGTTCTCAGTTCCCTGAGAAGCATGTGGATAGGTCAGATTGGCAGACCCCCTGGGGATTTTTCGCTTCTTCTGCAGCATGGGGCACTTGGTTTAAATTGTGTAAATGGTGGATTCTCTGTAACTTAGTAACTCTTAGGCGTCTATTACAGGAGTGGATGGGTGAGGTTCTGTGGCCTGCAATGTGCAGGAGGCCAGACCAGATCAGTGCTTCTCAGGGTATTTACCATTGTAGCTCTCTCTGTGTTATGTGGGCCGCATCCATGCAATATATATACTACCTGTATGGCCCTGAAGAAATCACATGGGCCACAGCTGTGTGTTGACTGGGCTGCAGGTTGAGAACTACTGGACAAGATGATCATGATGGTCCCTTCTGACCTTAGTCTATGCGTCTATGAATATACTGTGACAGTTTCTCACAAGGCAATGCACCTGGAGGCAGTGCAGAGGACACTGGGATGTCTACCTAGAGTGCAGCCTGCCTGTTGCTGCTACCGCTTGATGCTGTGTGGATGCAACATGCCAGCACAAGCAGCCAAATGTGAAGGCAGTCCACTCAAATAGCTGTATTGATGGCACTATGCTGGCAGAACTTTTGCTGATAAAACTCTGGTGTAGACAGGCTTTAGCTGAGTAAAGAGGAAAGAAGCCATCAAAAACAAAGCATGATAAGAATTTGCTCCCACTTAAATCTGCCTCCTCCTCCTCATCCTACACACACACACTATTTTCCTATTCTAAAGGGTTCTAGACTTTTAAACAAAATAAGTTATTCACATACAAAACTTAGGAAATTTGGAGTTCCCCTTTTCCCGTGTTGTCACTACCTTTGCCCCTCTTTTCACAGCATCAAAGGCTAATCCTTTTAGAAACATGTACATTGGTAAACAGACCTAGTGTCACTCTGAATCCTGCCTCCTCACAGGTGTTCATTGAGATTAAGAGCTTTTCTTCTCTCTCCTTTTACTTAAATTGATAAGTGGTTGTTTTAACAGATAATAAAAGGGGAAACAGCAGAGTACACAGGTTGCTAATAATTTCAGTGCGGCCGCTTCAGGAGAGCAGGAGGTATTTGCACTTAAACCTACAGTGATTGACTCCTTTGTATTTTGACAGCCCCCCAAATTGCTAGTCTCTGGTAATTAAAATAGCAGACACTGGTTCGCAGTATCTCCAGGAGTTACTTAGGGAACAGGTGCTGGAATTTTGATGTGTTGATGATCTGTGAATGGCAAACAATAAAAGGCAAACTAGGACCAACCATCTAGGAAAACCTCATTATCGGGCACAGTTTTATTTTGGGTACTTGTTAATTAATACAGCAGAGGCCTGCCTTAGCAAGTGTTCCTGCACAAACAGTATGTATTGGACTCTTTAAAGGCCCAATTCTGTTCTCATTTAAGTCAAAGGTGACATTCCTACTGACTTCAGTTGCAGCAAGCTTGAACCCTAAGGGACTAACACCATATTCCTTCACACTTTTCAGTTTTGTACGTTTAAATACATTCATCATAGCATAAAACTTGGTTCTACTCAATATACCCGAGGACACCGTGCAGAGGAATGGATTAGATCAAAGAGGCAGCGATCCATAATCTCTGGACCCGCTGAGATATGCTCAGCACAAGTCCAACTTTGGGGTAAAAGTGGCTTTAAATTATCTTCATGCCTCCCAATCCCCAAAGCCATGCAAGGCAGTGGATCCAGCCCAGTGACTCTCCAGATACTTAGGACCAGATGATACACACCTTCTTCAGGCAACACCAGAGTTTTGCCTGAGTAAAGTATGCAGGATCTAGTCTTCAGGCCACACCTACAGTCTGTTTTACCAAGGCCACACCTATAGAATCTGTTTTACCAAGATGGAAAGCATTAGCCAGGAAGGACGTCGCTAAAATTTATCCCTGTGTCCTTCGTTAACTGTGATATGAATCTCTTATTGCTACCAGTCAATGGAATCACTTCTTCAACTCAAGTGGACAGAAGCTGTTGTTTTAGAGCAGAAAGTCATCGTGGGTTCAATCCTTGCTGACGATCTGTCGTGGTGGATTTAAAAATTTTATTAAAGCTAATGTTAAAAGAATATATAATACATAGGTTGAGAAAAGAGTCTCTGTACATCTGGGTATAGTGCTTAAATTATCCACAAATACAAAGTTTGTTTTTAAAGTCATAAGATACATACAGTGCATAATCAGCAATAACCCACATTTAGGTGAATTAATTTAAGAATACAGTTTAGATATCTAGCATCCATGCATTCGGGTACATTACTCATGAAAAAAGTTATACAGAGAGCTGGTGGCGGAAATCAAAATATACCAATAAGTGAAGATTGTCCCTCAGTATTTGAGAATTTAGGATAGGTTGTCTATTTAGAGAAAAAAACAGTCCATCAGGAAAGTATTTGAGTTACTTTCCCGACTGCGCTTCTCATCAGCTCTCCAGCTCATCCCTCCTAGTATTGCCGATGTCCAGTGATGTGTTCCATGTAGATGTCCCTCGACCACCTGATGGTGTCCGACACCGTGAGTTGCCACATCAGCCGAGCGTAGCGTTGACCAACTCCACATTCTCTCGGCACTCGCTTGTTACTGGGGTCCCATGCGCCCAAGGGCTCCGACGATCAACGCGTGAATTTGGATCACGTAGCCCCTAGCTCTCAGGGTGTCAGCCAGAGGGGCGTATTTCTCCAGCTTTCGAGAAAGCCGGGGTCCTTATCACACCTAACCCCAGGCCAGATCTTTTGGAAACCATCAGATACTGGCTGAAGGAGCTTTGGTTTAACATTTCATCCAAAGGACAGATGTTCCTTTTAACAAGTCTTCCTGTAGGAATTTACTTGTTGCTACATTAACTTCTCTGATGCCCAGAAAATGCATTATTTTCTCAGGTGCTTTTGTTGGCAAAGAACATCTTAGAGGTACATTTTTTTCCCAGAATATATTTTGGTTTGAGTTAGATACAACATGTTTAGTAGCACACTGTTCCACTCAATGGATATTGGTTCCAGCAGGCTTTCACTGTGCTAAGTTTGCCTTATAAATCATATAAAGATTCAAAATGCCTCGTGTATGATACACATTCAGGGAAGACCCCGAACAAACACTCAGCACAGATGCTGCCTTATGTTAGCCTGATTCTTCCTTTATACTTAAAGCATGCATCATATTTTGTGCTGACTTAACACAACGTGGATAGTTGTACTTTCCAAGTAGCTGGCAACCCTTAATCAATGTTAATTGGCTCTAATTAGCATATGTTAATTAATGATATTTACTACAAATTAAAGGTATGAGTGCTCCCAGAGGGTTTCCTGTTCATCCAATTAGTGCCAATTAGTTGCAATTAACACGTGTAAATGAGATGCCATTGAACCCAAAACAAACAGCACATAGTCTGCTGTATTCGCTTGCAGTTGAACTTACATACATTGTGCTGAAGGGGAATAAAAGAGAAGGACTACAGAGAGGTTTTAAATAACTAAAAGGTCCCTAACATATATTTAAACCCGGCTCATTATGTCTTATTTCTTGTCTCGCTCTGTAAAAGCAAGTTGAGGGGAAGTTGATCTGTATAAAAGCCCCTGACAAAATAAAAGGCATGTATCTTGTCTTGTTGGAATGAAAAAAGGACTATACATTTTTGTACAAACAAACAAACAAACAAAAAGCTGATGAGTCAGTATTCGTGCCCAGCTATTGCGTGTTATCCATTCACAGGGAGTGTGACATTCAGCCTGTGGAGAGGGCCAGCACATTATGAACACTTCAGTCCCATGTATGCCCTGTTTAGAGGGCTAAAGTGGGACTTACATGGTGCACAGACTTTGTGCTGGGCCAATTGACAGAGGTGAATTTCAACCAGAAGGCTGAGCGCTAAAGAAATCTGAGTGGGCTTAATTGTAGATCTGGAGAGCTGGGAACTACTCCAGTGACTTGCTCTGTGACTTTGGACAAGCCACTTGTTGCCAGATTTTCCAAGGAATTTAGGCACCTAGAGATGCAGATGGGCTCCTCAGAGCCCTACCTGTCCCTCTGGCTCCGACAACCCACTGGCCAGCGTAGCTGAATGCACAGCTGACCGTGAGGTGATCCCCAAAAATAACTTAGGCCCAGATCCTCAAAGGCATTTAGGCACTTCACTCCCATTGAAATCAACAGGAGCTAGGAGCCTGAATACCATTAAGGATCTTGGCCTTACTTCCCTCCCCGCAGAGCAGAGGGGAATGATTATTCCCCGAGTCACAATATTGTTTCTGGGACAGTGCTGCTACACGCCACCCCTTACTCAGGACAGATTGTAATGTTACAGTCTAAGCTTCTGTGAGTGCAAAGGGTAGTTAATATCGGGAGGGAAGTATGAATGCCAGGATGGGTTCCATTATGTTCATATACTTGGGTTCTCCCTACTGGACATCACATGACTCCAAATCACCCTTATAGAAAATTCTTATTGAAATTGATAGCAAATGATCTCCTCTCCAAAGGTTTGGGTTGGGTTTTTTAACCATCCTGTTGTGTTTAATAGAGAACTGTATCTCTGCTACAGAATTCTATGGGACAGCTCATTAACTCCTATAGAAAGGATCATGTCCTCTATTGATTTTTAGAATTGTTTATATAGACGCCTATTCAATTTCCACAGAGACCTACTGGTTTCATTCTTCTTATAGGACTTTTCCATAATAATGGCAATGATAGGGAGTTAGGGCTGTGTGAAGCTACCAAGGAGTCATGGGTGAAAATGAATGTGCCAGTCTTCAAAAAAATATCCTTTCATTTTCCTTGTACGTTTGTAGATGTCCAGAATGTTAATCTGCGTTTGGAATGGGGTGGGGTTTTGTGCTGGTTTTGATAAGGGTAAGGATGGGTTTGGCCTACATTCTCAACACATCCGTCTGATCAGAATGCCAAGCAGATCTGCTTTAATGTATCCCTGCAATTTTAGAGCACACACCCAGATGACCGGTCAGAGATTTTTGAAAGCCTTCATGAACTCCTATACAGCTGAGAGGAGTGTGATCTAACACATGCAGCCCCAGCCTGGGACTCCTGGATTCTGTTGTGAGCTCTGAAACTGACTGGTTGTGTAATCTCCAAGTGCCTCATTTTCCTGACCTGTAAAATAGGGATAATATTTACCTCCCCCACAAGGGTGATACGGGATTTAATTAACTACTAATAAAGCACATTGAGAGTCCTGGATAAAAGGCACTGTATCAGTGCAGAGTATTAATATTATTATATGAAACATGCATCTTGTGCCCTCGGTGTTGCAGGAATTTCACAAAAAGAAAAGGCACGTAGCTGGTAAATATATATTCCTGATTACTTCCCACTGCTGCATTTTTTGCTACAGAATCCTCAGTGCCACCCCCACACACCAAAAACTGTGGTTTCAGCACGTTTAGGTTCCTTTTTATCCCGGAAGATAAACATGTTTTCAAAAGTTTCTTGCCATCAGCTTAGATTCCACTTGCAGTCTGGCAGGCAGCAGAACAAATTGTGATAATTGTGTTTAATTAAAAAGCGTCAATGGATTATCTTCAGGTAGGGATGATTTATTTAACTAATCAGTCTGATCACAGTGAATATATAGTCTGAAGAATGGAAATCATTTGGGGGGAGATGGGCAAATCCTCTTCTCATCAGCCTGCTAACTGCCCAAAAGTATATTAGAATTACAGGGCAAAGAAAGTAGGACAGTGTCCAGAGAGAACACTTTACCACAGTGTGTGTCATTTCCAACTAGGAGATCTTGAGGGATCTATTTAAACATACCCTTGCACAGAATTCAGCCTTTCCTTCAAAACTACATCCCCTTCTCAAAGGACGATCATTGTGAGTAAGGGATTTAAGGTCCCATATTTATGTCCTTGACGTTCAAAATTATTGGCCCAATCCTGCAAAACAGTTACTCATGTGCACACAGTGATTCTGCCACGGAATCCCCCTGGATTCAATAGGACACTGAGTGAGAATAAAAAGGGAAGACTAGTCCCTGCATGGAAACTCAATTAATTCTTTGCATGTGTTTGTACAATGCCTGACATGCTGGGGCCTGACTTGGGCACTGTTGCAATATAAATACTAAATCAGAATAATAAATATAAATATGTCTGAAAAACTAAGTGTACACTTGGGCAGACTTTAAATTGACCCTGACCTCCACAGCATTACTAAAGTAACGGATTTGCATAAAATAGGACCAGCCTATTTGTTGATTGGGATTGGTAGGTGGAGCCCACACCAAAGCAACAGAAGACCCACCCTCTCAAGCCAGGGAGGAGTCACAGACATCAACCAATTCACCAGTAGTAGACATAGAATCATAGACTAGAAGGGTTGAAAGGGACCTCAGGAGGTCATCTAGTCCAACCCCCTGCTCAAAGCAGCAGGACCAATCCCCAGCTAAATCATCCGAGTAGAGACCACCCACTGCTGTGAGGTTGGTAGCTCAAGTCCTCTTTTAGTCACAAAGTAGGGGCAGTAGCACTGCGAGCTTCCCATGTGGTGATGCCCTACCTATATGACTCAATATTATCCTGCAAAGATCACCCCTGCGGACGAGAGACTCAGTCTTCCATGTCCATTTGCTCCTTGGCCTCTTCACTGAGATTGCCAGCAAGGATGCCAATTTTGGCCAGTCTTGGTGGTATGTTTTGAGGCTGATGCCTGTTCACTGGGAACCAGCCACTCGACCAGCTCACTTCATTTAACATAGACCATCTCAACAGTTATCACACTGCAAAGGCATTTGCTCAGTTCAGTCCTGAGCGGCGTTGAATCCAGGGATGCCTAAGAGAATAAGTCGCTATATTAAGCATCCCTTTAGTCCTTCAGTCCCCCAGCTCGCTGGAGTTAAACACGACCTTCTCTCCCCAATTAAATCATCCCTAGCACACTTTGTTCATTTTAAATTGTAACTTATCTGATCTGGGTTGCTGTTTTTATATAGAAACCATCCCGTAAATCCCACCATTCACTCCCACCACCCAGCACTTTTTCCCTCCCCTCCGTTAGTAGGCAACCTTCCTTCACAGTTCTATTAACTGGTGCTTGGAGAATCCCTCTTCCGTTATATTGTAGTGTCGATAACTTAATCTTCTTCAGTAACATTAAGAATCTGCGGCACAGTTTGCTGCCCATTCACACTGTGTGTTGCAAATATTTCTTGTTGCATTCTAAGGCCACACCAGCCTTTTTTCATAGATTCATAGATTCTAGGACTGGAAGGGACCTCGAGATGTCATCGAGTCCAGTCCCCTGCTCTCATGGCAGGACCGAATACTGTCTAGACTGTCCTTGATAGACATTTATCTAACCTATTCTTAAATATCTCCAGAGATGGAGATTCCACAACCTCCCTAGGCAATTTATTCCAGTGTTTAACCACCCTGATAGTTAGGAACTTTTTCCTAATGTCCAACCTATACCTCCCTGGCTGCATTGCTTCTTGTTCTATCTTTAGAGGCTAAGGTGAACAAATTTTCTCCCACCTCCTTATGACACCCTTTTCGATACCTGAAAACTGCTATCATGTCTCCTCTCAGTCTTCTCTTTTCCAAACTAAACAAACCCAATTCTTTCAGCCTTCCTTCATAAGTCATGTTCTCAAGACCTTTAATCATTCTTGTTGCTCTTTTCTGGACCCTCTCCAATTTCTCCACCTCTTTCTTGAAATGCGGTGCCCAGAACTCGACACAATACTCCAGTTGAGGCCTAACCAGCACAGAGTAGAGCGGAAGAATGACTTCTCGTGTCTTGCTCACAACACACCTGTTAATGCATCCCAGAATCATGTTTGCTTTTTTTGCAACAGCATCACACTGTTGACTCATTTTTAGCTTTGTTCTTCCTTTGCCTGCTTAGGCTGTCTTTAGCAGAGAAGTCAAGGATTGAATGGGCCGTGAAGACTGAACTATCCTCTCAGATCTACCCTTAAAGCAATGTGATCGTATTCTAGAGTAATAGCCCAAATGCTGAAAGTCACTGCTGGAGGGTGCTGTAGTGTTTTTTAATTGGGTAAAGATGTTTCTTCCAAGTTGAAGCAGAACTGTTAAAGCAGTAAGAGGAAAGTTCTTGCCCTTGCCTTACTTGTTCTGTGGATCTGGGACATTGATGCTGAGAGGCGTTTAGGATCGTTAACAAGCACTAATGTCACATATACAAGTCTTATCTAGCCTAGGGTTATTTTTCCCCCTTCAGGTTAAACATCAAAGGACAATATTTCCAAACTTGTGTGCCTAAATCCACAGTTAGGCACTTCAGTAATGGGCCTGGTTTTCAGAGGTGTTGATCCTTCACCATTTTTATTGACTTCTCTGCAAATTGTAGTGCTCTGTCTCTTAAACTAAGTGGATTTGACTTTGGTACATGTCCAAGTTTTAAAAGTTTGGCCTATGTTCTTTTTGCTTCCAGAAGACCAAGATTCATCCGGATACTGAGGGCCTGATCCAAAGCCTTAACTTCAATAGGCCTTGGATCAGGGTGTTTGTCCATGATCATGATGAAGAATAGGAAGAAAAAACAGACATTGTCCGTGAGTTACATATGCGCAGGCAACTTGTGCTCGTACACACACACAGTTGCATTCAGATGCACTCTTTGGAGAACAGCTTTTTCATACCCCTAACCCTGATATAACAACTATATTGTTGTTGTTACATGTTTTGTGGTTTATTTGAAGACGTCACACCAGGCTGGGCAATAAGACACCTATGGTGTGTTGTTCTGTTGTTCTTATGAAAATTCTTCTCGTGTTTAATGGGTGATGTTTCATAAAAATGACAATTCGCTTACCCTAGGCATGCACGTACACCAAAATCTGGCATTTAAATTAGAAATTATGATTTAATAACTTGTCCAGAAATGCACAAACGCAACCGTCTGATAATTATTGAAAGGAGGCTTCATAAATATTAGATCACTGTGATTGGTTACTAAAGCTAAGCTACAGAAATGCCAGATAAGGTAATAGCGCAGAGCCAGACTGTGAACCCCTTGCCCCCATTCGGGAACAGTTACTCACAGAAGTCGTCTCAATGAAATCAATGGAACTATTCTTGCAAGTAACTGCTCACCAGTGGAAGCAAGGGATTTCCAATCTGCCCTGTAGACCCTATACCTAGTCTATATTATTATTATTTATTATTTGCATTGCGATAGGACCTGTCATGGATCAGGACCTCATTGTACTAGGTGCTGTACCCAGAACCCAAAGATGGGTCCTGCCCCCAAAGAACTTACAAATGAAGTAATTGTGGATTTGATATTTTGATCATTTTAATGTAACTTTGGAAAGTTACATACCTGTCATCAGAGTTGCATCAGCTCTCCGTGATCCTGGGAAGGATTCCTCGTCTGTTCCAGCTGACATTGTTTGGGAATGAATGATATTAAAATGAATGGAGTTCAGAGGCCTGGATACCACAGGGGATTGATATATGGGAGATAGAAGCGTTTGCTTCTGAGTCACCAAGCCCAAGTCACTAGTGGGTAAAATTCACCCTTGAGCAAGGGCCAGGACAGAGGCCTGTGGACCACACTCAAAACAGGGCTTAAGTGGGATTTATGTGGTGTGCAGGCTCCTCTTCCCTCATGAATGGAAGTCATGACCATCTGAAGGCTGTTTGGCTATTTATGGGAAATGACCTGGCACTCTTGGTCCAGTTCCCAGGGAACAGATGTCCCCATTACAAAAGCCTTCCTCCTAATTGTCCCTCTCATCATCTCTCTGCTGAACTTGCCAAAGGAAGGGCCATGAAGATTGGACTACCTTCTCACCATGACAGATTAGCACGTCCAGGGCTAGGCTGAGGCCTGTTGTCTGGCAGGGTTTGCCGCTGCTGCTGTACTGTACCCGCTCAGTGGACAAAGAGGAATCTAGTATCCAGGCTCACCCAAGCTTTTTTTATGACTAAGAGTTTGGACAGCCTAATGATCTGGTAGTAACCTGCCACCCAGAGATCTAATCTCAAGACAAGATCTTTATTTCCAGGCTGGGAGTACTGCGCACTGGCCCCTGGGGCAGAGGGCATACCTCAGACCGCTGTATGGTCTCTCATCTGGCTGTCTTGGGAATGACATTGCTTGACTGTGAAGAGAGGCATGTCCAGTCCTCCTACAGTGGAAGGATAGTAGCTTCAATACACCCAGTCTTGGATGGGAGGTGTAAAGGGGAGAGATTTGCAGAGATTCTCCAGGCTGCTAGAGAGTTTTAGTAAATCCCTTTAGAAAAGGAAACCAAAATTATCTTCAAGGATGGGGGTGGATGGAACCACTTCTAGATACTGAGGGCAGGACTTTCACAGTCATTAGAAATTAATGGAAATTGGGCATCCAAAACCCATTCGTAGCTTTGAAAATCTCACCCTGCATGTTCTGTGTAACTCAGTGAGGCCACACACTACGTTAACCGGCACTGCTAGTTTCATAGCTTTCCAAACCCACGTAAAGCAGGAATGTATGCAGGGCAGTGGCAAGCTTCATTTGCAGACTGGATCTGCAATAATCAGAATAAATGTGCAATAAAATGCAACTGTAGCTTGCATAGCCTCTTTCATATGTGTTCCATAAGACAGATTGAATAGTAGCAGAGGAAGAGAGAAACTGGGAGGCAGATGCAAGGAGGGACATGTCTTTTACCATGATTCAAAATGAGGGAGAGTGTTGATGTGAAAGATTCAGCAAGGCCATTTCAAACACAGGCTGCAGAAGAGAAAGCTCTTCTTCCAGCCGTGGTGAGAGTGTGTCAAGAGATGGCGAGCAGTCAAGTGTTAGACAGACAGAGAGAGCAACTAGGAGAGGAAGGATGGTCTTGCGGTTAAGGTGCCATAGTGACGCTCAAAAGATCTGGGTTCCACTCCTACTCTGCCCTTGACTCACTATGTGACATTGGATAAGTCACTTCACCCCTTGGTGCCTTCTCAGTGTGTAAAATGGAGATTAACATTTACCTACTGTATGGGTGGTGAAAATTAATGTCTATGAGGCATTCAGATAATATAGTGACAAGGGCCATATAAATACCTAGATAGATTTTTAGAATGTCATGACCATCCTATTATTACCAGGGATTGAACCCAGCCCCTCCTGATCTAAGAGTATGATCCACTACAGCTTGCGTTAAAGGGTTAAGAGCCAGATTTTTAAAGGTATTTAGGCACCAAACTCCCTTTGAATACCTTTAAAAATCTGGCCTTGATTCCCCTTGTTTAGCAGCTGGAGCAAACTCCTAACCCCCTGTGGATTGAGCACAAAAAAAGGATGAGCAACACACACTGAACAGTGGGCTAAGTAAACATTAGGTATCTGGAGGAAGCTCATGGTGGGGTTTCAAAACCAGTCAGGCCATTTTGAACTAGACCCTTATCTGAAAGTGGCACTCCTAGGGTTGCTTGAGGATGATCGTTGATCGTTGATCGTTAGTCCAGAGATGCGTTTTCAGGAAGCATTTTCGTAAAATAAAATTTCTGAAATATTGCTTAAAAGCACCCACACTAGGAAAAATCCACTGCACAAGTAATAGAACAAGAAAAAATAATTAAGGTCTAATAAGGCCAGTGTTCCACCTTTTCAGTTTCATTTAAAACCTCTACTAATTTGCCAGGAAAAATAGTCTTCACTTGGGTCTGATTATTTGAATCACGTTCTGTCTCTTCATTTAAATGAGAGGTTCACGTAAAGAATTTTTTAATATATATTTTAAATTACAATCCTGACTTTGTCCTATTTGATTACAATGTATGACTCTTGGTCAGAAGGCCATTATTTTTTGCTGTGATTTACAAAGTGTTTAAAGTGAAATCAGTGTAATAAATATTGAAACAATGTAATAGATAATTCCATATATTTAACCAAAGACAGACTCCACGACACAATGTTTGGTTAGCAGAAAGCAGAGAAAACCCTCGAGAAAAAGACTGGCGGACTGGGATTTTTATATGTGTATGTATAGTTAGCTCTGATATTCTGATCTCTCTCAATTAATATCAGGCGCATTTCCGTGAACTCTGGTGTTAGTTATTGCAAGTCGAGGCAAATTTGGCAAGTTCGCTGTTGTCAGGCTGAAGAGGCAGAGTGGTGATGGCTAAGCACAGAAAACTTGGCTTCCCTTTTGATCAGCAAACCCAGGTTTGCTGCCAGTGAAGCCTGGTCATTGCTGACCAGACCTCCTGCTCCACTGATTTCCTCCCTCTCCGCCTTTAAATAAACAATGAGATAGGAAGAGACTTGTCGTGCATGTGTAGCTAAAAACACACATGCATCCATCTGACCGTGCAATTCCCACACCCGTATTCTCTCTCACATACACACACATATCCTGGCTCTCACACACACGCCTCATGGTCCTATCCACACACAGAGATAGATCCTTCCACACATACACCACGTTCATATCTGCTTCATGTACCACATGCTGTATAACAACAAGAGAGGACTCCATTTTTAAAAAAAACTAAACTGGCTCTTTATTAAGAGAAGTATTTACAGAAATGCTGCAACTGCTGCTACTGTTCTAGCCATGTGCACACAGACTGACTTCCTGGTGCCTCCTCCAGACGCTTCCCTCCTGCAACCTGTGCTCCTCCCTCCAAGTTCCATGCAGGTTGCTACAATAATATCCACACGCAGGCAGATCTGTGCCACATACATATGTTCACACAGGCATTCCTATGCCTACTCTTGGCTGACCAGTGTGCACACTTAGGCAGGTGCTTGCACGCATTCACACACACACATGCCATGTTGACTTGTGCATGCAATGGAACTATCCTGCAATGGATCTTGAAACTATAGCTTGCCTGACTCTCTGTGAATTATCTTCTACAATTACAGATTCAGAGACGCACGCTGTTCACAATAGATGCAATAAGGACTCGAACCAGTCCCTCAACCACACAAAAAAAAAGTTTGCCCATTAAATATTACCCATTCATCCCATTATGTTGCTTATGTTATGTTGTATTAGCATAGGCCGTGCCCTAATAAAAACAGGCCTTAAGACTTATTAAGTCTTGACCACCAAAATGGGAGCGTGAGAACCCTGTGTTTATAGCAGATTCCTGCCATAAATTCAGGGAGTGGACACCCAATCCAGATTAATTGCAGCTAAGAAAAGCAAAAGGCAACTATACAAGGGAAGCAGAGATTTACTGCATAAACCGCAGTACCACTGTTTTGTGCCATTCAGTAAAACGGTGTTAGCATGAGATAAATCAAAGCAACTCAGGATAGTGCATATCAGTAATGGTGCAATGTCTGTCTGTGGGTCACCTTGCACCTCCAGATCTCAGGATTTTGGAAAGGGAAGGGGGCTCACGTATAATTCCTGTACCATATAGCCTCATTCATCCACACTACAGACTGGGGAGTGCCTTGTAAATTGCCCTGCTTTATGAATTAGTGAGTGTGTGATGAAACAGAGCTAAAGCAAATCAAGGAGGCTACATCACAAAATGTTTTTGGGGGGGGGGGGGTTTTCCCCACTTATTTTGGCAAGTGCTGCTTACAGTTATTCAGGATGGTGCTTCGGTGTCGGGGAATGGATGACGGTACATTCTGTAAAAGTGGTAAAGCTTAGGTAGGTGGAGCAGAAGGATGGGTCTTGTGGCTGCGGCACTAGACTGGGACTCAGATCTGGGTCCATTCTTAGCTCTGCAATGTACCTCCTGCATCATCTCGGGCAAGTCACTTGGGCAGAGAGGTTCAAAGCCTTCTAGGGGATTTGGAGACACAGTTCCCATTAATTTTAATCTCTCTGTGCCTCAATTCCCCTGTTGTAAAATGGGGATAATATTTCCTTTCTCCCACCCTTTGTCTGTTGTGTCTACTTAGGCCCCACTCCTGTAAACGCTCACTCGTCCTTAATTTTACACATCCAAATAGTCCCATTGAATCAACTGGACTACATCCTTGCTTGAAAGTAAGCACCCACACAAGTGTCTGCAGGATAGAACCCTTCAGCAGTAAACTATTCAGGGCAGGGATTCTCTCTTGATATACATATGTACAGCTCCAAGCACAATGTGACCCCCATCTCAGGTGGGGCTTCCAGGTGCTACTGTAATACAAATTAAACCTATTCATAATCTCAGATTATTGTTTCTGCTGTTAAATTGGAGTGAGACTGGCAGGGTTCTGGGGAGGTTTTGCAGATGAACAAAGAAAGAAAAAGTGAAGTTCTACTTCAATTCCTCCGTAAATGCAGGTTTAATGATATCCTCTGCTCCTGCAACCTTTGCTGATGCATCCGCCAGAAACTCCTTACCTCCAGAGCCCCCCAGCCTTCATCTCTCTTGACCACCCCACATGCAAATCTTACTTTTATTAAGGTTCTCCATTGTAATTGCCGTTGTCAGTGGCACCATACTGATTAAACTTCACTCTGGAGGACTAAGTACAGAGCGGCAAATACACCAGCAAAGCCGTTACTAGAAATGTGAGCCAGGTGGAACAAAGACACTTCAGCAGGCTGAACTTTGGCAGCCTCACAGCTCCAATTACTGATGCTTCCCAAAATGTCGCTGCTTTGGGGTTGTTTTCTTATTTTAATCTGGATCGTTTCTGTGACTTAACCATTTTGTGGCCTTGAATTATTATTTTAGGTGCCAAACAATTGCTGTCATGTTTTTGGTTTTAGGTTTTTTTTAAGCTTCTGGCTCTAGGAATCATTCCTCTGCTTAGCACTCAAATGTCATTGTGGTAACAGCTGTTCAGTTTGCCTCTTGCTGGCCGCAGGAATTTTGTGCTTCTCGGTTTAAAGGTAAATCAATACAGTCGTCTCAACTGAACTTTTATGTGTTGGGCTGGGGGGATTAAATCTTTGACTGTGCAGGTCTCTGAACAGATACCCCGTGGCCAGATTCTGGTCTCATTTACTCCACTGTAAATCCAGAGTAACTCCAGATTCCAACTCCAGATTTGCAGTGGCCTAAATAAGATCAAAATCCGTCTGTGTGTGTTTGTTGTTGATCTGGTTGGTAGCCATCTTATAGTCCTGCTTATTACTGAATTTGGTTCACATGTGTCTGCATTGGCCTCTTCTCTGCAAAATACTTTTTCTTCAATCAGATCTAAAGTTGAAAAATAGATGAGTGAATTGAGTGGAAATAGTTACAGATACTGTGAAGTTGGTTTTACCTGGGTTTCTCCCCTGTATCTCCTGCACAAAGTGTAGATCAGAAAGTTAACAAACAACTCAGCTTCCACAACCTCAGATGATGCAGGATGGCCTTTATCCAAAGTCAGCTGAAGAGAATGAAAAGACTCCCATTGATTTCAGCCAGCTTTGGATCAGGCTCTTAGAAAAGCCAAATTGCATGCGAAGTTTTATTTAAGCACTGATTACAACATATTAAAACACATGCACAATTAGAGACCTCCACCTGGACTGCTCTTAACCCTCCGCACGCATAGCTGCTTATAAGCAAAGGGATGCAATTTGTCAGTTCTCAACTAGCAGAGCATCAGTTACAAACACCTCTGTGCGGAGAGCAACTCTTCCAATGATGCTTAATAGGTGGGTGATAGTGATCTTTAGTGGCTAATAATACTTGATGGCTAATAATACTTTGTATGACTATAGTATCTTTCATCTGAGGATCTCCAAAGAAGCATTTATCATTCAGACTTTACACAAACCTTTATAAGTCAAGTAACTTCTGTGTTCCCCATTTTACAGATAGGAAAACTCTGGTGTAGAGTGTCACTTGCCTGAAATCATGTAGTTAGTCATTCGCAGAGCCAAGTAGAGAATCCAGGAGTTCTGACTCCCAGTGTTATGCTCCAACCACCACCCCTCTCTACTATACTTTTGGCTCTGTAAGAATTGTATTGTTTTCTCAATGAAAACTAGAGCTGGGCAAATACCAGAAAATGTTTTTACAAAAAAGAAATTCCAAATTTTGAAATCCTTCTTATTCTAGAGGTTTACGAAAAGGAACAATTTTTGATTTATTTGAAATGTTTCAAGTTTCACAAAGTTTTATTCAATAATTTTCTTCATTGAAATGTTTCTTTTTTTGTTTGTTTTTCAGTTGTCCTTTTTAAAACAAAACAAAACTTCTTTTTCTCCTTTCCCCTTTTGCCAGTGAACAAGGAGGACAAATGTTGGGAGGTGGGAGGGAGAGAGGGAAAGAAAAATGATCAACCAAAAAAACTGCATTTTTCACTTTTTCATTTTTGATAAAACTGGAAATTTTCATGCAAATTTAAATTTTCAAAAAAAACACACCCTTTTTGATGAAAAAATGTTTCATGTGGAAAAAATTAAATTAATTTATTTCACTGAATAGATAACTGTATATTGTGTACATTTTTTGGCATGGGAAGTGTCCTATTCATGGCAGAGTTTGAGAGAAGAAGGTGGTATTCCACTGAAACCAAATACAGGGTGCTTTAAAATAACCGGGAAGGCCTAGACAAAAGAGCCTTCACAATTTTGAATTATAAATTGGACCTTAACCTGAGGGTTTTCCCAACTCAAAGGTTCTGGCTGTGCAGCCATCTCGCATAACTGAATTAATTGTCCAGGGTCTGTTAAACTGCGTCGCAAATAAGATTTTAGATAAGCAAGAGCCCGCTCTTTATTTTGATTGAAGATGTATTAAGGTGAAGTGGGGTTTATACATGCTAAGGGATGTATTCAGGGACAGAGTGAATGGCTAGTACGTCTCTTCTCTCTGTCTATCCGTGCTCTGATTATAGGTCCCATCAATGTAGCATTTGACCACTTCTGTAATATCTCTGATGATCATACAGCTTACTGTGTTGACTCTCCTTGTCCTCAGGTAGGTGTCCATTTGTGTGTCTGCTTTGCTGCTTAGTTGTACAATGTGATTCTCAAGCTCTGTTCAGAGCCTCTGACATACAGCCAGAGTAGAATATGGGCCGGATTCTCAGCTGCTGTAAATCGGCATAGGTCTATTGAAGCCAATGATTCCCACCAGCTGGGATTCTGGGCTTGTATGCTGTCAGCTCAAGCTTCCTCTAGTTCAGGCGGGCCTTGTGGGATCAAAATGCATGACCCATCAGGATTTCCTCTTTAAAGACAGTAGCGCACGTTAAAGTCCCTAAAGTCTAGCTGACCCTATCTGGATTCCTTTTGTGTTTCTTAATTGTATATGGGCATTGCAAAGAGGAATCTAGTTGAGTGTCTTCCTGGCCCCATTTCATTGCCCCTGACTATCTCAGACAGCTCGTTGCCGATTCTGTGGCCATGAGGCTCATGTATCTTATCAACTTCAATTCCTATCAAATATGTGGCAGAAGAAGGGTTATATTAAGGTCACTCCTCCTCGATCACATGGTTCTGAGGGCGTCACTTGGAAAACCCCTGGGGATCCCAGAATCAGTGGCATCCTCAGCCTCTAACAGCTGGGGCGAATTTTGGAGTCAAGGTGAGAATCATAGCTCGCCTAGAGGTCACTGCCCTATTAATGATTTTACAGTCCTTTGCTTTTTACAGTGCATCCCAGTCAAAATAAACAAAGTTTATGGCAAGTTAGGGTTTGGGGCCTGAACTGTAAACAAATGTGCCTTTGAAGAGTGACAATGAAATAAATCATGATTACTTAATTGGCACACTTGATAATGCCATTATGATGAACAAGGGACTGTCGGGAATGCATTTGATCCTGCCTATGGCATAGTTTGGGAGAAATATTTTTCATCCTCATTGGAGAGCCCAGAGTGCCTGGTGATGAGGGCAGAGGGGTCAACAGAACCCCTGGGTTCTTTCCCTAGCTTTGCCACCGACTCACTCTGTGAGTCGCAGGTTAATCCCTTGTCTTTATTAATCGCCATCTGTAAAATTTAAATTTAAAAACTTGCCGGATTGTTGTGAAGCTTAATTCATGAATAGTTGTGGCATGCTTAAAAGTTCCTGAATGAAAGATGACCTAAAAATGCAAACTATTATTTCCGCTTGTGAAGATGCTCTGTCTGTATTGTATACTAAGTCGGAAAGCAACTAGAGTAAAATCTCATTATACCATTCATCCCAGCACTGCTACGATTATCCTGTAGAATGTATTTCTGAAGATGCACTTGCCATTGCTCATAGAGCTCAATTAAACATTTCAGAGCTCCAATTTCTATAGGGCCTGATTCAAAGACCTTTGCCTTCTATAGACTCTTATGATGGAGTAGCCTAATGTATAAAAAAGTACCATATATCACTTTCTTTATGGAGTTCATCTGTCTACACAGGGCTACATGACTCTTTTTCATTTCTAATTGCATTAGGAGTTTGAGAATGGGATTTTCAAAAGCACTTAGCCAGTGGGAGTTTTCACACCGACTTCAGAGGAAGCAAAGGTAGGCCAACACTGAGCACTTCCGTAAATTCTATCCTTGCTGTATTTTCATGGTCATGCCTGTGGTTCAGTGTCCTAAAAAAAAAAAAAAAGTCCAGCCCAAGCAGCGTCCATCGGCCAACAATACACTGGACAGTAAAGAATACAAGATCTGTGTTTTTTACATAGTGGTGAAACTGCCATGGTACTAAGGCTCCCAAGAGGAAGGCCACCAAGTCTCAGCAGAAAAAAACTGCATTTAATCTTTACCCAGATAAATGAACTGTTTGATTCAGGAGCCCAACCTCCTGAGTGGAGACTCATCTCTGTTTAAAACTGGTTAGATTAATTTAATCGGAGCCTATGAATTTGCCGGTGGAGGTAAACTGATATAAGCCATGTTTAAATTGATTTAAGAGTGTGCACACACAATTGCACTGATTTAACTAAATCTGTGTAACTTGGTGCATCAGCCAGGCCTGAGTGGTTTAAAGCAATCAAAATAATCCTGGTTTAAATTGAAATAAGGATTTCCAGACGGCTTTTTGCACCGGTTTAACTAAACCAATTAGAAGATCACACTTTTAGTTAAACTGATGCAACTTGCTCCTGTAGACAAGCTCTCTGTCTTTCCTGGTGAGGAGGCGTCCACATCACACAAAAAGACACCATTGGAATTGGCACTCACTGGAACCCTTGTTGACAATTTCAGCAAAGAACAGCCCTCAAGATAAAGAGTGAGATACATTGGTAGGAGCAATATGGAAAGGCGTGAAGTGTCTGTACCCATTCTACAGGTATTCTTTGGATAAATAGAGGACTTCCCTTTGCGGTGCTGCAATATGGCCCCTTTTACCACCCCTAAATGGGAAAGAGTGGAGGGAGAAGAGGTGGGAGAAGGAGGAATACGGGGTTGGATCAGCCTGGTGCAGAATACTCTAGCTGTGGTCGAGCAAAGCACTTGATTTCAGTGGTACTACTCTCATGCTTAACATTTAATCACATGCTTGAGGGCTTGATCCTGCACCATTCAAATCAATGAGGGTTTTTCCATTGATTTGAATGGGATCAGACTCAAGCTGGATCAGGACCGGAAGTTTCAGCACTATGTAGGATCCAGCCCATAAAGGAAAAGGCGATAGGGAAGAGGGAAAGGAAGGTATAGACCGAAGAAATACAGATATGAAGTCTTACATGTTCAATTTCCTCAGATGTGCAGGTCTCTCTTGTTAATATTAAGCAATCCATGACAACACCGTTGCTCTGCATTTTCTAAAAGTATAACTATCAGCCTGATAAATAAACCTAGAAGTGTCCTAAATTCAACAGAATGTCTCCTCTATAGAGATTTTATGATAAATGTAACTAGGTAATAAGTATGCAAAAAATTAAAACAGAGAAAATTAACACTGGCATTGAGCTAGGATGTTCACTATAAATGCTGGATTCTTATAGGTAAGGGGGAGAGAAAAAACCCACAATCCTTTCTTAAACCCCAATGATACAGGCTAATTTATATGCAGTTATTCACGTGTGCAGTAAATTCCAATTATGTTTACAGATGTCTGCTTAACATTTATGGGAAAGGAACCTCAGCATGTCTGCAATATCCATATAAGGGCTTGGACTGGGCTATCTATTTTTTAACCCAATACCAATTTAATTATATTTTGCAGATCTAAAACAAAAATCCAGCTGAGCTCTCTGATAGCAGGTTTAAGATTCAGTGCATTTGTTTTGGTTATATGACCATATTGTAAATGTTTTAAGACT
This sequence comes from Emys orbicularis, assembly GCF_028017835.1. NCBI lineage: Eukaryota > Metazoa > Chordata > Testudines > Emydidae > Emys > Emys orbicularis. The sequence goes on from NC_088699.1 coordinate 8,103,984, forward strand.
CTACCATCTTTTAAAATGGCTTTATATACCACAAGTAAGTTTAGTCAATTTTACAAAAACCAAATAAATAAATTTAAAAATATGTGGGTCTCCCAACGGCTTGTTGGCTCTTCATCTGGGAATTTCTCATGCTGGAAAATATTGCCTGGTTGTTCTCCTTTGAACACCTCTCTGTTATGTATCTGACAAGTGTGTAACACTCTCACCCCTGGGGACACTGGCATTTTGTTCACAAATATGTGAAAAAAACACAGAACTGTTGTTTTTTTTAAAAAAAACTTTTCTTCCCTAGTGGTGCATGTTCATTGAATTATTGTCACTTGCACATTTCATTATAGATTTGTGGAATGTGTTGTTTTGCTGTTCGTGATGATGACGATAACAATAATAATTGTATATAATTATTTGTATTACCCATCGGCTCCCATTGAGATCAAAGCCCCACTGTGCTAGGTACTGTTCATATATGTAGTGAGAGATGTCCCCACCCCAAAGATTTTACAATCTAGACAGACAAGAGTGTGAGAGAAACAGAGGCACAGAGAGGTGAATTTTCTAACTGTGACAATAAAACTTTTCATACCAAGATGTTCATATCCCCATTTTTGGTGGGGAAACTGAGCCACGGAGAGGCTAAGTGACTTGCTCATGTTCACGATGAGTCAGTGGCAAAAGAAGGAGCGGGTCCGAGAAATCCTGACGCCCAGTCGCCTGCTCTAAATGACAACTACATTCCCAAGAATGTTGCTACCTCTATAATTAAATCTCCTGATGCACGGTACTGAATCAGTAGCATTTTGCGCTCACTCTTGCACTGGTGTAAATTACTGTACAAGGCACGGAGCAATGGAGAATCTGGCCCTAAAAGTGAAGGTTTGATTCTTGCGATTCCTCTGTCTGAGGATATTGAAACTGCTCATTCTCTCTTCATCTGAAACACCAATATTTTGCTACAGCACATGCTCATGGCATCACAGTAAGCAACTAACAGGAATCTGAAGACTCTGTCAATCAATGGGATAGGGATAGTAGGCATCCAGTCAACATCCCAAACATTTACAAGGCACAGCCATGAAGAATGAGCTAAAATCACTTATTAAAGGATTTTTTTTTTTAAAGGCAAAGTTGCTTATTTGTGTGTATCCACCTCACTTTTCCATTGGACACTGCTGGCTCATCTCACACGCAGCATCCCCCGCAGCAATATTATGCGTATTTGGTAGTTACTTTACACTTCATGTTAGCATTCAGGAACTGTGTAGCAACTTCAGCAAGTAACTAAACTGCAAATCACCACTGCCATTGTTCAGTGACCCATCAGGCATTTTAAACACTATCTCAGTACTTCTCGGAGCAGAATTAGTCCATTTTGCCATTGTTTAATCAGAGGCTATGAGAAGCCTGCTTTTTCTTTTGCTAAATAAATACAGATCTGTAATATTAAAGCAGGCGAGCTCAGGTGTGTGAATTTAAACTACACGTGTATTTGGAAATGGAATATTTTTTTCTCCTTCTTCTGAAGCGCTAACCCAGTTAGAATATTAATCTGGGATTGTAAAAGCTACTGTATGAAATTACTTCTCCAGAACACACACAGCCCTAAACCATTCTTCAAATATTGAAGCAATCCTGCCACACCAGAGGACTTTGTTTTGTGTATTTGCTCGTCCGGCCTACAGACTGAGGCGGGAACTGAACCTTTCCATGTGTTTCCTTGTGGAGACAACATAATCTCCAGCAGGTATGCACAAAAGATTTGGTTTGAATTAACACGTTATTGATTTTATGTAAAGACATATGAGGGCGCAACAGTGAGTGAAGATTATGCCCACTGCACTTAAAGCATACACAGGAGTCATATCAGAACAGCAGCCCCGGCTACGCTATCCTGCCATATTTTGTAACATTTTCTCAAGGTGTTCAGACACCAGAGTGATGAATGTGGTAAAAGGGCTTAAGCTCAAACCCATTGAAGTCAATGGAAAATACTCTCATTGATGGGCTTCGGATAAGGCCCTATATTCATTGGTAGAAGTTATAACTGGCTGTAGGGCATAGATACAATGTTTGGTCTGGATTCGTATCAGTTTGGGCAGGTGGATTTGGATTCAGGACCTTGGTTTAGTCCATAACAGGAGCTAGCTGCAAAGTTCAGCTCAAAATGCTGATCAAGAACCAATCTCCACCATAGTTTCTGGATGTTCCTTTGGGACCTGTCTCTAGTTAGAAATATGCATGAAATGCTTGACTCTGCAAAGAGCAGTCCCATTTTTGAAAAAGCCTGGGCGGGGAGCAATGATCGGTCTAGAAACCAGCATGCCAGAGCCACAAGTGCCTCTAAGAAATAAGCAAAAAATGGAACTTCGTCTCTCATTAATTATAACTTGAGTTTGCGACCATTAGTGAAATATGTATACCAGAGTTTTCACATGATTTTTTTTATTAACACACACACACACACACAGAGAAGTAAATAAACTGCCCATACCTCTGCAGTGAAATTTGAAAAATCCGGTTTTATTCATTATTTATTAATTATCATGTGTTAATCTGAATTTCCTTCACCCCTCTTTCTCAAGTAACAAACATTAACTAATTAAGGAAACAAAGGTTTTATTTAATCAAAATGGAAGAAACACATTGGTAGGTAAATGTAAACACTTACATATTACTCAGAATCTTGACCATTATACTTCCACGTATCCTAATCAAATACAGCACACACGCAGCTCTCTCTGTTAGAAAAGTGCTATCAGAAAAGCAGGTGGTAATTTCATGGTCATCCCAGAAACGTGCTTGTTTGGAAAACTGCTCACGAGAGTTCGGTTTTGCTTCTAAACAGAATCAAGCCAACCCCGATTTTTAACAAGGTTTAATGAAGGTCCTACTAGTATGAACTAATGTTACAGAGAGCTGTTCAGGGCTACATTGGTCTCATATTTCATGCCTCCTACGCTGTGTAGTTCTCGTCTAGATCCTTCAACAGCTTCTCTCCAGTCATCTTCACCTGCAGATACAGAGATATAATGAGGATATACAATGGGCTAGCTAAGAAGAGGCATCAATACTTTGTAACTTGTGAATGGCAGACTCAATGACAAGTTATGAAAGGTCATCAATAATGAGGGGGGAAGAAATTATGTCTCAGCTCATTAGATATTCCTTTTTAGGTAACATTGTTTGTTCATGTTTCTTTAAATAGTTGATGTGATAAGTTGTAACTTGCAATGCTAACAGCCCTGCTGCCGGGAAGCCTAACAAACAGTCATGCATTTAAAATACTTAACGGGGGAAGAAGACTAGTGTATGCTGTGGTATAAACAGATAAAGTGAGGTACAGATGGTGTATTTGCCTTTTCGCTCCACACCTTTGCCACTTGTTGTTTATACAGTCAGCCTTAACTCATAGAACAAAAAGTTTCCAGTATACCCAGTGTCTTATCCAGAGAGAGAGGCCATTTCTTTACTGGCAGGCTTCATAGCCATAATTCACCACCAGTAAGATCCACCAGAACAGCTGCAGGAGTGGGAAATGGAGGATAGATGGGGTGCAGGATGCTAAAAAAACATCCTCTCAGGCAGCCCTATGACAATGGAAGCTGGAAGGCTGCATGTCCAGCGGATAGTGCATTGGCATGGGAGTTAGTAAAAACCCTAGTTGGATTCCTGGCTCAGGCTGCTGTGTGACCTTGAGTGAATCATTTCATTCTCTGTGTCTCTTTCCCGCTCCCATGCTTTGTCCATTTAGGAGTAAGCTCATTGGGGCAGGGACTTGTGTGGGGCCTTGATCTCATCTGGGGCCCCTCGGCACTACAGTGATATAAATAATAATCCAGCGAAATAACCTCTGAAGACCGTACGAGTTCTGCATGTTCTGGGCTTGTCGTTTTTGGCAGTGAAACACAAGCAATGTACCCAGGGTATCAGAGCACAGGACTAAGCTGAGGGATTGTCTGCACAGCCTTGCAATTTGCACTATGGGGGAGTGAGTTGCAGAGTGCACTAGCATGCTGCACGGCAGCTCCCCTATGTGGATGTTGCTGCTGCAAACTCGTAGCCCTCTTTCAAACACGACTAGATAATGCAAACCTAGGCACCAGCAGTGTCATCAAGGGGCAGTTACAGTGCGTGCTGCAATTCACAGCCCCGTTGTCCGAACTGTGGGTCCGTATAGACATAGCCTAAGTGAGGGATTCTGAGGATATCTTAGACCGCTGCAGCTACCCTCTCATGGGCCAAACTCTGCCCTCAGTTCCACCTGTAAAAACCAACTAAAACCAGGGGGATTATACAGGTATGACTTGGACAGAGTTTGACCCAATGTTTTTTGTCTTACCTTAGTGGTGTCTCTTCTCTGTGAACCTATAGTGATATGTTTTATAGTGGTATATGCAATTTTTCATCTCTTATTTTACATGTAGCACGCGGGTCAGTTTTCTACATGCACAGTCAAATTTGATAATATAAATTCAACAAGGTATAATATGCACTGTATAATAAAATGCAAGGAATCAAGTTATAATAATATGCATGTCTCTTAAAATGTATGGTTAATCATCTCTAGACAGTTTTGTCACTCTGTTACTCCAGTTTTAGGTCAGTATAGTCTCTGTGAGTACAACTGCCCATACCAGGCCCCCTCTCTATTAGATCCTTCTTCTGATTTCCCCACCATGTCTGTCAGTCTAGGAGGGCCTGCAAGCCAGCCTCTGCCTGCATTTTGATAGAAGCCAGAATCAGGGATGTGAGAACTTCCACACTGCACACCCCTTCTGCCTGCAGGTTTCCTGCCATATGCCCATCTGCATCAGACAGACAGAATTTTTCCCTAAGCTTCTTACACTTCAAGAGGTACAAAACATTGTCTGGTTCAAATTGTATAAATAACAAAGTGGACTTCGAACATGTTGTAAAGGGGGGGAGGGAGAGGAAAATGTCCTGTCGAAACCTATGTGCCAAATTATAGACCGATTAAAAATAGGAGCCTATAATGGAAGCACTACATAAACTCTGATATCATATTGTATTTATAGTGTGCATAGATTACATAGGAACACCATATTAAAAAGGTATAATATATAGATGGAAAAGGATTAAATCAGCTGCCAGGAATAGAGAGCAAGGATATAAATTCATTAGTAGGTTCTGATTTCATCTTAACGAACAAAATTTGAGTTGTGTTAGATATTTCTGAAGAGGCATTAATATTGCCGTCCAGGGGGGTTGCTTTCTTTTTAAATACTAAATGGAGATGCACTAACCATTTTCAACTGATAGTCAGAATGACATTGCTGATTTACCACTGGTGTTGGTTTATTGTCATTTCATTTTACTCAGACAATCCTATCCATTTTATTTCAATTATTTTTCTCGCCGATGCTCAAACATCCTACTTTGATGGTGATACAGAAACCCGAAGCCACTGCTTTGCTGATGACCTAAAAACTTTATATTAGAAACCCTCTTCTCCCAGCTGCTTGTGAATGGCAGAGTAATGTCCTGATCCTGCCAAACCCCTTTCTTTATTCTCATACTCACATGAGTAGTCCTGTTGAAAGCTAATGAAACTGTTCACTTGAGTAAGTGCTGCATGATCATTCCTATTAATAACTAAATAATAGTTCAGACTCTTCAATACGCTGTGGATCAGGCCCTTATAGAACTTATCTGTGGATTTCTAAACATTCATTTAGGGTCCCATCACCCCATAGTATGTAAATATCATCATCCTCTTACAGATGGCACAGAAAGGTGAAGTGACTTGCCCAAAGTCACACAGCAAGTCAATGCCAGAGCCAAGGAGAAAGGTCCAGAGGTCCTGTTTCCTCTGCCATCACCATTAAACTTACTTCTCCCTATAAAGCAAGTGTTATATAGACATTAGATAGATTAGATTGACTCACTCACTGGGAAGTTCACTGACTGTGAAATTAGTAAATTACCTAAACCCAAAGAATTTAGAAAAACAATATAATCCTGGGGGTACTGAAATAATTAATTTGCTAATCAGCTACACCTTGCTTTTTTAATTTGCAAATAGTACTCTGGTTTGTTGCCTATTTCAGCCACCTCAGGAAGAACAATATTTCAGGAAGCATGCCACCTTCTCTCAGGATACTACTGTCTATGTGTATTTTGCACCACAGGATTGGCCAGTTCTTAATATGTATATAGGTTACGCTGTCCAGTGCAAACAAAACTGACCCTGTGATCCAACCTCACAAATGTTGTCAGGAAATTTGTGAAACTATGTTTTAAAAAAAAAAAAAGCTTCAGAATTGTAATAATTTTCTGTTTTGTGCTGTTTGTCTCCTTGTTTCACTTTGTTGCTGCAGTTTGCATTAAATCATCTCAAATGCAGAGTTTGCCAGAAATGACAATTAATATGGAGAAGGGGGAAAGTATTACCATCTATTATTTGCCATAACATGAATTTAAACCAGGAAGTCAAATGATAAAATATGTGGTGAAGGAGGGAGGGAGAGGAGTACCCAAATGAGTAATAGCCTTGGGCTTCTGAGCCTGAACTTAATGTGCTAAGTAAATCCCTGAGGTTAAAAAAGTATGAAAATTGTTGCAGTTTAGGGAAATATATTTTAACTTTGCAAAAGGTCCCTGCAAATCCACCACCAGACTTTTAGGTGGCTACAAATATAGAACATACACAAATGGGGGGGGGGTGTCACTCAAAATTCTATTAACCCAGGGCGAGTTGTTGTTTTTTGGATAGATGAGTAAAATACCCAGTAATGGCTTTTATTAATAAAGTAAGGGTGACTGAGAAGATATTATGCCTGAATAGGTAAATGTTCATGACTATATAATCTGTGTGTACAGATAATATAAGGTATGTTTATCCATATGTGTGCCTATGGGGGGTGTACACACGTAAATACATACTGTAAAGTTAAAAGCAAGTTAATGCTTATGTTCCTAAATAAGGGTTAAGGTTTACAATGCCATCTCTAAGCAAAATATTATCTTAAAAAATTAAATTTGAAAAAGGAAAAGCTTCCCAAGTTTAGTGTAAATTAACAGTAGCCACTTCATGACACTGCAAACAATGTCTGGTTAGGGAAAAGGCTTTGCGGTCTAAACATATTTACCCAGTATGTCAGGCTATAGTTGAGTTGCACCAGTCTGAAGCCTACAGTCAGCTTGTTACAATTGTGTATGTAGATTGAAAGGTAATTGATGCCTTTGTGTGGTGCATTTATGCCTGGCTCCAACTCTTTCTCTTGAAAACTGTCTTCCTATTGAGTTGACCATGCTGCTGAATTTATGAAGAGAGATGTTTTAGCAGAAATCCCCCTGAGTCTGCCATCAGTCCTAAATCCCCAGCCTGCTCTCCCTGGGAGACCTCATGACACAGAGCATGCCAAAACAGCTTCCTTTTGCCTATGCATTAGCAATCTATTTTACCTTTTTGACATCTCTCACACATAAAACCGTAAGAGAGAAATAAAATATCTGTCTCTGGGCGAAAATAAAGCTTTGCCTCCCTCCTGATCTATAGGATATAAAATAAAGCCATGGCTTTGATAGTGGCTTTTCCTTATGCTGGAGTTGCTTTTGCATACACGGAGACAATGAAGATGAATGAGCTGGGATTCGCTGCCTCCTCGTGGGGTTTGTTTCACCCTCTTTTTCTTTAATGGTCTTTCTTCCCCCACCGCTCACACCCTCTTTACTTGTCTTCCTCTATTTGTCTTTTAGCTGCCTTTCCCTCCTTTAAAAAAAAAAAAAACTTTTAATTTTCACCCACACACTGGTTTTCCTCCTAGCAATCAGGTCTCACTCACACTCACTCACACACACACACACACACACACACACACACACACACTTCTCTCTCACCCATTTGCTACAGTTGTTTGTGAACTACTGGCTTTGGTCCAGAGAAAAGAAACAACCCAGGGGTAGACAGAAGTCCTGGGCACTGAGGTGCAATTAAAAATGAACCTACAAAAAAAAGCTGCCACTTCTCTCAGCAATGTCCTTTTATTCTGCAGCACTTGGGTGAACCAGTGTGTTCCTGTTGGTGGTGTTGTTTTTTTCCACGGGGACAAGCAGAGAAAGGCAGCTTCAGTTTGCACCCTGTGCTTTCTGCGAGCCCTGTTCTGAAGTGCGAAGGATTTGTCAGCCAGCAGGAATGAGCAGACAGGCGATGGACTTCTGCTCTCTCCCCCTCTCTCATTCTCTTTCCTTTACGCTCCCTTGGAAGGAGGCTGATTCTGCCTGATATTGTTGGTTGGTTGGTTGGTTGCCACTCTCTGCCTTTTCCCCAGCAAGCTGCAGCCTGAGAGAGAGAGAGAAGAGAGATCTCCCTCCAGGGCTGGCTCTTTCATGATTCCCCCTTTTGGAGGCTTTCCCTGTCTTGCCTTCAGTCAAAACCCAGGCACACACTCTTTGGACTGGTAATTATTTATTAGTTCTATTTCCCCATAAACAATGCATGAGCTTGGAATGTAAGCGACACCATTTAGCGACGTGCCATGAAATCCAGGAAGGGGTAATCAAGAGTGGGAAGGAGCAGACCAAAAAAAAAAAAAAAAATCCCAGCAACTTCTCTGAGGCGCTTCTTCCCACCCCAGCTGCAAACGTGCTGTGGGTGGACTTTCCTGACCCGTCTCAACACTGTTTACCCTTCTAATCGATTCAAGTGTTTCAATGTAAACTTGGGACCTCTAATACATAATTTAAAGATCTTTTTCCCGGCTCCTTAAAACCAACCTTGCAGGGCACATAATGATGGATCCGGGCCAGGAATGGTTTGTAGTTCTACCGGCTTAATTACATCTTAACTTAAATGTTGGTTTAGTGCATTAGTCATCGATATCAAAATCAGCCAAATGCAGCGCTTCCAAGACTCTTCCGGTGGGGAAAGTTTCTGTGCAAGAAGGTTTATGGGTTAGGGGGCCCGGGAAAAGTTATCCAGTGTGTGGGTATCTAGGGAACAAGCAGCTACTGGGCACTATAGTAACTTTGACTTGTGAAGATATAGACTTGCGGCTTTCTGAACCGCGGTATTGCGTAGTCTCCAGACAATACCTGGCTTTGAGTTCGTATCTTTCCCCATCCCCTGCAAACCCGCTGCTTCCTTGGGTAGGGCAGGGTGTGTTATGTGACCACTGGGCCGATGACAGGGAAACGGGGGGGAAGTGTAAGTCACTTTTTTTAGAGAACTGGCATGAACCACCCGCAAAGGACGGGGAAAGAGGAAAGTCAGGTGGAGGAGGATGCGAGACGCAGCCCAGTGACCCAGCAGGGAGCCACTTCTGCAGAGTCCAGGATTATGGGTTAACTGTCGCCGATTATTCCAACGTTGCTGAGGTGTTCTTTGTCTGATTGCCTTGCCTCTCCTCGGTGTTCCTGTTCGTTTCTCCCCACCCAGCGCAAAACAAACTAACAAACAAACCCCCCTGACATTTTGAAATCTAAGACTCCCCTGTTGCCTTTTGATCAGCTATCCAGCTCCGGAAAACGGTAACAGGAAACTGACAAATACACTGGATAAATTCATGTTAGTTTCCCAGATCCAGGTGTGTTCTCTTGCATTGTTTAGAGTTTTTAAAGGCGCTGGCGTGTTGGCGCATATTAAAAGGAGGGGGAGAGGGACATTTCTGATTGCTTAAACCTCTCCAAGGGGTTTCAAGCAAAGAAACCAGGGGTGGGGGTACAGTGTAGAAGCCAATTAAGTAGGTTGTTGGCTTTTTTCTTCCTGTCTCCCCTCTCCGCACATTACTGGAGGGAGGGGATTCGGACAATGCTGCTGAGATTCAGTTGGATTATTGGCTTTTGGGAGTGAAAGAACAGCTGTTCCAATGAGAGGGCTACAGGGAACAGATCTGTACGAGCCATCGAATTTCTTAGCCCTGGTGTGCTGCGGAGTTGGAAAGTCGGGGGGAAATGGTGGGTTGAGTTGAGGGTGTAGAAGTCAATATCTGGCCCTGGCAGATGTCCAGGGCTCCCGAAGTTTCAGGCTCCGAGGAGCCCACACCGTGTACAACATTGGCAAGACAAATCCTGCTAGAACTTAGTTTTTGTATCTAAGAGCCAGGGGAGGTAGAACTGGAGGAGTTTGTGGTGTCGCTTCCACGTCCCAGGAATATATTCACATGCAAAAAATCCTCGCCTGCTTCCTTGGGTTGGGCCCACTGGACGGTTTCCTTCCCCAAATGGCACATGAAATTCACCTATTGCAAATACTTTTGTTTAAGCAGAGTCTGTGTTGGGGGAAAATCAGCCCCTGGACACAAATTGCATTTGAAAGGGGCATTTAAACCTCTATTTTGGGCACTAATCGGAGACATCTACTGCCACCGATTTCCTTTAATGTTGCAATATGATTTGTCAAGGAGTTGCCCCCTGTCTTTTTTTTTTTTTTTTTTTTTTTTTAAAGAAAGCTGGTTAACAGCAGGGATCAGCTGTGTCAGGAAGAGGAGTCAGACTCACTGCGTTCATTTTGTTGTTTATTTGGTTTTGCTGAGAAACGTAGCATTTACAACTTTTCATTTTATATACCCATTTTAATAGCCATTACATTGCTGGTTATTGCAGTGATCTGAGAAGTAAATCTGCTTACTGACGACGATGAGGCAAACAGTAATGTACCAATGCTCTCCAGCGTTAGAAAATCGTCCATTTGGCCAGTGACTTTCCCTAAGTGATCTTCCAAACTATGTGCAGGCTGAATATAGAAAAGAATAAGAACGGTGTATAGATCGCCTGGGCCCCATATTTTCTCAATACACCCAACCCCACCAAAACCCTGAACCTTAGACACAAGAAATAGATTTTACTTTCAGGATGCTCTGGTTGGTCCATTGGTCTTGAAGGCATCAAAGAACTGGCTTCTTCTCCATGAGCAAGTTCAACCCATCTGCATTAAATATGAAAATAACAAACAAAAACTGGCTTTTCTAATTGCCCGGAGACTTGATTAACATAAAGAGAAAAGGAAAGAAACCACACCTGTTCAAAGACAGATCCTGCAGGTTTTGCCAACAATAGTGGCTAAAAACTAAAGGCCGGGAAAGGGGGGAATAAAGGTGACTGTCAGAGCAGTATCCCTGTGATCAGTTAGTAAAATATTCCTTGGCAAATAATTGAATTGCCAGGTTGCATTAGCAAGAGGAAGAGAGCGAGGAGAGGGAACGTGTCTGCTCTATTCACTTGTAGTGGGTGAATCGTGTTCAGACCTTAAAAGGGAAGGGTGTCCTCTTTCGGAGTGAGACCCGAAACAAAAGGCTTGAAAAGGAAAAGAAAGGAAGCTCAGGTAATCTTGGCTTGCTCGCTGTTGATTAGAAATCGTTGGCATGGGCGCTGCTGAAAGACACTAGCAGGCAGAGATCAAGGCGAGGGGGGGAGAGGTGGGCTTTTCCTTTCTCCCCCACCCCCAGTTGCTTGGTATCTCTCCAGCTATCAGCAGTGATTTGGTAACTCTATGCCCATTACGTGAAGGAGGAAAGCCAATTACTGGGAGGATTAATTACTGGGAGATTGCAAGCCTCGTGTGGTGGGGCTTGTCTCTTTGCTAGGAGTGTGTCTCCAGACTGAGCCAGCAGGAGGACAGGACCTGGCCAATGTCCCCCAGCAGTGAAAGTGCAGAAGAGATCTCCCTGGCAAGTCAAGGCGAGCTGTTGCTGTCTTGTTGCGTTTGGTCCCAGCCCCTGGGAGCTTTTTTTTAAAGTTAGAGGTGATGTAGTCGCACTCAGCTGATCAAAGCTGCGCTGGGTCCGGACTAATATTTCTCACTTTATTACGAAGTGTCACTCAGGGCCGTTGCATGCCTGAAGATCAGAACAGTCCCCCAAACAGCATAACCTAGGGAGCTATGTGGGATCACCGAGGTTAATGTCACGTGCATCCCGGGAACAATCCGTCTCCTTTTCCTGTATGCACCGCTGCAAACTTTCAACTTGAACTTTTCAACTCTGGCTTTTTTTGCGCGAGCTTTTGCTTGGTTTAAATGTTACAAAGCAAAAGGGGGGAAAGAGGGCAAGCAAGTCACTTAGCCCCCGCGGCAAGGGCTGCGGAGTTCAACACAGCCCTGAGCACAGAAAGGAAACTATTTTCCTTGATCCGTTTCCCAGGAATATTCCGCCTGCAGCCGCTGTATATTTACAGATCAAGGCAATGTGTCCAGATTGTAAAGGGAGTTTCTTCACCGATCGAGCTTTTAAAATCCGGCAGAACAGCCATTGTGTCAAACCCTGGCTCCACCGCGAAGCTCTTCTGCGGGTACCTCAGCAGACCGCGTGTTAGCATAAGTCAAACTGCAAGACTCTCCGATGCCTTCTGCCTCGAGTTTTGCAATTCCTGTTGCGCGCAGTTGCTAGTCTACACAAGTCTAGGTTGAGTCTATAGAGGGGCTGGGGAGACTATAATATTTGTACAACACTAGTGCCCCATAAAGGAGAGAGAGAAATCCCATTACCGAGCGCAATGGGGTAGAAAGACGGATGATAAACAGGGCGATGTTTAACTAAAAGAACGGGAAGGACACCAGCAAAATGTAGATTCAAACCCAGCCGAAAGGGAGGACTTCACTTTTTTTTTTTTTTTGGTCCTAAACTTAACATAGAATTTAAATTGATTTTTTCCTCATTTTTATTTCCCCTTTTAAAAACCTGGGGCGACATTAAAAATAGTCACAATGAGTGAGTTTGTGTTAAAGTGTGGCGATAGTCCCTCACGTTCCAACAATAAATACGTGTTACAGGGCGTGTGTGTGAGAGACAGACAGACAGACACTTCAATTTCCTTCCTATCCCATAAGCGAATTGCAATCTGATTTTTTAATAATAAAAATTGAGAATGAAAACAAAGCTTAATGAAACTTGGAGGGAAAAAAACCCTCGTCCAAGAAGTCAATGGAGATCCCTCCCTCCCCCAGTTATACTGTTCTGGGTGAAACTCCCCTCGATTTTTAGAATATTTATTCACCTCTCACCCCCAAACTTCAGTGCTGACTTTCCAACTCATTGCTCACATCTTCCCAATAACAAGCCAGTCTCTCACATCATCACCCCAATTCTATCGAGCAGGGTGTCACTAGAATCCGAATGAATGCACCTTTCTTGCCCTCCAAAAGAACAAAGAGGGGGAGTGGGGCAGAGAACCCATATGACAAAGGGGGGACACAAGTCGGGGTTCCAAGAGGGGTAAGGTGGGGAGAGTCAGAAAGGGACACCTTGTGTCAGCTGTTACAACTGAGAATTTGAACTCTTTGTGCAGAAACCTGTCCGGCCGTGTCTCTGCCAGAGACAGAAGTGATGTGTCTCTCCTCCTAGGCAGCCATAGATTGGTGAGTGACATCGTTTTGGTTATTCGGTGCAGAAGAGGGAGTGGGGAGGGTTGATTTGAGCATTTTGTCTTGCCTTCTCCCTCCCCTCTCCCCCCCCCCCACCACCACAACGTAAATACGATGTAAATAATAGCCCTGCCATTTTCGATTGATGGCTGAGGACATTCAAATCACACCCCTCCCTCTCCGAGTTGGCTGGGCCCTCCAGGGAATAGGGCCGTAAATGCAGCTGCCCCGGGTCACTAAACGTCTTCCCCCGCAATGCAAGCCTGGGGCAGGGAAGGCTGAGAGGCTCCCTGGAGCCTGCTGCTGATCCCACTTCCCAGAGAAGGGATTACAGACTCCTTCAGTGTGAACGGCTCCTAGGGAAAGACCTGAGAGAATCTTCCCCACCCCGCTTCCCCTTTGGCGCTCCACGCTTAACTGGAACGACCCCTTCCTGTGTCCTTTAGCAGAGTTAGCTAGATCGGGGCTAGAGCTCTACAGAAACAGGTCTGGACTGTCCCTGCTCCGGATTGCAGGGTGTCTTCTCAAAGGGTGAATCAAACAACGCACAGGGAACTGTTTTGTCTTTTGTCCAGGCCGAACTCCAGACCCGAAGTCCGTCTGTAGGATCTGGAGCGGTGTGTGTGGGGGGGGGGGGGTTTGCTTTTTGTGTTAACCCCCATAGAGTTCCTCCCACTACATCACGTTAATGACCCGCTACAGCAAGTGGCCTGTAAAGCAGAAAGCAAACTCTGTGCCTTTTAGAATCATTCGCCCCAGCCAGAAAATGGCTTGCCAGGAAATCCTGACAAGAAATCAATGGGCCTTTCAAAATGTATCTGATCAAAAGGCAGGTTTGGCGCTGGAAGTGTGGTGCTTTCCAGGCCAGTGCTCCAGTCTCCTCAAATCATTAGGGGGAAAACAGTGAAAGCAGGTTGTGATCTCTCTGTGGGCACTTCAGTAGTTCCCAGTCATGACCTGGTTCCCTCCTCTCAGAGTCCTGCATCCTGGGCAGACCCGCTTCGCTGCACATTTTACAAAAATCACTCCAGATCCAGGGCTGTTCTTTGAACCAGGGGGGTTCATTCCCAAAACGAAAGGACACTGACTTCCCATGGAATGACAGGGCCTTTGCAAAGCCCGTTCTTACTTCGCTGCAGCTGGAGGAAACCATCTGAATTTAGTGGGAGAAAATTGTGTGTGTGTTCAACACAAAATGTCAAGTCTGAGCAAGGGTGGGTGGAAAGGGAACACAAATGTTGTTGGTTGAAAGGCAAAACCAACTGGCACCGAAGGACCGAACTGGTGCACAAGCAAAGTGAGAAAGAATCGATGCTACCGGGCAGCTGAATGTAAATGTCTTTAAGCAAATGCCAGTACATGTAACGTGCCAGTTGGAGTGCCAGGCATTTTATAGAATCAGGTGACTTTATTAATCAGTCTTCCTTGCAAAATCCTGGGCGTCAGTTTCCACTTTTCCACAGCAAGGCATCACAATCTACCTTCTCCTGATTTATCAGGGAAGACGCCTAATCGTTTTCATTTAAAGAAACAGCGAATTTTTGTTTCTCTGTCTGGTTTTGGGAGAAGGTATTTTTCAGTTTGGAGTATGAGAGGCAAACTACATCCAGGGATTTTCCTGCTTCTGCTATTTTAATTTGTGTAAGACGAGTCTGGGGTTTCCCCCTGCATTTAAAACAGGTGGAAAGTTGTTGAAATAGATACATTGAATCCCACCTTATTCAGCCTTTACGGAAAGAGAGAAAGTGTCAGATCCATTGTCTTCGGGTTCATTTTGCAGGGGCTTCCTTTGTAAGGTTCATTTCAGCAAGGGTCCCTGGTTACCTTTCCCCATGACAAACTCTTCGGAGACGGGGTTTCTACCACCGCTGTGTATATATAGTATAATCTCTCTCTCTCTCTTTCTCACCAGATGCTTTTGCTAACGCCTTAAAAAACACGCACACCATGGAAAGCTGATGGGCATAAGATGCTCATCTTCTCTCTCTTATTCATCCCTGACCAACACATGTCACTTGGGGGCCGGCAGTCAAAGGGAAGAGGTCCCTTGATAGCAGAGTACAGCTGTCGCCTTATAGGGTCTATAGGACCATGGCTATCCCAGCCATCCCTTCCCTCTGTTTTACATGAGAAGAAGCCCATATGCAGGGCGAAAAGGGGGTTGAGGGTGTGGAAAGGGAGGGGCGGGGGCTCTGTGGATGGATGTATTGATTCCAGTTTTTAACGTTTTACCAATAAACGCGGAGAGGATGCAAACCAACAGCTGGGGGGGGGGGGGGAGGCTGGGAGAGAGAGCCCAGGAGCTTTGGGTCCCATCCGGCGAACACGTGTGTGTGTTTCTGTGTGCGTTGTGTGTCAGGCCAGGCTTTAAAGCTCCAGTTCCCACAACGCTGGCAGAGGAGGAGGAGGAGCTGGAGTGGGGTGGAGAGGTCTTCGGTTTGCAATCCAAGCGCTGGGTCCTTGGGCTGCAACCGGAGCTGAGAAATGGAACAGCTGCCTGGGTTTAGACAAATAAATAAAGACCGGAGATCGGTATCGAAAAGAGGCTTTGTGCCTGCCTGGATCTATCTGAGAGCCGCCGCTTATATACCTATGTTATCCCGCTACCGGCGCAAACTCCGAACTTTGTCTTTATTCGGTTTGTGTAGCTTAAACCAGAACGTTATCCAAACTGTTTCCTTCTCGGTGTGAACACCCAATAGGTTTCAGTCATCCGAAGGGGACTAGAGTGGAATTCGCTGATGGGCGACAGGCTGAGCAGAATTGGGGTTGATTTTTGTTTAATGACGAGGGAAAAATAGATATGAACTAAACTGAAGTGAGACGGGTTAGGAATATGATGAAACCGTAACGCAGTTTTGCGAAAGGGAAGAATTAGCCCTGATTTTAGTCCACTTTGATTCGAAAGGACAGCAACTGAGCTTGCTTCCTTAACTAGCAGGGGATGAATCCGAGTTCTGAACTACAAAGCAATCCGAAGTTAAAGTTGGAGTGTCCTCTTCGGATGATCTTTACCATAAATTGTTTTCCTGCAAATGTCCCATTTTTTAAAAACTTCCCTAAACGGAATGATGGACTATTAGAATTATTTTCAAGGAGAAAACAACGAGTTTTGTTTTAAATGGTTTTCTCCAGACTATTAACCCTTTAACGTTTTAAAGAAAAAAAAGCTATTGCCTTTCTTTGCTAATTAACATTCAGTCAAAACCGCTAGTTCTTAAGAAAAGAATTAAGAAGGGGAGGAGACTTTGTTACAGAAAATGTATTTGGGAATCCGAGCAGAATTCATTATAATCAAATTTGTATTGGAAGAATTTTTTTTCTTCTGGGGGGCAGTTTTTCAATCATCAACAAGTGCAAACTTCATCAACCTTTCTCCTCAAGATTTTACACATCAATTTCCAAATAAAGGCCATTTCTGACGCAGTTGCCATAGATTTACATTATCCCCATACAACATTATCTCACAAGACAAACGTAAATGCGAAATCCGAACAGAAATCAAATATTTTCCTAACCGATCAGTCATTAACAAAATCCCTTTAAGGTAACATCGAATTAATTTTTATTTGCAAAGAGGTTCATTAAGTAAACTACATTTATCATTTGGTTCCAGTTTTATATCACAAATGCTGGCAAATTAATCATATCGGAGTAGTTGATTTTTTATAAATATCCCAACATAAATATTAAAGAACATTCATAAATACATGTACTCGGTTGAAAACAAAAAAAAATATTAATTTATATCGGATCCAAGCTATATGAGTTCTTCTGAAAACTCATAAAGCTCTGTCTAGACATTAATGGGCACGTTTCTTCTTGTCCCCCAAAAAGTTCATTCAAAATCTCTTTTTCTCTAGCAGAATGGAGTGTTCTATACAGCCAATAAACGATATGATGTGGCTCAGACAGCAGGAGAGTTTTCACACTTTTCTTTTTCCTTTCCCAAAATATGGGTCTTCATTTTTTTTCTGATCATAAATAAAGCAGAATGTTATAAGCTTTGTTTACTCAAAGGCAATTACCTTCTGCTGTGTAAAAACTCAACCGTGCTCTTCTGAAAACTGTCTTCCGTTTATTAGCCCCTAAACTTTCTTCTCTTCACGTGCCTTGTAAAGACGACTAATTTGTCCTTCTTTGAGTCAGTAAAATTATTAGCAACGGTCATTACATTAAATCAGGACACTTGGTTGTAACCTCCTATCCATAAAGATGCTCTGCTCAACAACAACAACAACAAGAAGACCCCACTATTTAAATGATACAGACACACTTCTCCTCTTGAGCTAGAGAAGAAAAAAAAATATTACCTACCAGTTTTATCACTCTCTCTCTCTCTGTCTCTCTGCTGGGTGCAACTTGTGAGCTATCGCTCATAAACCACTACAGCCACTCCTGTTCCTTAGCCATCTCTTCCCCCAAAGTGCACTTCAAGTACCTTACCAAATAATAATTTTAAAAAAAAATGAAAATATGGCATTACCTAACAATTTTGACAATGGGTCGCTTCCTCTTATTCTCTATAAATGGGTCTTACTGTACCATCCCAGCTTGGGAAGGATGCTTAATGGGTTGCTGAGGTGGGAGGAGGGCAGCGAGACGGTGATTGGCTAGCCACGGCCGTGACGTGGGAGATCGGTGCATAAGGCTCCGGCACCTAAGCTGCCGGGAACATGCAGTCCAGCGAGAAGCTGCCGGGAGCTGGGAACGGAGACGCGCGGAGAGCCAGACGCACACGCCAGACGGGAGAGAGAGGCTCATCTTTTTAAAGACCTTTTTAAACAGAGTATCCGGCCCTGCAGACCCTCCTCTTCTTCCTCTTCCTCCGGTTGGAACATTTTGGCTAGCGGCGCGCAGAAGACTTCAACAGAGCAAAACAAAACAAAAAAACAAAACAAAACAAAACAAAAAAACCAACAACAACAAAACTAACCCACCACCGTCACCACAACAAAAAGCATGCAATGCAATGTTGTCTCTGCACGGACAAGGCTAGGAGTTTTGACTAGTGGACTAGACAAATAAACAGGGGTAGGTAAAACTGTCTTGCTGAAATATACAAGGGGGCGTTTGAACGTGTGTCAAGAAGACTGTAGCAACATCAAGCGAGAGGAGATACATCTGGCTGATTTATAGTATGAAAATATATCTATCTATATAACAACAAGCATCTCCCCCCTCCCTCCCTCTCCAGGGCGGCATCCATGACAGATTAGGGCAATGAGCCTAGGTTAGGATCCAAAGCTCCTTTTGAGTCTTATAATTATTTTATTTTTTTCTCCTTCCTTTTGATTTCTCGTTGGGAAAAGCAGATGCACTTTGACTCCTGACTGCTCTACCTCAGACCTGAGAAAACTCATCACATTTGTTTTTTAATTATTATTATTATTATTTTTATGCGCGTTGATCTGTGTTATTGTTGGTTTTTTATTATTATTATTTATTTTATTGGCCGGGATTCTGCTGTTGTATTGAAAAGCTGGGCCGTGGGTGTTTTTTTGTTTTTGTTTCTTTTCTTTTGGTATTTGTGTACCCCTGCTAGGACATTTGAAAGAAGATCTCCTCCTCCTCCCCCCCCCCCTTTGCTTCCCCCCTTTTCTCCTCCAAGGCTTTTTAAACACACACAAAAACCGACGCTGGTGTAATCTCTTCTTTTTAAATTTTTTTTTTTTTTTTTTTGCTTGACATCTGGGAGCCAAAACCCCCCACTCTCAAAATAACCAAAGACAATGGTGCACTGCGCCGGCTGCAAACGGCCAATCTTGGACCGGTTTTTGTTGAATGTACTGGACAGGGCTTGGCATGTGAAGTGTGTTCAGTGCTGTGAATGTAAATGCAATTTGACAGAGAAATGCTTTTCCAGAGAAGGCAAGCTTTACTGCAAAAACGACTTCTTTCGGTAAGTACCGGACTCCCCGCCGGAAGCCGTGGCTCACAATTCTCCTTTTTAACCTATTTTTTTAATAGGAGCGATGTTTTTTTTTTATTTTTATTTTTGTATTTCCCCATCCTGGGCCTCCCCCCAGCACACACACACGCACACAAATCTCCTTCAGCTCCCTTGCTCAAGGTGATGTCGTGGGGAGGGTGCGAAAGGAGGGAGGGCCTTTTGGTTTGTTGCAATGTTCCCCGCTCCGCGGAGAGGGCGGGCATGAGTTTGCCTTGGCAAAGGGGAAATGTGTGAGGAAGAGGAGGGGAGAAAGGCGGCTGGGGTCACCTCTTCGGCTGGCCATCGCCCCTGGAGCGGAGAGGTTCTCGCGGATCGTTGGCGTGTGTCCGTCCAGGGCCGGGCCTGTGGGCGCAGAGCGGGGAAGAAACTTCAGTTCCAAAGTTCGCTTTGAACTAGTGACTTCTTGGGTGCGCCTTAAAAGGCCAGATTCCTGAGAGACCCGGGCACCCCCCCTCCCCCAAATGGATCTACCCCCGATCCTCCTCTCCTCCCCCAGAAAATACAAGTCAGAGAAACGAAAGCAAAATCCAGCTGAGGTTTCTTTCGGTGCCCATTTCAAAGGCGCGGGCTGATTTGAGCGTGGCAGGGACTAGAACTGGCTTCTTCCTCTGGGAAAAAACCACCCCCGTCTCTAGCGTTTAATGACAGCCCAGTGGGCGCAGAGACTTGTCTAAATCAGCTACCAAAGGACAGTTCTCTGCCGCAAGCCGGCTGCTCACCTCCCTCGGCTACACTTCCGAGAGAATTAGAGTTTAGACCTAATTCCCCCCGCAGTTCCATAACATTTTACAACTTCCCCGAGATTTTGTTGTTGTTTATTTGGGGGAAAGGGAGGTAATTCGTATTATTTAGTCTACCTGCAAACATGAGGATCACCAGACTATATTGTATTGTCATCCTAGACCCAACAGGAACGATTATCCATTGAAACAGCCTCCCCCATCTTTTAAAACTTTTAAAAGAAATCTAAGAATTGCGTAGCCCCCATATATTTAACAATATTTCCCCGGGGCTTACGCGGGGCATTAAAATGATCGTTGGCCAGAGGTTTACAGCGTTATCCTTAAAATAAGATCATATAAGTGATCTCTCCCTTGTCCTACGTTGCCAGTCCGGAGAAAACCTGGCCTAGCGGAGTTTTGTCATAAAGTTCTTGG
The DNA here is from genome assembly GCF_028017835.1 of Emys orbicularis. Lineage (NCBI taxonomy): Eukaryota > Metazoa > Chordata > Testudines > Emydidae > Emys > Emys orbicularis. Next base: position 8,124,409 of record NC_088699.1, read on the forward strand.
GAGCCCTGGGCGTTGAAAGGCCCGGATAAAATGCAGTTTTCGCTGCTGCCAGGCAAACCAGTCTTTTTAAAAAGCCCCTAAAATATGGACCTCTGAGAGGAGACAAGAATCTTTCCCACGTTTGCCTCTGCCAACTGACGTGCATTATAATGACCAATAGCTAATATCACAAGTGCAATTATTTGTATATTTGAGAGACTTTAAAAAAATCACACTCTCTTCGGCTTCATTTAACTTTGATAATGAAAGGAAAAGGCAGCGCTCTGTTTAGGGAGTATGATCCCCTTCTTATCAGTGAGGATGTTGCTTAAATTATATTACGGGAGGAATGCAGTATCCGCCTTGATTAAGATTTTTTTTTAACAGCCACGCGATCTACAGTAGAAATATCCACCCCCCAAAAAAAAGTTTGTCTGGAGATCCTTGTGCCCGTTTGCAGCCCCTGTGTATTCAGAAGTGATAATTCAATAGGAAATAACACATTTGCTATCTAAGGCTCTCGGGCAAAGCTAGAACTGGGGGAAGTCTGTGTGGAGGCTGCCGCGTTAAATCTGTCTGCGGTTTTTAGTAAATATGTGATAACTGGATTTGAATAATAAACGTGTTTCTCCAAGAGGAAGCTGCCTGTATACAAACAAATCCCTCTCTTACCCCACCCCCGACCCAGCAGCTGTAACAATCCACATCCCATCCTGTATCCCTGTCAGAAAAACACTTCCCAACCTCCTCCCTTCCCGCCCTCCCCGCTCCAGCATCCAGGGCTCTGGGATGAGAGCACCCCTCAACCCCGAGGTGATTCTAGTGAATCAAACTGCCATGCTGAAGAGAAGCAATACCAGGGTTTCAACTTCCCGGGTCTGGCCTGGGCCAGTCCACACTGACTTGTCGGCGAGAGAGAGCTCGGACCGCGGAAATTGACTCTCTCCGCAAAATTTTATTCTCTTGTAAAAATCTCCTAATTCTTGAAATTGTCCTTGGGGTCTTTTCCCCCCTTGTAAATTGTCCCCTCTATGGAAATGGAAAGGCCGGATCTGTCTCCCTTTGCGGAGAGCGTGTGCCTGACTCACACGCACAATCCTCTCATGTAAATTTCCTTCCTTGTCTTGCTTATGTGTTATTAAATTAAATTGGATCTATTGATTTCAATATACAGAAACACAAAGGCTCTGATTTGTACTCGTTTGCATTCTCCTTTTTCCTCTGCCATTTCCGCATTGCCAAGGGATGTTCAGCTAAGGTGGCTTTCGTATTTAAAAAAAAAATGGTTTAAAGTCCTCAAACCGAGTAAAGTGCAAATATTTGTCAGATCCGTGCTGCAAAACGTAGGTCCCAACCACAGGCTGCAAATATTTCTCGGGGATCTGTGTTCTATTCAGTTAAACGCCAGAGGAAGATTTATAGACCCCTGCTTTTAAAATAATTTAAATGGTCCTACGTGTATAAATGCTCATAGACAGGCCTGTAGGGCAGATGGCAACATTTATTATAAGTACGTGGAAATAGGTTATTTTAAAACAAGCATTATATTTTCATCCGTACCAGGAGTTAAGGTGTTATTGCAAAAGGCTAATATTATATAACCAGGCTAAAATATATGAACCGGTTGTCTTTCTCCTCCCTCCCCCGGAGTTTTTAAGTGGTGACCGATCAAATGCAAGCACCTGGCCTTCCTATGTGCCAAGCAATCCTACAGTCTTTATAGACCTAGCCCCTCCATCCAGGGCGCGCACACACAATGCAAGGCCCTTGACAAATTGATAACATATAAGAAATTCTGCTTAATGTTTATTAGAGCGTCGTTAATCAATGTGTCAAGGTTTAAAGGGGAAACTCTCGACAACCCAGCTCCAATGTTTTAATTAATCTTCCAGCAATATATCCTCTTCCCAGATCACTTCTTTTTTAACACATAATTCAGTATAGAGATACTATATATATAATGGAGGACATTTTCTGCATGGATCAATACTGCACTTTTATAGGAAAAAATGCTTTTTTAAAATGTTCGTTGAAGGCGATTTGGGGGGGCTGGGTTTATTCATTTATACAAGTTTAGCAGTTTTAACGAAATGTGGCCCTATTTCCTGCTTCCTCCCCCCCCCCCAACAAAAAGAAAACAATTAATTTTGAAATATTGCTAGTACAGGGTCCTTCGGGTCACCCAGATGACGCGCTGATCCTGGTGTTTGTTCTTCCACCCTTTCTCTCTCTTCCTTGCCAGGTGTTTTGGGACCAAGTGTGCTGGCTGTGCCCAGGGGATCTCCCCCAGCGACTTGGTCAGGAGGGCGAGAAGCAAAGTGTTCCACTTGAACTGTTTTACTTGTATGATGTGTAACAAACAGCTCTCCACCGGCGAGGAGCTCTATATTATCGACGAGAACAAGTTTGTCTGCAAAGAAGATTACCTAAATAACAGCAATACTGCCAAAGAGAACAGCCTGCACTCAGGTGAGGAGACCTCTGCCATTGTCACTCTCCAGCCAGGCTACCAGCTGCTTGGCCAAAGGCTAAAATACAGCTTGGGTCTGCACAGAGGGATGTCTGGCACTGGGGGCCTGATCCAAAGCCCACTGAGAGCTCTCCTTGATTTTAGTGGGCATTGGATCTCTCTCTCTCTCTCTCTCTCTCGGTGTGTGTGTGTGTGTGTGTACACATGTACACATAGATACACATACACACCATAGTATTTTAAGCAACCTGAAGATTCCAGGGGACCTCTTTCTTATCCCTCTTTGTGTAAGGAAAGTTCTACAAAATTGCTTTTCTTTCTTTCTTTCTTTCTTTCTTTCTTTCTTTCTTTCTTTCTTTCTTTCTTTCTTTCTTTCTTTCTTTCTTTCTTTCTTTCCCTTGTTATTTATTTATATATGTATATTGGCAAGTAAAGATTTTTGGGCCACCCCTCAGCAAGCTCAACTTTCCCCTTATCATAGAGGCTAAATTGGGAGCAGGAAACTGTCCTGATTCGCAGATGCGTTGATAACTTGGGTGCTGCTCTGAAATGCAACATACACATTGCAAGGAGAAGATCAGTAGTAATTTACTGTTTTTAATTGTGAACTTACGTTTCATTTTTGAACGGTACATTTTTACCATCAGAAATGACTGTCGGGTGCAGACTGACAGTGCATTATAAATACAAATATTTGTTCAGACTATACATAGTCGGTTTTGTTTCAGTTTGTAATAACATGGAGCCTTCTGTGCGGGGGATCTTGGCTGAGAGATGTCTGTCCCTTTACATTCTGACTTTATAACCAGTCTCCCAAGCTAGTGACATGCGCCCTATCACGTCTTATTAAATAGAAAAGGAGAACGGGATTGATGCCACTGGGCAATATTTTCAGAGCATGAATTTTGACTCCTACAGGAACGATTCTTGAGCAGTCTGTGAGGAACAGTGCAAACTATTTCAGGCAATGTTATTACCCAGCAACTGCTGCAATCTGATACACGGTATATTGTACCGGTTGGAATTTTGCAACTGTTGCATTTGGAGTCCATATAAGTAGAATCATGGCAGAGGAATAGATGTGAGACCTTGCAAAATATGAGTGCTGCTTTGCAGAAACCAATACTAAATATCAATTTGATAAACATTTGCAGCTGTGAAAGGTAGATTTAAAAGTGGAAATGTATTTTATTTGTATTTAATCCCACCTGCATCTAATGCTCTGAAATACAATTAATGCTTTTTTGACACCGAGGTATATTTTTAAAAAAAGCCTTAGATGAGTTGATTCTAGTGGTCTCTTCTGGCCTTCAAAATCAATGGATGTTGCATTTAAATTCATGCTCATTGTTGTGGGGAGTGGGTTATGATATTCAAGTTTCCAGTAAAACTAGGAAAGATCCGAGAAACACATGCACTTCCCCGAGCCTTAGGGACGGGGGAGGGGGCGCAAGATGGGGGAAAGTGCTGAAGGTTTTCAAGGTGCACGTGAAACTGTCTCACCTTCACACGCCCGTGTTACAGCGCCTTGGGTCGGGGGAATGCAATGCTCAGCACAGCCGATGTGAGTGTGATCCCCCCCCCCACCCCTTTCCTTTTGCCCAGCCACAACCGGCAGTGACCCCAGTCTGTCTCCGGATTCCCAAGACCCTTCCCAAGACGACGCGAAAGACTCGGAGAGCGCAAACGTGTCAGACAAGGAAGCTGGCAACAACGAGAATGATGATCAGAACCTGGGGGCCAAGAGGCGGGGTCCCCGCACCACTATCAAAGCCAAACAACTTGAAACTCTGAAAGCAGCCTTCGCAGCGACCCCCAAACCCACCAGGCACATCAGGGAACAGCTGGCCCAAGAAACCGGGCTCAACATGCGAGTCATACAGGTACCAAAAGCCAGTCCCAGCCTCGGTTACCTGGGGGGCCGGGGGCAGTTTGTGCGTACAGCTCGCTTGCTAGCAGTGTGTTTGGGAGGAGGGGTTTCCAGTCGGTTAATCGTGGGCCCCATCCACAGCCCACTGAAAGGCTCCTGTTGACTTTGAGTCAGGCCCCAGGTGGGGTCTCCAAACAAATCTCCCAAAATACAAGTCGGCTGGTTTAAAAGTTAAGCTTCCAAATGATGCACTTTCCAGTTCAGTACCAGCCCAGTGAAAGGGGAGAGAGGGGACTGACTTGCCAAGCGAGTTAAAGAGACGGGCCTTATAATAATGCCTCCCCTGGGTAGCAAAAAGCCTCCAGGGGGGCAAGATACCCAGCCCCCTGCCCACGCTGTGCAGTCCTTACTCTGTCCGCTCAAATCAACGGGGTGAGAATCTAGCCCCTGGCGACTCTGTGCACAGAATCGCAGGAGACCTATTTCTACCTCCCATAGTCATGGTAATAAAGGGAAGCAAAGGCTTGTGTGTTTAGGATACTGGTCAGTTTCCAAAACAAAAGAAGGGGAAAAAAGGGAAATCAGAGTTCTAGTTGGGCATTTCTGTATATATATAATTGAAATATACGTTTTTGACCCTAATGAATATAAACAGCTGCTTTATGTGCTCAGAGCCTGGTGTTTATTGAACTTCCTCCTGTGGGGCTGGGTCGAGAGATCCTTGAGAGGGTTAAAACCTTTCATGCATTTTGCATCCACCTTTCATGTGGCTCCTGACAGATATAGGAAACAGCAAACGTTTTGACGTGGTTCCAAAAAGGAGCCGCGGCATATGTACAGGGAAGTCGCACAAAAAGCATAAAATGGGGAAGCCCCCAGAGGAAGTCTTTCTGCAGGAAAACGGAGAAAAGAGGAAAAGGAAAACGTACGATCAGCCTGGGAGAAATGGCCAGGAAGAAATGGAGGAAAGGGAGTTGTACAGGATACACTGTCATGTTGACAGTGTGCCTCCTACAGAGCAAATCATCCGTCCCAAACTAAGGGGTACCCGCTGGTTTGAAAGATGAACAGGTCGAGGAATACTGAGTCCGCGTTATTCTTTCCAAGATTTTTTTTTACAAAACAAACTTCCCATTTCCAGAGTGACATTATAGGCGGACTCTCAAACTGATTGAAATGTGGACTGGCTGGAAATAGTCCCACCCGTCCTGTTCCTGCAGTGACCTGTGCACCTTCCAGGGGTGCAACCCGGCAGCCTTCGCCCGGGCAAGACTCCCGCAGTCCTCCAGGGAAGTTTTGCCCGAGTGAAGACTGCAGAGATTTGGCTCCTAACCCCGGGCACAGACTTTATTTAACCAAAAAAAAAAAAAAAAAAAAAAGAGGCGACCCGCTTCTTGCGGAAAGTGCTAAAGAAGCTGCGAACGGTATCGAAATTAATAACCATAAATGTGAGGGGTTAATGGATAAATAAGAATGACAATGCGCTGGAATTATTAAAAGGTTTATAAACCCGCAGCGCTGGGGGTAATGGGGGGTTAAAGGACCATTAAGGCGAGGTTAGATTGGAAAGTCTCAGTGTGAGGATAATTAGGAGTAATCTTGTCAGGGTAATAAGAATTAACTCAATCATTCTTGACCTGCAGCTGGAGTGCGATAAGCAAAGAACCCAGGGCCTGATTTGAAATGTTCAATTCAACACGGACTGTACATTTGAGGACAGTTTAGATATATATAGAGACACGAATATATGTGTCTACACACAGCGAGCTGTGCGTGTATATGTTACTTAGCTTGTTTGTAGATGTATGTATGATATCTATCTGAATAAAGGATGTATCTGTGTACATTATGTATATGTGTGTGTATATATACACACCACATACATACACAGAGGTATATATACACATAATTGTGTGAATTCATATAGAGTGTATATTGTGTGTATATGAATTCACACAATTATATATATATTTGTGTGAATTCATATACATACAATATACACTCTACATATGCATACGCACAATAATATATATATATATATAATGCATGTATGTATGTGTAAATATAATGTGTATATGTGTGTATACAGATGAATGTTTGTGTTTTATTGTTCATGGGAAATATATCTGACACGTTGTTCAAATTAGAACAACAGACACTTAGTTTAAACCTGGTCTTCAGTGAGTTTTGCCTGAATAAAAATTACAGGGTTGAGCCCTATTATATCTGGTAAAAAAAAAAAATCGGTATCAGCTTTTTTCCCCTTAAAAGAAACATCCCATCCGCCTTTGTTTTCCTGGAGCGGGGTTTTGCGCTCTTTAGCCCCGCCACCCCAGTATGTGAGAGCACTGAAGTTAATTAGTGACCCAGGGAGTTAAGGCGCTGGGGACTTTGTTTTGTTTTTATTTAAAAAAAAAGCACAACTATTTATTTAAAATGTCTCGAAGACATTCTCAGAATCCGTCTCCAAGGACAAAATATTTTTTTTTAATCTTTCCGAAGCACTCGGAGAAATTGTTCTTTGGGATTCCGAGAAAATTTTTTTTTTAGCCTTTCCAGTAATGTTTCTAGGCGGTCCTGTATTTATTTTGAGACTGAAATCCACCCCCATCTGACACTGCCCTCTCGCACGGGCTGTTACAAATCGGGTGTCAGTTCATTGTATTGGGGGGGTTGAAAATTCAAGTCCGAAAAGATGAGGCTTTCCCAGGGGTGGGGGCCTGAAAGCCCCTAAAAATCCGTTGCTGTCTGGAGCCTGCCTCCAGTGATATACAGGCTGTCACCAGCGTCCAGATGGGTTCACGCATTTGGCAATTCATCAGCCTCCTCTCCTGCCCCCGGGGCTCTGCGGAGGGTCCCTCACCCTCCACCTGCTTGGGGGAAAGAGGTGCTGCGTCCTAATTCGGTTGCATCCCGGGACCGACACAGGCTTGACACCGGAGCGGAATGCGGGGAGAAAGAGAAAACAAAAACAAGAACTAACCCTAGGAAAGTGGGGGCTGAGCCGCCCAGAGGGAGTCAAAATCCTGCCTCCCTTTTCATAGACTAAAGAGACAGTTCCTGGCTGGGGGCAGTTTGAACCTGAGATAAAAATCTTCCCTTTGGTGAAGGACTGAGTGCGCTGGGTCCAGGGGTCTGTTCTGCAGGGGAGGGTGTTAAACTGTGTGTGGGGGGGGGGGCGGAGATAAAAGATCTATATGTGCCTCTGCCTTGGTGTGTCTGGGTTTTCTGCAGGGCTGTCTATGTCTAAGGGCAGCCTGCGGGTAGACGTGTTGTGAGAGGGGCAGGTCTGGGGGCGCGGGACATCTGTGGTGCGCACACACGACCCTGGCTCTGTGTGGACGCAGCTGGCGCGGGGTGGCTGGAGAGGGAGTGGCCAGCGGGGTTGCAGGGCACGCGGCAGGCTCCCCTCCCTGCCCCCGGCTGGCGAGTTTGCATGGGGCGGGGGGATCAGCCTGTCCCAGGCGGCAGCTGCGGCTCTTTGTCAATCCGGTCTCCTTGCTGCTCCCAGGTGTGGTTCCAGAACCGGCGCTCCAAGGAGCGGCGCATGAAGCAGCTAAGCGCGCTGGGGGCCCGCCGGCACGCCTTCTTCCGCAGCCCCCGCAGGATGAGGCCGCTGGTGGACCGGCTGGAGCCCGGGGAGCTCATCCCCAACGGGCCCTTCTCTTTCTATGGAGGTGGGTAAGAGCGCCGGGTAGAGACGCCTCCCGCGGGGCTAGAAAGGCGCCGCAGGTGAAGAGAAGCAAAGGTCAGGGCAGGTTCCCCCCCACCCCCCCAACAGCTGGCACGGCTTGAAGGGGAAGAAATTTCTCCTAAGAGGGGGATCCTCCGCCCCCCTCCCAACAAACCCAGCACAATCACAGCTACCCCCACTGGAACAGCTGCAGGCAGGAGACACTCCACACAAACCCCTGCGCAGCGTAGAAGCAAACGCTTTCTCCCTGTTTTACTTAGTGAGGAGGATTTCAGTGCGTGGGATCTCTCCTAAGGAGCGCCCATAGCTCCCTAACCCGCTGTAGGGACACACAACCTGCGGGGGCGAATTTAAAAACCAGGAAGGAAAGCGGCTGAACATGTCACCAATCAGCTAAGAATGGCCGCTGCTCTCATTTGTCGTTTTTGGTAGTAGGTGGTGGTGGGGATTTTCTCTCTACCTGGGCTTTGACTATTATTCTTATGGGAGGTTTCTCTCCTTCAGGACTGTTTCATCTCCAGAAATCTTGCATAAACCATTGAGCACTCTCTGTGATTATTTATGGACACCCTGCTTTCCAAAGCCAAGTTGAAATCTAATGGCAGAGTTTGGGAAGGAGGAGGAGGGCTTGTTTGATTGTGTTGAATGTTCGGAGGGGAAGCATAGAAGTTCTAACATTTCCGGTTGGTAGAGGACTTATTTCCCAGATCCCTGTAAATACAAAAGAGGGGGCTGGTTGTGAAATCAGGACTGATTATCAACCTCTGGCTGCCACTAATGAATCACTCCAATTAAAGATTTGAAGAGGGAAAGGGGAAGGCTATATACCTCTCTGTTCCTGGGCTCTTCCTGAGAGAGAATGTGTAGAAACTTTAGCTGCAGAAAGGCTTCCATTCCACTCCCGCTGGAATTGGTGCACAAAAGGGCCGTGGGGGAAATAAACAAACACTTTAGCCTCGCAAAACCAGTCTGGGGGCCGGAGGAATGAAGGGAACAGGAGAGCACAGAAAATGAAGAATGCAATCAAATGTAGTGAGCCAGAGTCTGTGTAGTTCCATCCTGCAGTCAGCTTGGCTCTGTGTAGAAATAAACTCTTTGATCCGTGGCATTTTCCTGAAGTGGGAATAAGGACCGGGCATAAAACAACAGAATCTGTCAGTATTGTTTTCAGAAACCTTCTAAAAGAACGGTCCTCTGGTTAATTTCACTGTCATTCACTGCTCATCCTTGTCCCTTTCCCTTTTTGTCTTTATTTAAATTGACGAAGTTTCCCCTGCATTCTTTGGCCAGAGTAATTTGAGGTGGTGTGAAAGCTCCATCGTGAACAGAGCTGGAGGACATTTCAGTAGATCAAATGACGGACAATTAGGAAAGGTGCTATATGTGTTCTTTGGGCCATGATCAACTGGGATGGGTCCCTCCTGCTAAAACAATTTGAACCAAGTCTTTCCAATGGACCAAGATGCAGAATATCATATCAGCTAAGCAGTATTGGCTTTTAAATTCAGTGCATTTATTTTTCTTTGTTTTATCGAAATGGTGACTTTTTTTTGAGAGAGACAGAAGGTTGGAATTCCTTTCCAGACTTGCCAACATTTGAAAATGAAGCAGATCACTGCTTGGGCAAAGTAAATAGAACCTGTGCACCTTAAGAAACCAAAATTCCTTTACTTACTGTGAGCTCTTTGGAGCAGGTGAGGTACTCTGGGTGTTTAAGATTGTACAGCAGCTAGCCCAGCCAGCCCCCCACTGGGGAATGAAATACACTAACAGGCCAACCTCTCCCTGAAGCTAAGCACATGAATCCACATTCAGGGCCAGATTTTTCAAAGTGTTTAGCACCTCTCTAGGCACTTGAATGAAGTGGCCAGATTGGCAAAAGTGCTCAGCACCCAGCTCCCATTGTGCTCAACTGGGAAGTAAGTGCTCACTGGGGCCAAGGTACTTTATTTAGGTGTCTACCTGGGTGCTGAGCTCTTCTGAACATCTGCCCATTGGGCTTTGCTTAGGTGCCTAATTGAGGGCCTGATCCAGAACCCAAGGAGCTCAATGGAAAGACCCACTGATTTTAGTTAGCTTTGGACCAGGTTAAGGCACCTAGTTTGCCCTATTTAGTTCTTTTATTGTTTTACACTTGGTTCCTTTGCATTATTCTTCCTCTCTCTCTCTCTCTCTTTGTCTGGTAGATTATCAGAGCGAGTATTATGGCCCTGGAAGCAATTATGATTTCTTCCCACAAGGACCCCCTTCATCTCAAGCTCAGACGCCAGTCGATCTCCCATTTGTGCCCTCTTCTGGGCCATCAGGAACTCCTCTGGGTGGAATGGATCACCCATTACCCGGACACCACCCTTCCAGTGAGGCTCAGCGCTTCACTGACATAATGTCCCACCCACCTGGAGACTCACCCAGCCCTGAGCCCAACCTGCCAGGTTCTTTGCACTCCATGTCTGCAGAAGTTTTTGGTCCAAGTCCTCCGTTTTCTTCAATATCCGTCAACGGTGGTGCTAATTATGGCAATCACTTGTCACATCCACCAGAAATGAATGAAGCAGCTGTGTGGTAGCTTTAAAACAAACTGGGTCTAAGTAAGTGATGATCTTCTAGTCTGCTTATGTTATGGTGTACAGAAATGAATAAATATAACATCTCTCTTGCCCTAAGACAATTTTACCTTGGGAATTAACTGAATCCAAATCACTCCAAGGCAAGCTTTGCTATAGATCGGGACAATCTTCATAATATGGTTGTAACAAACAAACAAAAAAAGGACACTTTTTGGTACCATTGAAAAGACACTGGTGAAGCTGTACAGTAAAGTTCTGCTGTGCTGTAGGATGGCGTAGGTTGAATACCCTGTTGGATGTCACCCTAAGAGCCACAATCCTTAGGAGCTTTTCATTTAAAAAACAAAAAGAACAAAAGAAAGGTCAAAGAAAGGGAGGGGGAAGTGTGAAGAGCGCTAGTTAAGGATGGTTCTGGCATTATGAATTTGTTTAATTTTGTCTCTCAGAAAGTTCAACAACAACAACAAACTCTTTTTAGCTTCTGAAATGTGAGCCTGCTGACTATCAGGTGGGACTTTTTGTTTTTTAATTATTTTGCCAAAATCACAAATACTAAATGTTAGCCCTCAGCATCAACTCTTCTACCTTCACAAAGCTACACACACAAAAAATCCTCATAATAACAAAGGTCGCCAACCAGACCTCTCACTAAAAATGACTTGAAACAAACAAATAAAAAAGTATTCTACCTTCACAAAAAAAAAAAAAAAAAAAAAAAACCTAAACAAAAGACTCTACTGACCTAAAAACAGTCAACTGTTTACGTAGAATGTTAAATTCAGGAGTTCAATGTTTTACTAATAAATCCTGTTTTAGAACCTCTTGTTCAAAAGCAAAATATTTTGAGCAACCAACCAAAATATATCACTTTCTTTTCTGTAGATGTTATATGACAGATTGCAGGGCTTGTGGTTCACTGTGCTAGTTGTAAAAGGTGTTGTTTACAGAAGGCAAAGAAAAAAAAAAACCCATGAAAACCAGACAGTTGCCAAATAAAGTAATTATATAGCACAAATACTGTAAGGTGCTTTGCACCAACAACCTGAGCAAGTGTTTTTTTTTTTTTTTTGTTTTTTTTTTAAGTGTTACAAGGTTAAACAAACAAACATCTTTGCTAATTTTTAGTCCTGTTGAACATTCATGGAATTGTTAATATGACTTATATAGACCCACACAGGTTTTATTTTTGTGTCTTTAAAAGAAAAGTCCAAAATATTTAAATTTTATGGTCAAATATGCAGTCAACAGCTGCTACTTTTTTCTTTATATATTAAATTTCTCATATGTCTTTTATTGTTCTAATAAACCTAAGCTTGTGTGACCTCCAGTGCATATTAGACCATTCACTGTATGAAAGAAAACATGTTGGATAAAATTTGTGAGTTTTTAATAAAATTAGAAAATCTGATGTTTAGATAACTTGTGTTTCATTTGATGATTTAAATAATTTTAAATGGGTCCTCTTGAATATAATAGCCCTGAAAAGATACATCCACTATACTCGTATTATATATCTATTTTGCTTTGGTAGAAGTCTAAACCCTGTTGCCAATGAAGATAGATGTTATCTGTAGTTTCATCCTCTCTTTGCCTCTGCAGACTTAATTGATACAGTGCAAAAATATGTTCATCTATCAATTAAATTACAGAAATGGAAACGTATCAAATTGTTTAACATATTAGTTCATTCTAGGTCTATGGTAAGACACAAAACGTGTCCAAGATGCTCATTTTTTATGCATATACAAAACTGTATTGTGAATATGTCAAAAACCTGTAAATATATGGTTTAGGATTGATCCATTTTTAGCTCAATTTATTTTCCATAGGAAATCCTGCTTTCTAATTTGGTGGTCTGAAAGACAACATAAACTGAATGTACAGCAAGAAATGACAATAATTTTAATCCCCTTTTCAGAGCTGATATAAAGTTCATTGTTTTATAGCTTTTGGTACGTTAGAAGTTGCACTAAATACATATTGTCCTGAGACCCACTACCCCCAAAATTTTTGAAAAGTTACAGATATAATATTTCAGTTGTGAATTATTACATTGTCTCTGTCTTCAGTCCTTACTGAGGCAAAAATACCATTGATGCCTGAATAAGGAGTACAAGGTTGGGTCTAGGTTTGATAAGTCCCATAGATAAAACCCTTTCCAAGTGCTCATTTAATAGTGGAATTATATATTTTCTCCATCCCTGAGTTGGCTGTTTCTCTTTTGTTTTAAGTAGGCCCAGAAATTTTGCTCTTACCTACAGCTTCGTAGTCTTGATTATTTATCTCTTTGTGGTGAGTGAAAAATCAGAATGCTTTAAAATTGTATGGTATGTAATTTTTATTGGTGGTTTCACATTTTGTTGACTAACACCTAGGCTTATAGACCCAGCAGAGGGGGCATTTAGTTTAAGCAATACTTCAATTTAAACACAGAATGTCTTCTATAATAAGAGATAAATATAAATGATCTGCAAGTCATCTGTTAGTGGTTTTTTTTTTTTTTTTTTTTAATCATGCTTTATTAAATGCAGGGGAGACTTTTTAAAACTCATGGGCTCTGTGTGTAACTCATTTCTTTATCGCTTTATTTTTTTTATATCCGGTGCTTCTGATTTTTTGCTCCATTTTGCATTTATATAATGAAATCACAGGAGATCTATTCATTACATATTTTGATTTAACTGGACTGATGCTCTTTATATATACTACCATTTGCTATTAGGGGGCTGGTCTACCTGGCTGTTTTATTGTTGTCAGTTATTTTATATGAAGAAATTTGTGCCAAGTGTTTTTCCCCCCCTCTTTCTTTCTTTCTTTTTCTTTAAGTGAGTTACTTGTCCAGTGTATTAAGTATTTGTTTATGTAGCGCACACAGGTAGAAATGTGATGTAACTCAGATTTAGGTCATACAAGGCCAGAGGAAAGCCTGTGTTTACTGGACCCAATCCTGCAGTCCTTATTTCAGGCAAAGATGTGACTCGAATCAGCAGAAGTTTTGCCTGACTATGGGCACTATCCACAAGGCTGTGAGAACTCTGGCTGTGATCCATCAAAGCACTTAAGCACATGCTTAATTTTAAGCACTTGAGCAGTCCCGGGCATAAAGTTAAGCACACACCTAAGCGCTTTGTTGGATCGGAGCCAGAGTGCTCAGCTCTAGAGTTCTGGACTCTGATTAACAAGGTAGATACTTAGGAAGGGCCCAATCCTGCATTGTTTGCACAGTCAAAACTCCTGTTGAAATCGCTGGGATATTGGACCCTATACAAGACCTTGCTTACATGCGCAGTTCTATTGAGGGGTAGTACTCCTGAGTAACAGTTTTCAGGGTAAGGCCCTCTGAGTACATGTGTTTGTATGAGTATTTTATATATGCGTGTGTGTATGTGTTGTATATATTTATATATATAAAACCACACATTATATGTGCGTGAAGACACACACAATGGACTTTCAAGGCTGTTTAAAAACAATATCCTCTTTTGATCTCTTCTTGCTTAACCATTATTGGTTCCGGTGGCCTTCCAGGAGAGCCTTTGTGTTGCCACTACTTTGCAGTAGAAAGTGCAGAGTGATGATGCAGAACTGTGGCCAGGCCTAGATCTGTGCACCAAACTTGCACTGACATACTGGAGTTTGACACACAGATCGAGAGCAGTATGTAGCCTTTATTTTTTGGCAATGTAAGGATTGCGCAGCATTTGAATGCATAAGACTAAGGACTTTTGTAAATTCTTCACAGCAATATATTATTTACTAGAAAAAAGTGTGAAAACAACGAACGCACTATTTATAGTAAACCAATTTTAATTTAACAAGATGGTTCTATTGACTAATCAAAATGATCCTAAAACTACTGAGAGTCTTCAGCACTCAAACAATTCTTCTTTTGTCACAAATTGTGGACCATATTCTCCTTCATATCATTGCTGGAAACTCCCATTGATGTCAGTAGCAGCCTTCTTTCTTCATTAGTAATTTCCATTATCTATTTACTCAGGCCTATGCTTGAGGGAGTGATGCGGGATTTGTAAAGATCTGTATCCTAAGGTGAAAATGTACCTAAATTATGATTTGTAGATAATTTATGTATATTATTTTAATATATGTATGTGTGCCCAGATCCTGAGTGATGGGCGCAGGATACAAATCTATAAATAAATACAATTTAAGAATATGATTGGTGATTTACATACTTTTACCATTCAATTAAGGGTCTAAAGCAGCAATCTTTACTCAAGCAAAAATCCCATTGGCTCTTCTGGGATTTTTCCCTGAGCAGAAATTATTTAATTAGGCCTCAGTTGCTTTAATAATGGTATTTATAAGAAACTGGTGTTTCCCTTTCAGTTATCAGACTTGTAAACAGCCTCGTATAAGACTTCACATATATTTAGGCTTAGCCAAGGCATGCCCATTTCTTCACCTAGACAATGCTGTTCAACTGAGAGAGGACAAAGTTATCAAAGGGTTACACCATTGGTGAAATTAAATGTACTAGGGACAAGAGGAATCCGTTTGGAAAAGTCTTCTATTTACTTGTACACCATCACTCTGTCACTGTATTTGGATAGCCAGAAATACTTATTACAACAATACTCTCAAAGCTCCAACTAAAATGAAAGGGGCCATTTAAAAAAAGGCTTTCAGTCCATAAGGATTACCATCCCTTGTTAGCTGTCTCCTTTGAGTGGTGTTTTGTGGACAGATACTCGGCATTTTTCTTCAAACCCAGTTGAAGAAAAAATATCCGTGGCCATGGTATCACCCATTTTTCAAATAAGGTCAAATACAAATTTTAATTATAAACTGTGGGCGAGGTCCACAAAGTTAGGGCCCTTAAGGCCCAGTGGATCTTTCACTGATAAAAATGGGACCTTTGTACAAAGATTGAGGGTAGACAGTGGCCCTTATATAGGAACTGAACTTTGTTAGTAAAGTCATGGTTGCATTCGGCATCACTGAATAGGGAAGGGGGGGGGGAAGGCAGGGCATTTTTAGGACTACCAATTTTTCTGTACTTTGCCACTTGTGCATGTAATTACCTGATTTGGTTCACACAGTTGTCTTAACTGCACAAAATAGCTGCACAGTTGTGCATCTAAAACAACAGAATCTGTGTCTTAGAATGTTGTCATCAGGTTCTATAAGTAAGACCACATTGGGATGAATGGAGTGACTCGCTTCTTTTGAAGCTGTTGTTTCAGGCTGTCTGCAGATTCAGGAAGATAGTTCTGCACTAGTTACTCTCTGTTCAATGTTTGGAAGGTTTTCTTTACAGCACTAAGAACTAGTGACTTCCTTTTTTCTTGTGGTGTGTGGGGTGTTTTTTTTAATGAAAGCTTGCACTCTGCAGAATGTGAAGGGGGGGGGGGGGGAAGGACCTGATAAATATGTCAGGCAGGCTGGATTCATATATTTCTCACCTAATAATAAAGGGTTGAGAATTGCCATTGACTGATACACAAAGCTGCCATGACATCACTGCGTCTTCTACGTGTGGCACTATGACCCTAATCCAGCAAAGCACTTAAGCATGTGCTTTGTTTTAAACAGATGAATAGCCTGATTGAGTTCTGTGGGATGACTCATGCTTAAAGGTAAGCACATGCTTAAATATTTTTCTGAACTGACGCCTCTGCCAGGAGAGGGCTAAGCATCTGACACTAGATCAAGACCATCCTGGACACATATATTTTGTATATAGAAAATAAATGTTGCATTCTTATGTTCCCCTGAAATTGGAGAGAGAGAGAGAGTATGTGTGTGTGTGTGTGTGTGTGTGTGTGTGTATATATATATATATATATATATATAGTGTGTGTGTGTGTTTTGGTCTGTGTGTCAGAGATGCCCTTGGTCAAGAATATACTTTACACTCTCGTATAAATTATTCTCCTAATCTTTACAGTGCCTCTCTGTGTTTTTATAATTCCTGTATATCAGTAGCCTCTTTAAACCCTACATGGATCTATTTAAAATGTGTTAAATATATTGTAAATTCAAGAACATACAACAAGGGTGCGATTTCCAATGAGAGTTAGGCACTTAGCTCTTTGGGTACTTTTGATAATCCCTTCCCAAGTAAATAAAAGCAGATGAATAAAGTCATTGAATAAATCTTGCCTTAATTTCCTTACTAGATCTGGAGAAAAAATGTTAATTGGTTGCTGCAGTGAATTTTTAATTAAATTTTTTTAAACTGAAAACAAGTTTTTTGGTTTCCTCTTACCCTCCTCTCCTTCCCCCCCCCCCCCCCCCCCCCCCCCGCTTTTCCAGTGGAAAATTTTTGTTGCTGGAAACAATTTTTAGATGCAAAAAAATTGTCATATAAAAATGAAATATTTCAACTAATTTTTTTTTGTTTTGGGGAGGGGGGGAATGCCATTTTCCATTGCAAAATGTTTAGGGCCGTATACTGCCTCCATGTATGGGTCGAATTCTGCCCTTGATGGTGCAATTCAATTTACTTCAGTGGATGCAACTCTGATTCATGTAACTGCCATTGATATCTATGGGAATTCTGCCACAGACTGATGCATGGAGTCTGGAGCCACACTTGTAACCACCGTTCTAGCTCACAAAGGGAAGAAACGAATGCTGAGTGATACTGAACACTGAAATGTTAAGTGGATGATCAGTACATTGTTTAGTACATGCTTGGATTGGTTTATATTTCTATATGCATTTCCTTGTTTTTATATTTATAAAAACAAACACTTAAAAATAAAAGCAATGTGTTATTATTAATTGCATGTATTTATACAGTACCCAAAGTGTGCTATGCTCTTTCATAGATTTGCCAAGGCTGACATGTAATCTGAGAGTCTTCCAAATGCCAAAAAGCCACATATGTATATCATAGGAACAAGGGAAAATATGAATGAGAGAAATGAGAAGATATTTTATAGTACATTCTTCCCACAGCACACTTGTACATCTGTTACACATTTAGATCAATATTTTTATTTGAGCAAATAAGCATCTAGATCTTCAGTAACATTAAAGGGGAAATATTAAAGGAACCATGTTAACTAGTTTTGGGATTCATGGTTTCCAGTTTATGAACAGAAAGAAGGCTTTACAATACCTAGTATGAATGTAAATGCTTTCAGGATTGTGTTAAAAATTAAATGAAAAAATATTTTTATTATTCTGATTTATTTATTATACAAACATTGTTTTGCATGATTATGAATCTAAACGGCAGCAGCAGTAGCATGGCTTTAGGGCATGTGATCCAGAAACTGAAACAGACTAGTCTGTCTCTGTCTGTTTTAATTATCCAAGCTGAGTGAAATGCAAAAAGGAAACAAACAGAATAAATTGGAAGAAGGAAATTGGATTTCTAAAATATTTTAACAATCTATGGTGTTTTAATAGTAGGGATTTTTTGTTTGGTTTTGGTTTATCTTGAGGGGGTACCTTTAACAGAGATTCTAAATGACTAGCCGCTGCACGTGTTGGCCCCAATCCAACACAGCTCTCAAATATGTGAATAACTTTAAGGATGTGACTAGTCCCAGTGGGTCTGATTCTCCATTGTCCTGTACGTTGTGCTGCCATTTATCTCAATGCAAAGTGAGGGCAAAGCTACCACTCTGATTTTTGTAATGTTTTACATCCACTTTGCTCTAGTGTAAATGGTTGCACAAGGTGCAGGGCATCAGAGAATTAGGCCTGTTGGCTTCAATAGGATTACTCATGTGTGTGAAGTTATACATGATCTTAAATGCCTTGCTGGATCAGGGACTTTATGCAGAACAATAGGCCTATTCCTCTCAATAGGTGAAATCCAGCCCCATTGAAGTCAAGGACAAAAATCCCATTGACTTCAGTGGGGACAGGATTTCACCCAATAGGACTAGAGTAAATCAAACAGAATTTGGCTCATGGTACGTTCACCATGAATAAAATGATAGATTGGGAGCATTTTGTGTAACCATTACTAAAAGCCGCCCCCCCCCCTTTTCAGATAGGAGTATTTTGTATTTGTGAGGTTAGGGCAGCGAACACCCATCCTGCCATTGGTACTATTTGGGGGTTTGGAAATGCAATTCTGTATGGTATATTGGCAGTAGACCCTTGGATGGCTGAGTATATACAAGTACCTATTTCTGCTATTTAATTTTTGATAGATTATATACACGTTATTTCTTTATATTAAATAAATGCATGCTCCTCCCTTACTTAATATGGGCTTGTATTCTAGAACCAAAATGCCCGTTAAACCTAATAATAATAATAAAAAAATCCAGAACAAGCAGCCACAGGCGACAGTGTCTGTGTCCACAGTTTTATAATATCGTGTTTTAAGAACAAATAAGGTAAGGAACCTTAATTGTGTGTTGCAGCAAAAGCAAATACAAGAAATATACAATGTAGCGTTTTATAGCCACCTTTTCATAGCCTCAAAATGTAATTTACAAAACAAAATTTACATCCTTTATTGTTTTCTATTCCCCCCCCCGCAAAGCTGAAAAAAGCATTTAAACCCTACAGTGTGTAAAATCCAGGGGTTTGATATATACTAAACATAGGCATTAGAATGAAAGGTCATATATGTAATACAAATGTTATACAATTTTAGTTTTATATGCTGCTCTTTGTATATAATATAACACAATACTTTACAGGGGGACTTTCTGGGAACCATTTTGAGAGCTCGTCCCAGTAACGTAGGATTTGGGGATTTTTAGTCTTTCCTCATAATGGTGTTTTACAGGGTTCTCCAAAGTCCTCACTGGAAGTTGTTAGCTGAGCAATAAGCTGCCTAGGCTGCTGAAGGAAATGGTAATTAATGATATTCCTCTGCCCTCTGTAGGACAACTGGCTGCACTGAACTCTTCTGCTTCAGGGGGAATAATACTGGATCATGGAGTAAAGCAACAAACGCGTGACACCTTGGTTGTTGCCTGGCACAGACGTTTCTGCATTCTAATTAGAAATCACGTCTGGATTAATTTTATAGCATTTAAAAGCAGATAAGCAGTGGGGAGAGTTTTTGTTGACTGGAAGAAGGAGGGGATGAGAGATAATCACGCTGAATTTGTCTCTTAGCTAGAAGTGGATCTGCTTTTGGATCGGCGTTTGTAACTTGAACCTACCATTGTAAGGGACAGAATCCAAACACTGAATGTGAATAAACTGAAATTTAGGGACACTCAGATTTCAGCCCTCTAAATGTTTCATAGTTGGGGTTCTAAAGGCAAATCATTATAGACATGAAGTTTAGATCCTGATCTGGAATTCCGGTTTGAGGTTTTGTAAGGGTCTGCCTGTGCACACCTCAGTGCAAGATAGGGAATGTATATTAAAAAAAAACAACACCCAAAAGATGACCCTTGAATATGTAATACAAATAGTGAGAAAATAATCTACATGATCCCATATTTTAAGCAGCTTTTTTATTTTTTACAAAAATAAAATGAAAGTGCGGTGTTGATTTTCTTAAGCATTTAAAATGTTTATGGTAATATTTAGCACTTACATAATCATAATACTTAGCTCTTTGTAGAGCTAGGTTATTATAGAGTGCTTCTCAGCATCAAAGCACTTCCAATATTAATTAATTCTCACAACCACTCTGGGGGCTATGTATGGTTCATTATTCCCATTTTATTGATGGAGGAACTGAGAGAGAGAGGCAGGTTAAGTGACTTGCTCCGGGTTCCACAGCAAGTCTGAGTCAAACCTAGAATTTGCTCAGAACTTCCCCGGTTTTGTTTGCTTATGCTGTTCACGTATAATAATAAGTTGACAGTGGTTCCTGCTTATTATATAGTAACCATATTCTGTGGTACATGAACTCAGAGGTCAAAGGCCGAGGTGTTTATATCAAACATGGGGCCTTATACTGCAACTCTTAGATGAATTCACTCCATGGGCCTGTTGTGTGAATAAGGGTTGTAGGACTGAGTGCAATATGAGCCTAGGATATAACTATTATTGAATTAACAGGAACTGACCTCAAGTTCAACTTCCAAATGGAAAAAGCAAGACAAATTTTTTTTTTAAATAATTGGTTTTATAAGAATGGCTGCTTCAAGTTCCTTCTCCACTTCATCAAAGTGTTAATTACATTGGGCCAAATTCTCAGCTAATGTAAATTGAAGTCAATGGAGCTCTGAGAATTTACCCAAGATGAGAATCTGGCCCATTGCCCAGGAACACGTTTGTGCAAGCATGTGCACACACAAAAGGTAGAACCCTATTTACCTGAATGGAAGAGGTACCATGGAATCTGGTTAGATAACAGATTTTGTTTTTCATAAAAGTGATGTATGTGAGGGATACATAACCTAAATAAGGATAATATGTGTGTCCTGGGGGGGAAGAAGAGTTGCATAAGAGAGGTTTTATTATGTATAAACACCAGAAAAACATTCTATTTACATAGGTTTACATACATGCTTAGACAATCATACATTCTTTCACCTCCACCCACACATCCTTCTCCCCTGCGTTAATGCTCACACTGATTCCCCCATTATACTTCACGTTAGTTACCCTCACCCCAACACACCCTCACATACCAGGCCCTGCCTCACCCCACTTATCCATACAAAAGTCCCATCCACTCAGCCTCTCCTTATACCCACAACCCCTTTTCACCTACCCTTATATACCCACACATAACCTCCCCACCACACCCTCTTACCCTCCCCTTATACCCCTTTTCCCCTTCACCTCCCCTTATACCTCTGGCCCTCACTCCTCCATCCCCCCTTATATCAACACCTCCTGCTCACCTCTCCTTATAGTGATACCCCCTTACACCCACATCCCCTTCACCTCAGCTAGTACCCACATCCCCTCCCCTCCCGATACCCACACCCCTCCATCCCCCTTACACTGACCCCTTCACCTCAGCAGATACCCGCCCCCCTCCACGCCCTACACCCACAGCCCCTTCACCTCACGTGATACCCACACGCTCTTCAACCCCCCTATAACCACACCCCCTCCCCTCATACTGATACCCCTTCTACCCACACCCCTCCCCTCTTCCTATACTGATACCACCTTATACCCACACCCTCTTCAACACCCTTATAACCACCCCCCCATACCAATACCCTTTCTACCCAGCCCCTCCATCCCCCTTCTACCCACATCCCCTCCCCTCTCCCTATACCGATACCCCCTTATACTCTTACCATCTTCAATCCCCCTATAACCACACCCCTCCCCTCACCCCCATAAACCAGACCCCTCATACCCACCCCTTCACCTCACCTTCTACTCACACCCCCTCTGTCCCTCCTTATACCCACACGCTCTTCAACCCCCCTATATCCACACCCCCTCCCCTCTCCCTATACTGATACCACCTTATACCCACACCCTCTTCAATCCCCCTATAACCACACCCCTCCCCTCACCCCCATAAACCCAGACCCCTTATACCCACCCTTCACCTCACCTTATACTCACCCCCCCTCTGTCCCTCCTTATATCCACCCCCTCTTCAACCCCCCTATAACCACCCCCTCCTACTGATACCCCCGTATATCCACCCCTTCACCTCCCCTGATACCCCCTAGTGCTCACCCCCCAGACCTCCTTAAACCCACCATCCTCCTCACCCCCCCAATGCCCCCCCACGCCCGCTGACCCTTTGCTCGCTCCCCCGCCCCGCGCTCGCTCCCCCCAGCGCGCCGGGCGGAGCCGGGCAGCCCCCCCCCGGAAGCGCGGCCCGCTCCGAGCCCCCGGCGCGGCGCCCAGGGAAGATGGCGGCGCCCTTAGCTCAGCAGCTGGAGCAGCTGCTCAACCCCCTGCCCCGGCCGGCCGACCCCGAGGACGACCCGGAGGAAGGTGAGGGGCGCCGAGGGGACCCCGGGCATGGCGGGGCTGGGGGGAGCGAGCGGCGGCGGCGCCGGACTAGGCCGGGCACCCACGTGGGCGCCTCATGGAGAGGAGGCGGCGGCGCACAGAGCCCCCTGCATGCCCGGGCAGCGACCGGGGGCAGCCGCCCGATACCCCCCCGGCGCCATGTGCTCCTCCCGGCGCCATGTGCTCCCCCTGGGCAGCGACCGGGGGCAGCCCCCCGATACCCCCCCGGCGCCATGTGCTCCTCCCGGGGCCATGTGATCCCCCTGGGCAGCGACCGGGGGCAGCCCCCTGATACCCCCCCCCAGCCCCGTGTGCTCCCCCGGGCAGTGACTGGGGGCAGCTCTATGATACCCCCCCCCCCGGCGCCATGTGCTCCCCCCGGGCAGCGACTGGGGACTGCCCCCCGATACCCACCGGCGCCATGTGCTCCCCCTCGGCAGCGACTGGG
The DNA here is from genome assembly GCF_028017835.1 of Emys orbicularis. Classification (NCBI taxonomy): domain Eukaryota; kingdom Metazoa; phylum Chordata; order Testudines; family Emydidae; genus Emys; species Emys orbicularis. Next base: position 8,147,272 of record NC_088699.1, read on the forward strand.
GGCTGCCCCCCGATAACCCCCCCGGCGCCGTATGCTCCCCCCAGGCTGTCCCCCTGATAGCTCCACCAGCGCCGTGTGCTCCCCCGGGAAGCGATTGGGGGCTGCCCCCTGATCCCCCCCCCAGTGCCATGTGCTCTCCCCGGGCAGTGACTGGAGGCTGCCTCCTGATAGCTCCACTAGCCCTGTGTGCTCCCCGATACTCCCCCAGCGCTGTGTGCTTCCCCTGGGCAGCGACTGGGGGCTGACCCCCCAATGCTTCCCCCAGCGCTGTGTGCTCCCCCTTGGCAATGACTGGGGGCTGCACCCCACCAATATCTCCCCTAGTGCATTCCTCCCTAGGACACTGGGAGCTGCTCTTTTCTCCTCCCTGAACACTGAGTGGGGTCTGCTCCCCCTTCCTCAATACCTCTTCTATCTCCTCTCCCCCCCCCCCCCCCCATGGCAGTGACCAGGGGCTAATACCCACTCTCCTTACCCAGCTCCAAAATTGGGGCCTTCTTTCCCTCAACTCCTCTCCCTTCCCTGGGGCAGAGACCGGGGGCTGCTCCCCCCTTGGCACCCACAGTAGAAGCTCAGAGTTACAAACTGACCGGTCAACCACACGCTGCATTTGGAACTGGAAGGACACGATCAGGCAGAAGCAAAGACCAAAAAGCAGAAAATACAGTACAGTACTGTGTTAAATGTAAACAGTAAAAATGAATGGGGGGCGGGGGGGGAGAAGCAGCATTTTGCTTCTGCATAGTAAAGTTTCAAAGCTGTATTAAGTCAGTGTTCAGTTGTAAACTTTTGAAAGAACAACCAAAACGTTCAGAGTTACGGACATTTCCGAGTTACGAACAACCTCCATTCCCGAGGTGTTCGTCACTCTGAGGTTCTACTGTACCACCGTGTGTGCGCGCTTTCCCGGTTTTCACTGTGGGCGTTTGTGTGGCCTTCATAACCACTTGGTAAATATATTTCGATGCTGGTTTACCTTGATCCACAGCTCAACACCTGTGTGAGGCCGCCCCGTCCTTAGGAGTCTCCCATATAAATCACTGGGGCGCTGGGTGGCAGCGTGGCAGTTGCTGTTCTTCATCACCTCGTTTTGGTGGAGCTGGATCTATATCTCACTGCTTCTGCTATGCTAGTGATTGTGTTGGGTTATGCCTCTGAAGCATCCCAGCATTATGGACTGTCACTCTTTACTGCTCAAAATTTACCTCCGTCCCTCCCATATGAGTTTGCTGTGAACTATCAGGAATGGCAATATACAAAAACCTGTAGGAGAACACTTCAACCTCCCTGGCCACACAATAGCAGATGTAAAGGTAGCCATCTTACAGAGAAAAAACTTCAGGACCAGACTCCAAAGAGAAACTGCTGAGCTCCAGTTCATTTGCAAATTTGACACCATCAGATCAGGATTAAACAAAGACTGTGAATGGCTATCCAACTACAGAAGCAGTTTCTCCTCCCTTGGTGTTCACACCTCAACTGCTAGCAGAGCACCTCACCCTCCCTGATTGAACTAACCTCGTTATCTCCATACTGATTTATACCTGCCTCTGGAAATTTCCATTACTTGCATCTGAAGAAGTGAGGTTCTTACCCACGAAAGCTTATGCTCCCAATACTTCTGTTAGTCTCAAAGGTGCCACAGGACCCTCTGTTGCTTTTTACTGCATTGTCGTTTTAATTCATATCAGAAATGCATTATCACAAAATTTAGAGATTACTGTTGGGGAAATTAATGACCCAACATTTTAAGCTTCCTGACCCATAATTTTCATGTGTCCCTCAGTTTCTCTCTCTGTGTCCCACATTTGGCCAAATTGGCTGTACTGGTATGTGATGAATGGATTGCTGTAATCACTATTCCCTACTAAGCAGGGCCTTGGGACTGTATCTTGGGCTCCTGTTGTTTACATTGGGTCCAAAAGAGGTGCTGGTTCAGAGCTTAAAAAAGGTACTGGACACCTAGTATCTCACAGATTAAACCGGTCAGCCAAAGGCTGCTACAGTTATGAGGGAGGATGTGGACCAGTGAGGGCCTGGGGCAACAGTAAAAAAAATCTACTGCCCTCCAACTTACCTGCTGGGGAAAGGGAGGGACTTTGATTTCTGCCATAGTGTTGTGTCCAGATTGTGCCCGGGGGCTCCATCTGTTATCCTTTGGCTAGTCCTGTCTGATGATTTTTAAGGCTCCATATGCTGTCTAAACGGGCCTGTCTTTCCAGCCTATCCCAGGCCTGCATGTTGTTGGTCCTCTCCTCTGTTCTTATCCGAGCCTCCATTTTTGAATCGTTCCCTCCTGTGAATAGTCCCAGCCTCTGCTTTTGCTGTCACTTTTACCAAGAAGTAGGGCAATTAAATGCTCACAGGGTTCTGAATATCAGCAGCAACACTGACCAGAGGCCTTGTTAATTTCGTTTTGCTGACCGTGAAAACGTGTAGCGATAGATGCCCTGTCCGCACGCTTAGACCTGCTCTACACTTAAAAGTTTTGCCGGCATAGCTGTCAGGAGTCTGAAAAAATGATGCCCCTAACTGACATAATAGCTATGTCAGTCAACAAAAGCCCCGGTGTAGATGCAGAAAAGTCATTTTGCCAGCCTAGCTTATTTCATTTGGGGAGCTGATGTCGCTTTTGCCAGTATAGCGTACCAGCAAACTCTTTGTCGTGTAGACAAGGGAGGAAGGGTTCTGAATCGATTCTTCACACTTAATTCTCAGTTGGAAGGTTTCCTTTGGAGCTGGACGGGATAGAGATGTAGTTTTTATTTAAAATAAAGCTTAAATTCAACAGCAATTACTGGCAGTTATTATAATTATTTTTTATTCTTGTTTATCTGCTTTGTGTCTAGGGGTCTCCAACAAGGATCAGGGTTCCATTGTGCTAATTCTAAAAAAAAGTCCCGGCCAGGAAGAATGTACAGTGTTACACGTAATGTGGATATAAGAAACAAAAGGGGTTGGAGGAAGCAAGGAGGACAAGATAACTGGTAACAATCATGTCTGCCATGTTCAGTAGCAGTCAGAGCATACCAGCTTTCCAGGCCGCTATTTATCATACTAGATGTGATTGTTCGTTGTTTTCTCCTGGCCACTGGCAAGTGGATTTTTTTTTTTATCAAGCCCTTTGCTAGCTTAATTGCAAATTTTTAGAAATTTGGTTTCTCCCTTCATGACATGTAGTGGCAATGTCCTCTTTGTCGTTTTTAGACTGATACCTGCTATTTTTTTACTGCTTTGGACTTCACACATTCATCCCATCACACCAGTGCAGAGAGCCTCCAATGGCCAAAATAACTGAATAAATAAAATCATCAAACCAAGGACAGTGAACTCTTCTTCAGGGCTTGTCTGCATTACACAATTTTATTGTGTTCAGGCTTGATTATGAAGAGTTGAGTGAGCTGTCACAATACCAAGCGGAATTTGCCCTGGTTTACACTGACTGTGCAGTCATGGTGGTCAGCATTGCGTCAGCTAACTCGACTCTACACAACTGTGTATGAACATAAGATAGACAAGATCTCATTAACCAGACGTGGTTTACGTGTTATGTTTTCTTGATAAAGAATTTCTTGGCTTTGAGCCTTTTTGTGTGTGTGACTCGTAGCAGCTCTCAGATGCACATGGGTTGGGAACCAAGGCTGTGACCCATGGAGTCCTACAGAGGAGTCTGCAGCGGACTTATTTATCTAGTCTCTCCTCTCAAGCACCTACCACCCCGGTACTGGGCATCTTACCCTCTTCTTGTAAGTGCAGGGTGAGGACAGAGCTGATCAGCTGCAGGCTTTGTTGCTTATGAACTCAACAAGCAATTTCTGTTTCATCTGTAAAGGAAACTAGGAGTACACGCAAGTATGATGGCTGTATTTATGGCTTAGTGGATAGAGCACTGGCCTGGGAGTTGGGAGACATGCTACCACTCACTGTATGACCTGTGAGCAAATCATTTACCTCTCATTCCCCTCCCACCCTTCTTCTGTCTTGTCTGTTTAGACTGCAGGCTGCTCAGTCAGGGTGGAGACTCTTGCTATGTATCTGTACAGCACCTAGCACAACGGGAACCCCCATCTTAGTTGGGGACTTCTAAATGCTACTATAACGGAAATAGTTAATCATCTGGATTCTTAAATGTGACTTAGGAGCCAGATGGCTGCACCTGGTCACTTGACAAGGTGGCCCTCGTTTTTGCAGAAATGTCTGACTTGCTTTATATAGTCAATACATAATGCCTGCTTTAAAGATAGCAACCAGCAAGTTATGTAACCTGTTGTGTTGCATATACTTTGCGCTGGTTGCCATTGTGAGCAATATGTGGGTGAAATTCATTAATTGCAAAGTTACCCTGCACTGTGTCTTGAGGCGTCTGAAGCACTGTGCACTAGCATGAATTTCTATGCTATGGCTATGTCTACATTAGAGACCTTACAGCGACACAGCTGTACCGCTGTAAGATCTCCTGTGTAGCAGCTCTATGCCAACGGGAAGGAGCTGTCCCGGCAACATAATTAAGCCACCCCCAGCAAGCGGTGATAGCCGTGTCGGCAGGAGAAGCTCTCCTGTTGACATAGCTCTGTGCACACTATTACTTATGCCGTCAAAACTTATGTTGCTCAGGGGGGTGTTTTTTTCACACCCCTGCGTGGCACAAGTTTTGCCCACTTCAGTGGTAGTATAGACATGACCTAAACGAGAAGCTTGCAGAACTTGCTTTCCTTATGATTTCTGTAGAACAATGACTTTCCAACCAAGCGGGTTATGGGAAGCTCCTGATTTCCCTTTCACCATTTTGCAGTTCAGTGCTTGCTTGAGAATAAGACATTTTATCCTCTGTGAGTTGGGTTTTTTTCTCCCCTTAAGTAAATAGTTTACATAAATGGGGCATTAACATTCTCAAACACACATTAAAAAAAGCACTTAGCGATGTTCAGCCAATCAGGTCACTCAATTGGCTGAACAATCCTAACCCTATAATTTTGCATAGAGGATGTCTTGCGCATGAATGAAAATGAAGAGAAGAGAACCTGTTATAATGATCCATGTTTGCTGGAATAAACCATTTCCCTGTATCTGAAGAACAGGGAAGGGGGAAGGAGAACAGGCATTGTAATAAAGTTGTTTTCTATATTTAGACAATTACAGCATTTAGTTATTTAAGTGTCTTATAAATTTATCAAGAGCCCAGAGGGCAGCCGAGTTACGGGTTGTTGTCTTTTCATTTGCCAGCGCAGAATGAAACCACTCCCGCTTTGCTGAATCTTCTAGCCAGGTGGTCAGACTTCTCAGGAGGACCCTATTATTCAGGGACCCCCCAAAGTGGCACTGAGCAGACATATTCTATGCGGTGCCTCATGTGGTCTTTCTAATATGGGCAAGGAGGTGAATATAGGCCAGTGTTCATGTAACAAAATGAACTTGATAAAATTATTTTGGTGTTGGATAATGAACATATGGAGAGCCTCTTGGAGTCACAGGATACTTTGCTCTAGTTAAAAGTGCTGCACTTCGCTGACCTATAGAACCAAACCTAAATTGCTTGGGAGAAACCGAGATTATAATTGGAGGCACGTTTGGAGTTAGTCAATTTATAAAACTTTCAGCTATGTTCTTCCCAAGATTTTGATGGTGCTGGAAGGGGGAATAGGGGCTTTAAGTCAGAGAAAAGTCTCAGCGATTTCCTTTCTGAAATATAGATGCCTTTGGAACACTCCTTTATTGCTGCTGCATTTTAAGTAAAAGAAACACTTGTTTACTTAACTGATTATAGACAGTGCCCTAGTGATGATGCCCTGCCCTGCCAGGCAAGAAACCCAAGTCTGAGACTTCCCCTCTTCCTCCTATAGTGGAAGGTGTTTGGTGTTTCCACAGTGCTCCTTCTCCACATCGTAGGGGAAGCAGAGTGTGTCCTCATTCAGCAGAGAGAGAAGGAGCATGCTCTCCCTAAAACTGAAGATAAGGTCTTGCATGCGGCAGTTTAGCCATACAGCTGAGCTTTGAAGCCTCTTTCCCTTACAGTGTTGGGGAAAGTGGATTTGTAAGGGGGTATCAGGACTGCTTTTTCTACTGTCAATCGTATGAGTCCAGGCTAGGTTGGTAGTGACTGAAAGTTGTTCCCATGTGATGGCTGTTGAGTGGTCTAAGTGAAGAGCCCGATTCGTTCTCTCTCTGCTTGCCAATAGGGAAGGAGTCATATCTGATAAACACTGCTTCAATTTCTACTCCTTGTTGATGACTGTAGCGAGCGACGACTCACGGGTGCAGCGCCTCCTGCTGGCCATCCTGGGAATTAGCTCTTTTCCAGCTTCGGAGCACCCTCTGCTGGCCTGTGTCTTGCCTGCCTCAGGCCCCGTGTCCTTCCCAGACCCCAGTGCCCCTTTCCTCGGGGTTCTGCCCCCAGCAGTACCCCCACTCTTTGGGTCTCCCCTCCCAGGAAAACCCCCAACCCTCTACACCCACCTTGCCTCAGTGGCTACTGTCAGTCGTCCTCTAGCCCCCGCTCACTGGGGCAAACTGCAGTCTGTCCTGGCCACTCATCATTGGCAAGGGGGTTGGACCAGCTGCCTCTACCACCTCCCAGCCCCAGTACCCGCATAGGCCTTTATCAAGGCCTCAGCCTGGGGAGTTGCCAGGCTGGAGCTCCTTTTGCCCTTCCTCGGCACTGCTCTGCTCTAGGTACCCTATTCCCAGGCAGCCAGGTCCTTCTCTCTCCACAGCTAGAGAGAGAGTGACCCACCTCCTCCCCGAGCTCTTATAACAGGGCCAGGTGTGGCCTGATTGGGGCGTGGCCCCAGCTTTGGCTGCTTCCCCAATCAGCCTGGCCTTTTTCCACCAGAGCGGGGTAACTGCCCCACTACAATGACCCAAACTGTTGTAAGCAGGTCTGAATATACTGCCCCACTCTCCCCTGTTGGGTGGAATCAGACCTACGTTCAGGGCATGTAATTTGTTGGCCTTTAGAAGCTGGCCTCCAGAGGATATGAGTAGATCTGTGTTAATATGCTCTTACCAAAATTGGATGAATCTGACCAGGTTTTTTTTGAAGCACCTAAAGCTTGGCCTTGGTCCATCAAGAGGTTTACGGCCCTTTTGGTGAACCTAGGAGAAGCCCGTCCAGGAGTGGCGAGAGCCAGATAGGTATTGATGAGTTTTGATTCCAAAAACGAAGCTTGTGGGCTATGTGTGCCTAAGTGACGCCCTGAACAGCTCAGTTATATACAGCTCCTAATATGATTTGTCCTTTAGCTCATGTGTTAGAGGCCAGCGTATGTGGAATGCAAGGTCCCTAGTTGTAGTCCCCTGAATCCCAGGAGGATATAGATATTTACTTTCTGGCAGTCCTAGATTGAATCTCTCTCCTGTCTAGCAAGCCTGAGTTCCGCTCTTAGTTTGAAACCCTGCACTATTAAACTCCCTCTCCTCTTCACAGCCACTGCTGCCAGGGTGATCGACAAGTTTGATGAGGGCGGAACCGAAGATGACATCCTTGCCGTCGGCAATATACGGAAACGAGCCTCCGCCTCCCTCTTAGAAGCTGATAAGAGGTACAGCGGGAGAGCTGTATCTCGCCAGGCCTTGCAGGAAGAACGATGGGGAGAGTCTCTGCCTGGAGCAGCATTCGGTGAGAAATTCAGTTTCCTTCCCCGCCTTTCCGTCCGTCCCCCGCACTTCCCCGGGCGACCCTAAATTGCCACAACTACAGGCAGTAAGTGGAATGCTCATACACTGGAGCTCTGCACCATGACAGGACTCCCAGCTCAGCAGTTTTTAAGTCTCATTGACTTCATGTGCTTAAAGTTAAGCTTGGCTTCTTAAGTGCTGTGCTGAATCGTAGCCTTATTCATTAGCTCCTGGGAAAGGGAAGTCTCCAGGACTATCACTGCTCCCTGCGGATGAAGGAAGGGGAGTGACTAAATCTCAGGTACAAAAAGTTCAGCCAGGTTAAATTACCTGGCAAGGAAAGTGACGTGAACTCCATGTGGAATGGGAGAACTATCTGCCATCTTTAAATTGTCAGCTCTTGAGAATTGTAGCTGCTTAGTGCTTATGTACAATTTCTCATTATAAAGACACGTGTACCAAAGCATGAGCACCTTGTTTGCTTAACATTGCTTCATTATTCAATGGGAAAGGCTGTCAGCTAATCAATGGATGTGATCATCGTTGTTGGAGTGACTGTTACTGCAGAAAAGTGTGAACTAAGGTTCAGTTTGCAGACGTATCCTCATAAGCCTAAGGAAGGAGCAAAATTGTGCCTAGAATTATCCCTAGTGGACTAGAGAGCTAAACCAGGCCAGGCCACCAATTGGATGCTGGTAATTAAGGGTACGATTCAGTCACGGGTATTTTTAGTAAAAGTCATGGACAGGTCACGGGCAATAACCAAAAAGTCATAGCCAGTGACCTGTCCATGACTTTTACTAAAAATACTCCTAACTAAATCTTACCTGCTGGGACGGGGTATGTGATCCAGCGGACGCTGCTGTTCCTGGGGGTGAGGGGCGGCCTGGGGCCCTGCCGCTGCTGCTGCTCCTGGGGGGGGGGGAAAGGGAGGCAGCCCGGGGCCCCGCCGCTGCTGCTCCAGGTGGGAGGTGGCCCATGGCCCCGCCACCCCCGCTGCTGCTCCGGGCCAGGGCCCCGCCACTGCTGATGCTCCTCTGGGCAGGAGTGGCCTGTGGCACCGCTGCTGCTCCCGGAGCTCTGCTCCGGGGTAGCGCCCGGGACCAGTTGCCCGGGACCAGTAGCCTGGTCCGCTGGAGCAGTGGCCGATGCGGCTGGTCCCAGGACCGCCCCAGCTGATTGAGCGGTCCTGGGGTCAGCTGCATCAGCCGCTGCAGCTGCGGTGGTCACAGAGGTCCTGGAAAGTCACGGAATCCATGACTTCCGTGACCTCCGTGAAAGATTCGCAGCCTTACTGATAATGGATATTGCAGAGTTGCAGCCATAGTTTGTGATGAAATAACTTTTGTTTAAATATCTCCTTTTCTAACTATCAGATGAAGAAACATCATCTGAGAGAGACCTAGACAGTGGAGATCTGGAGGAAGAATTGGATGAGGACATTCTAGATGCTACAGCTGATCAGGACGATGAGCACAGCAGCACTCAGGAGGGTGACTTGGGAAGTGACCAAGAGGAGGGGAGAGAAACATCTGCCCAGTTCCAAACACCAACGTTCAGTTTCCAGAACATCCGTGACTTTGAGAAATTTACGGAAGGGATGGATGATGTGGGGAGCAGTGAAGAGGAGGATGAGGAAGAGGAGGATGAAGAAGAAGGGAGCAATGAAGAAGAATCTGGGGATGCAAGTGAGGAGGACGTGGCAGATGCCAAAGAGAGCGAGGATGACGGGGGGGTGGTGACCTTCTCTAAAGAAAAAGTGTCTGAAGAAGTAGAAAAAGGAAAAGCTGTGAAAAACCAAATAGGTTTGTACATGGAATTTGCTTTGTATTTTGATGAGCCTTATGCCTTGTCTATGCTAGAGAAATGAACGGTGCTACGAACTCTTTTAACCCATTTGCACGTTGCAGCACGCACTAGAGTAGTTTTAGGAGTTTACAGCAAGTGTTCTACCAGCTGTGCTCCATAGACTGTGGCCTTGTCTGTGCTGCAAAATTAAACTAATACTTTGTCAGCAGTCGGTTTAGCTGAACCAGTGTTGAGCATTGTTATGGTACCATTGTAAACAAGGACTTATTGCACTGTATATGCTGCTCAGGGACTCAGACACTAGTCTGTGTTTTGGTGTGCTTTAGTACAGGGGTTCTCAACCTTTTTCTTTCTGAGGCCCCCCCAACACGCTATAAAAAGTCCATGACCAGTCTGTGCCACAAAAGCTCTTTTTCTGCATATATAAGCCAGGGCCAGCGTTAGGGGGTAGCAAGCCGGGCAATTGCCCGGGGCCCCACACCACAGGGGGCCCCGTGAAACTAAGTTGCTCAGGCTTCAGCCCCAGGCTTTGGCTTTCTGCCCTGGGCCCCTGCAAATCTAATGCTGGCCCTGCTTGGCGAACCCCTGAAACCTGCTTGTGGCCCCTGAGAACCACGGCTTTAGTAATCCATCCCCGTGTGTTGGCTGGAGAGGAGGTGCCCGTTTTCTATGCCCTTGTCAGCTCCATCCTCCGGAGTGTAAGATTTTGGGTTTAATGGGGATATAATGATGGATTACAATGGAAACTAAACATTCTCCTCACTTCCTTTATAATGAGTTTTTTCTAAAGTTGATGTACGTGATGATTAAATATTTTCTCTCGATGGTCCTTCATTAGCCTGTATGACTGGTTGTCTCTGCTAACCCAGAAGCTTCTAGGTTGGTGATGACAACCCATCAGTGCAGGTGTTAACCATGACATGCTGATTGTCTGCTCCCACCTTGTGGGGATTCTGTAGTTAATCCCCTGCCCCCATCACTGGTCCCGTCTTCCCTGCAGTCCAGATTTTGCGCTGCAGGGCATGATATACTGTGTGGAAGCTGCGTTGGTGCTGCGTGCCATTCCTTGCTGTTCAGCATTTGTCATGTCAGATGATGGAGCTGTGTGCACCTTGGCTTTGGCAGGTCTACAATTTGAATTTCTCTGGTGAATTTTAACAGAAGCCTTGAGAAGCTTTTAGGCAACTACTATCTAGTTGTCCCATTAAATAATGAGTCTCCATTTGCAAAGTGTCGTTGCAATAGGAAAGTGCTGCTGGGGAAGGAGAGCAAAGAGAAGTGGCTGATGCTTTCTGATTCAGAGTCTTTGGGAGGCAGGGTCACGGGAAAGTGGGTGAATAAATGCTTTGGAATATGTAATCCATGTTTTGTTTCCTCTGTGTTTTAAAGCACTGTGGGACCAGCTGTTAGAAGGGAGAATCAAACTGCAGAAAGCGCTCCTAACGGCCAACCAGCTTCCACAGCCAGATACATTCCCGGCGTTTAAAAAGGAAGGTGGGCGAGAGTTTGCCAGCGCACTCAAGAACAGTAAGTAGTTTTAAGTCTGCCTGCTTTGGTGTCAGAGATACAGATTCTGCTGGCAGGGAGACCCAGGTTCTGTACTCAGTTGTGGGCTGGGAGTGGCTGTGGAGCCAATGTCTTCAGCCTCGGAGACAGGGATTTGTGCCTTGTGCTAGCAACCCTTGCGGTTAATTAGGGATCAGGTTTGACAGGCTTCAGTGACGGTCCCATCCAAGTGTACTTTGGCTGAATGGCAAGGCACTGATGTGCAAGGGGCAGGACCTTGGAGATGCAGACACCTGGCGTGTAAATCGTATATTTTATTATTCTCTATTTGTATGGTGGTAGCCCCTAGGAGCCTTGCTTACGGACCAGGACCCCATTGTGCTTGGTGCTGCACAAGCACAGAACAAAGGCAGTCCCTGCCCCAAAGAGCTCCCAGTCTAAGTAAATCTGTGCCCTCATCCATACGTATTGGGCCACGTTCGGCTCTGGTGGTGGCTACTTGTCTTATCTTAGCACCGCGATGCCTCAGCTGAGCTTGTGACCACACTGACTTCAGGGGCATTCCCACCAGAGTTCAAGGTGGTCCTTCAGGCTGAATGAATTTCTTTTTCTTTTTTGTTGAACATTAGAAGGGATTGGTTATCAGTTCAGAGTATTGCCGGTCTGCTGCGTTCTATGTGATCCGTCCTCAGCATAGGATACCTTCTGAAAATGGGTTGATTCCTCTTTCTGTTTTGAGTCCCTAGGCAGCATTGCAACATGTGACACAAACTCCATGCTGTGAGGCAGAGGGTCACCAAACCATGAGACTCTCTATACCCTGGTGTATTGCTCCCCACGGGATAAGATCTCAAAGAGAAAGTCTGGGTTGCCAGGTGCCTGCTGTCCAACCGGACAGTAAGTATCCATTCAGTTAGGAGACTGATTAATCTATTTAACAAACAAAAAAACCCCACAACAACACAACAGTAATACTGTTAATGATATCGGTCAGGTAAGGCCTACAGTGGGTTCTCTAAGAGATGGCAAATATAATGCGCAAAATGCACCTGGTAAACACTATGCACTCAGAACTCATTTCCATTGACTTCCGTGGGCTTTGGATCAGGCTGTTGTTACCTAATAGGAAATGAAATCAAAGATCATCAAACCTGTTCAACTGTTCAATGCAAGAGAGGAAAGTGGGTTTCTGCAGGAGTATTTTTATGTCCTAGTGATCAAAAATGTTTGCAAAAATAATGAACTGCATACACAGTAGGATATTCTTCTGCAACTTTAAATGGGGAAGATGTGTGCACCAAGTCATTTAAAAACTCACTGAGAAGGTTGTTTCTTTAGCTCAAAATTCTTTCTTCCCACCACCCTGATTCTGGATGTTTTCCAGCATCTCGACCCTTACAGTTCATCAAAGAAAACACCCCATTATCAAGCAGTACCTTTATATCTCCAGTTCTGCAGATCTGAGCCAGCCCTTTGGTATTGGTCCTGTGTCCAGTCTAATCTTGAAAGGTGCCTATTTTCGTGTTCAGTTTAATGTGCGGCTGCAATGATGTCAGAACCCTGTGAGGTTTTGGCTTAAAGTGGCAGAATCCTTGTAAGACTGGTTCATGAGCTTTTGGCACCATCAAATCTAACCTAAATCCTGATCCCGAGTCAGCCTTTGACTGAACCTAATAGCCCATCTTAAACCTAATCCGGATCTGAACACATGAACTCCTCATCACATCTCTACTTGTAGCAGGTGAGGCACTTTATATTTCCAAGTTAGCTCTGCTGCTTTAAATGAAGTGATTAAAGTGTGTGGGGGGGGGGGGGGGGGAGGAGAGGGAAGGGAAGGCAAACTCCAAATAATACTAAGCTGACCTTTTAGTGAAATGCATGTTATTAATGTATTTAATGAGATGCATTACAAACTGCAGCAAGCACCATGTTTCATTACAGGTCTAAAATGCAATATCATTAAAGACCTTTAACAGAAACAAAGGTTGACATTTTGATTTTTCCCATAAGCAAAATACATCCAAGCACATGGAATATAATATAGTATAAATATAGTATAGGGGAGATGTTAATTTTTTAGTTGTCTGGGAATGTTAAAAGAAAATCCACTGTTTAAAAACTGCTTTGTGATTTCTCCCTCCTCTCTCACCCCTTTTTCATAATCTGGCTAGGAGGGGTTGTGGTCCTATAGATTTACATTCCTGTTGTCTTGCATTTACTTTTGTGCCGTATTTAATGTGTGAAAACACCAAGAAAAGAGAGGACTTGGGTGCTGCCAGGGAATATAGCTGGGACTAACCGGATGATATTAGCAAAGGGAAAATGTAGATTGAATCTCAAGAAATGCTTTGTAACAAGGGCACTGTTGGGGCAAAAAAATTAATAAGATTCAAAGAGGGATTGGGCACCAATATGGTGGAGGAGGTAATACTAACAAATTGTGGAAGTGATAGAAAATCTTATGCCTCATGGCTAAAGACAATCTCTAACTACTAGAATGAGACCCCAATCTGGCTACTGCGGGGTTTTGTGCACCTTCCTCTGAAGCACCTACTGCTGGCTGCTGTTGGGGACAGGACTGAAATAGATGGACCACAGATCTGATCCAGTCCGGCAGTTCCTAGCTTTATTAGATTGTGGAATAATCTTTTATGGGAAGTACTAGAAACTCCATCACATGGGCCTCTGAAAGATAGCCTGAGAATGTATTGTGGGGAACAATTCTGCACTGATTCTAAGGTGGTGGACTAGATAATCTTGTGGATCTTTTTCATCTCTAGGTCTATGAGTCTATCAAATAGGTAAAACCTGGTGCATTGTCAAGGGATCCAGAATTTGGTATTTTTGCTTGTTAAAGCATCTGCGGCCAAGGTCATGTCATGTTTATCCGTTAATCTCTTCAGGGCAGGGGACTTGATCTATGTTAGTAAAGCACTGTATGAATTTATGGTGCCATGTAATTGATTTTTAACAATATTGAGTTCAAGAACTTTCTCCTTAAATCATCTCTTGTTTAGTGTTTTCTAATATTGTTCTTTTAAAGGAGAAAGTTTAAATTTCATTTTTCTTAATGTAATTTGCAACGAACATAGGATATTTTACAATGCAAACATTCCATTTTTTTAAATGAGGTGCACAGTGTTGGCCTGTGTCTTGCTGATGTTGTCACGACTGTGCAAAGGTGCTTTTGCCAAGTTTTGATTTAGGAAGTGTAGAACATGGGGTAAACTCGCTTTGTATGTGAACTACAACTTCGAACTGGCCACAGCGGCAAAGTTGGTACTAAATAATATTGGTGGCTTTTCATCTTGGTTGTTTTCTAAGCAGTTGACATATGTAGCTCACTGACGCACAGGCTGTATGCAGCAATCGCTCTTGTAATGTCAGTTTAATACCTGATATGTCCCTTGTCATCAGCCTATATCCTGTCCTTTTATGGGGATGGAGCCTGTGGTGCAATGGTCTTTTTCATCTCTAACTACACCTCTACCCCGATATAACGCTGTCCTCGGGAGCCAAAAAATCTTACCGCGTTATAGGCGAAACCGTGTTATATCGAACTTGCTTAGATCTGCCGGAGTGCGCAGCCCCGCCCCCCCGGAGCGCTGGTTTACCGCGTTATATCCAAATTTGTGTTATATCAGGTTGCGTTATATCGGGGTAGAGGTGTACTACAGTATAATCCCTGTGGACTAGCATGGTTTGAGAAGTTACTTAATTATTATGTCTTTTGTGAGGTTGGTCCAATGTGTCATACTTCTAAAACGTCAGTGTTCTTGTGCTTCAAATTCTTGTTCACTAGAAGGGTTTGGCTTTTGAAGCTCTGGAGAGTGAAAGCCAATGGCTTTGCAGAGTTATCAGGCCATCTAAGCCCACGTTAGCTGTAATATCCATACACAACATGTATATATTTTTTTGTTTGCAAGATGGCTTTTGACTTGTGGTTGTTGCTACAAGGTTCTCCAGTAAGAATTGTGGCTTCTGCTTTAATGATTGGGTGAGCCTTTGAATCCTGAAGGATTTCACAAAAAGATGTGAAGATCTGTTGTGTTAAACAGTAAAGAGCCATCTCCCCATCATTTTGCTGTGTTGGGCATTGTGAGAATGAATCAGAGCTCTCATTCTGTACATCTGATTCGCGACTCGTCAATAAAGCCAGAGCTTCATCGTGTGGGCAACCTCTAAACTGTATTACATTCTTGCTTATGGAGCTTTTGTGCTTGTGGTAATTTGGATGTGACCTTTCAAGCCAGTAGACAACACCTGGTGAAATTCAAAAGGCATTGCCCACTGTAATTATAAAAAACTGCCTCTTGAGTTGATGCAGAATGGGCTTAATTTCATTTATGACGGCCAGATTATTTTAGTATAAATCAGGGTCTAATAAAAGTCCCAATTACGAGCTAATCAAGGGGTTTAATGTTGGAATAGAAGCAGAAATGGCTTCTATGTGAATAAGCCTTTTAGTCTCTTTTTAAATTGGTCTAGTGGGCTGGGTATTAGGCTGGGGAGTTCTGAATTCTCACCCCCACTCTGCCACTGATTCATGATGTAGCCTTGGGTAGGTCACTTAACCTCTCCCTGTTTTCCCAACCAGAAGAATCTATAAGGATTCTTACATAAGGGTGTTTTGAGAATTAAAGTAGTTAATGGCCATTTGAAGGTGGGAAAGAGCTTTGTAAATACTAAGTATTAATATTATTGCATTCTGTCATCCTGCGGGACACGCCAGTCTTAAGAGACAAGATTTTGGATGCAGAAAATGGTAACAAAACAACACTGTTTTGGATTGGATTATGTTCTGCTTAGGGATGGATGAGCCACACACATGCTTCTCTCCAAATTAGTGAAAGAAATCCATTGTTACATTGTTTTTTTTAAAGTCAGATACGTGTGGCCTTTTTTGTAAAAGGAAAAATAAATGGTTTGGTGCTTCAAGTAGCTTGAAGCGATTGGGTACAACAATATCAAACTTAATTTAATATCCTACCCAATTGGACACTCGGCGGAGCTTTCTTCCCCCAACGGCACAACGAGCCATTGAAAGTGAATGGGAGTTGAGTGTCTAACTTTGGTTTTTTGGTGCCTGTAGAAAAATCTGTCCCTTAATATTTTAATTAATCTTTTATGTGATAGCTTTTCCTGAGTGTATCCATTGCTTGTAGTATTCCATGCCTCCTTTCTGCCCAGAGAAAGAATGAACATTTTGGATGGATAAATTATCTTTCTACATTCGCCAGTATGACATGTCCCTCTCGAGACAACTTTCTCTCCATTATGGCTGAATGTGATGGTACAATTTTATTAGGGATTTGGGGTAATAGTATTAAAGCGCCTATGGTAAAGTTTCAGCTGTAAGATTTGTGGTGTTAAAGCCAAATCCAAGGCAAAAATAACAGCGTTATGTGCAGCTTCCAAATTAGGACTGAAAGTGAAGAGGTTTTTAAACTCTTTTTTTTTTTGGTAAGCAATCTAACGGGGCTTGGACATTCTCAGATGCCTGAGATCTCAGGTTCTGGTGGATGATTTACTGCAAAATTGCTTATAAATTGAAGTAGAAAATGTTTTGCAGACCTGGCAGCTTTCAAGCTTCACACCCATTTGTCACCCAGCATTTCCCTTTGTGTATAGAACAAGAATTAATTAGGCTGCACTGCAGGAAAAGTTTATGGCCATAATTTATATAGGATGAATTTCTGTTTAAAGAGACAGCCTTGCTTTGTTTGCACTGTCTTACTTTTTATTTCATTTTTAAAAAATCCTTAATTATGCTCCAGGTTTTTTCCCTTCTTTTTTACATATAAATTGCGGACAAGATGGTAATGGAGCTCATGTTTATTCCTGTTTCACTTCCATGGAGAACGTCTTAGTGGTCTTTCAATGCTACCGCAATTACAGTGGTTGCTCTGTGAATATAGTGCAAATGCTTAATGTTTAATGCTCTCTACACAGAAACTCCCACAGCTAAAATTTCTAAGGTACTGTTGCCTGGAGTGGTCTGTTTCCACAAGATAGATTTGTATTCTCTTGCACCATATCTTCTAGTCTAGTCCAAGACATGAGATGCTGCCTGTGTTTAGGGTCTTGCATGTTCAATTAATGTTTTTCATAATCAATGCAAGTCAGAACTTGCAGTCTGCTCCTGATTTGCACATTAAAGAGACCCATTAATTAAAAATTCCAATCCCTGGCAAGTTCCCGCAGGATCCCTGCATTATTTACATAGAAAAGGAGTGCAGGGTGCAAGTTTCTGTGCTATGTCTCCACCTAGATTGCACACTTGCAGTTAAGGATCTTATGTGTTTTGTTTTTGTTTTTCTTTTTTTGGGAAGAGTTAGTTCTCATTGACAGTTCCACAAGAATGCGTAATTCCCAGAAGGGCAAGGAATAGTCAAAGTAAGATGGTGATGGTAGTATTCAGGGGTCAGAAATTAAACCGTTCCAGTGCCTGGGACTTCTTATGTTAAATCTTGATTCAGTGCTAGAAAAGTACAGCTAGTGTGAGGGACCCATGAGGGCTTCAAGACATGATCTCTCTTAATTCACAAGGACTAGAATCCAATGCTCTCTCTGCCCTTGGATAGCTGTGCCTTTCAGCATTGTTTTATAGCCCTGATAGGTTGCAATATCTCACTGTTCCAATTAACATCCTGCTTTCCCTTAACCCCCCCCCCACTTCAGTGTGAACCTGATATATATATAGTTTAAAAATGGATGATATTTCAAAAACTGATAGAGCTAGAAACCAGTACTTTATGCTGTTGGAAAAGAGCTGGGAATCCCAGCTTTTAAACAGCACAAATTAATCTCATAACTAGTTGTTGGAGGGGTCTGGAGCTAAAAGAATGGGAAAAATCAAAAACTGGGTTATTGCAAAAAGCAATAATGGAAATTGCTGTTAATGGAAATTACGAGACTTTTAAATAATGGATATCTATGTTTTCATCTTAACTTTTTAAGACTTGTCAATAATTCCATAAAACCTATATAAAAGTAATACTTTTTGTTCCTGTCCTGTGGTTCCACCTGTCAATAGATTATGAAGAGCTACTGGAATTCCATGTTGCTTCTTTCAGCATCATAAGTTCAAGAGAAGAATCAGTGGACCAGTGAAAGGAAATGGAGAAAATATCAGACTTGGGCAAGAGGCAAAAACAAAGTCCAGTATTTTCTCCACTTAAGTCTAATATTTTCTTCGTTTTAGCTTCCTTGGTGCTCTTGACCATGGGGGACTAAGGCCAAGTCGACTCTACAGACTTATATCAATATTACTGCGTCGCTCCGGGGTGTGAAAAATCCACTCAAAATACTAACTCTACCCCTGGTGTAGACAGTGCTATGTCCCCAATGTAGCTACCACCTCTTGTGGAGATGGATTAATTACACCGATGGGAGAAGCTCTTCTGTTAGCGTAGTAGCGTCTTCACTAACGACTGCTGCACCGATGCAACACTATATGCGAAGACTAGCCCTTAGACTTCGCTAGGTGAGGGAACCATGGTTGGGGCGACACATACTAAGTATTGTTTCTGTTTTATGGAGAAGTTTGGCAAAGTTCTCAACCTTTCCAGACCACGGTACCCCTTTCAGAAGCCTGATTTGTCTTGCGAACCCCAAGTTTCACCTCAGTTAAAAACTACTTGCTTTCAAAATCAGACATAAAAATACAAAAGTGTCACAGCACACTATTCCTGAAAAATTGCTGACTTTCTCGTTTTTACCAGATAATTATAAAATAAATCGCGCCCCCCAGGTTGAGAATCACTGATATAGTATCTAGAGCAGTATAAACAAATCATTGCCTGTATGAAATTTTAGTTTGTGCTGACTTTGCTAGTGCCTTTCATGTAGTATTGTAAAACTAGGCAAATATCTAGATGAGCTGATGGACCCCGTGGAAGGTCTCTGTGTACCCCAGGGGTATGCATACTCCTTGTTGAGAACCACTGGTCTTTGATCAGAGGGAGAGAAAGACTCTTCTCTTCCGTAGGCACAAGATAAAGTCTGTATTTTAAAGTCTGCTGGAAAAGTGTGTTCCCCTCTCCTCCCCCATCTCACAATGGAGTGCATAATGTACTTCAGCATCAATTTGTGCGCTGTAAAATCACACCCATTTTATTTTCCTCACATCTGGGGTGTTGATCTAAAATTCTACGTCCCATGATATTCCTAGCGGCTCTGAGATAAAGGGAAATTGCCCTGATATGCCATGTGAAGTGTGTGTCCCCAAGGAAAGCGTGTTAACAAAAGGAAAGCCTCGCTAGCATTTTCATAATGCCCTCTCAAAATGGTCCCTTGGGAAGGAGTGTTGATGGTTCTCATGGGTGCTCACTGATGCAAGGAGCTGAGTTCACACTGAAGTCACTGGGAGTTGGAAGGGCGCCTAGCGCTTGGCAGGATTGGGCAGATGAGCAGTGGTGCAAGCTAAGTGTTCCCTAAACTAATAGTAACCACCATCTCTGTGTGCCTTATAGCAGAGAACAAAGAAGGCTTCCATATCTGACGTCCTGCCTTTGGCAATGGCCAATATGCTGATGCTGAAGAGCAGCTCCTTTTCCACCCTCCCAAACTAATGCTCCTTGCTAACTGTGCAGTACTATGGAGGGTGAATTCCTTCCTAGCCCCTGCGGTGATGCAGCTTAAACCCTGAAGCATGAGATTGCGTTTGATGTCAGGAGACTAGTTCTTGGAGCCGGCTGTCCTTGTTCAGTGAATGTTGTCTTAAAGAGTGCAGAGGGCCCACTCACATGCATGCCCCATCCAAGGCCAGGTCTACAGTATAGAGCTGTGGCCAGGATGGCTAGGCTTGGCAGAGCCCCCTAGTGGAGATGCAAGGTAAACCAACCGATGGAATTTTGCTGGCATAGCTATACTACCTCCCTGACTGTTAGGTAAATCGATAGACGTACTCTTCTGTCAGCATAGTTGTATCTACACTGAAGCTTTTGTCAGCATAGCTTTGTCAGTGAGGGGGTGGGATTTTTTCCCCCCACACTCATAGTTGACATAGCTATGTTGGCAAAACTCTGCAGTGCAGACGAGGCCTTAGCCCTCAGAATAGGACTTAAATAGTGCAATAGACCTTGTGCTAGCCCTCCGCCGGGGGATGGATTTTGCCTGAAGATGGGGAGAGAGCGTGAGCTGCAGATAAACTATGTGGGAAGGGAACCTCTGTTTTCAGAAGCTTATTGTCGCCCCTTCCTTAAATCCAAAGTCAGTAGTTACAGGCTAACCTATATTTCACATTGATTAGTTAATCTCCTAAGGTGTTACATGTCTCAGGTACAGCAGCCAACGGTTGCAATTTCATTATATTTCATTGAAAAGTAGAGCTTAAAAGGTGTGTTATAAAACTTCTCAGGGCTTGCCAGGAACTGCCCAAGTCTGGGTCTGTGGTGCGCTCCGTGATATGCAAAGAGGTATTGGCCTTCCTTCCCGAAAAGTGCTTTGCAGTCTGATCGCTTTGCCCATCATGGAAATTCAGCCATCTCTGGGGTGGAAATGGTAGCCGCTTTTAGGGTGGAGTTGGGAAATGAAGGATAACTCTCTCACTTGAGGCTACAGCGGAGTTTACGTTAATTGCCTGAATTGGGATCTGGCTATTTTAGAGGGGTTAACCACTCTTGTGAGAAATGACTATGGGATCTTAAACTCATGGCTTCTGACCTACATCTGTTCTGCAGCACAGCACATCCAATGACACAGTGCCCCCTGGGCACATGCTGGGGAGCAGCATTTGTTTTACCTGGGTTTTCATTGGATGTCACCTCTATGGGTACTAACTTTGTTAAACTGGTGCCTGTCAAGATCATAGCCCGGGGTGGTATGATTGTGATCTTCTGCATTTATAGTCTTGAATACTTCATCTCTTTTTGGAAAAGGAAGACATCTTTTGATGCGTCACCATTATTATGCATCAGATGATGCAGGAGGTCAGGTCATCCCAGTTACGAATGAGACGTGATCTCCACAATACTAAACCAGTTTCATCTTCTCCCACTAGGCTTTTCTCAGTGCAGTTATTTTTGAATATACTGTGCATGGACTGAGCACGTAATCTCAAAGGAAGACGGTTTTATTAAATCACCTGGCTGATAGATCAGTCCCCAATAACCACATGTGTACTCCTAGGCAAACTGGACTTAAATTCTGTAACTCCTCCCCCCCCCCCCCCCCCAATTTCTTCAGCATTCTGGTGTAGCAAACTGAAAATTCTGCTGCAGATTTTAAAATGGAGGGGTGTAGGGAATTAAATGAACCATACAGCCAGCTTACATGTAAATGATTCTTAATGTTCTCTTCATGAGTCCAGACCACTGGAAGTCCCAATTTAAAGGAGGGTGCATACAGTCTGTCAGGAAGTGTGGAGGATGTGGGATGGTCATTTATTCCCAAATTCAGAGCCTGACTCAGCATTTTAACACCCATTATTTTCAGTGAGAGTTTAGGGTGCTCAGCACCTTTCAGGATTGGGCCTGGGATGGAGAGGATACTCCAGAATATTGCCTGGGCAGTTTGTTCTCATTTCACTTTTAGTATCTTTTAAGGGGTATTTTTTGTTGGGTTTCTTATTGACGTTCCTTTGAATATTTATCTTCTTTTTTTTTTTTTTTTTTTTTTTTAATTCTCAGTGTAAATATTTTTGCGACCGAGCCCCTGAGAACACGCATTTCTCCATTCCTGCAGAGAACAGCCCTTTTGTGAACGTGCGTTCATGTTTCAGGAAACCACCTCAGCTATTCCAAAGCCCCATAACGGCTAGATAAATTGAGTACCAAACCGTTTACTAGGCATGAGTCATTCTGGATGAGACCCAGGTCCCACCTGCTTTGCTTTAGTTTTTAGAGATGCCATGGCACTTTCTGTTCCAGTTTCCTTGGCAAAATATTTATCCTCCCCTCCTGATGTGGAGCATGATGTGTGGCTGATGGATACACCCTCTGCCCCAGAGCTCTCCATATTTTGTTGGCATTGTATGTATCTAGTTAGTGAAGAGCTTTTGAATGAAGTGTGCCATAGTCATGCGGACTGGGATTAATCAAAGGAGCCTAAGGGAACTCCCAATAATTCCAGTAATTCCAGCCACACTGTTTTATCATCTCTAACCATGGCTAACTTTTAAAACTGAAATTGGATAATTATCTACCCTTCTTTGTAGTTGCATCTGAGGATCTTAATGATTTATACAGAGATGGGTCGGTACCATTATCCCCGCTTTCCAGAAATGGTGGAAACTGAGGAATAGACCGGTTAAGTGATTTTGCCCCAGGTCACCTACCTACCTCCTAGAACTGGACAGGACCTTGAAAGGTCATCGAGTCCAGTCCCCTGCCTTCACTAGCAGGACCAAGTACTGATTTTGCCCCAGATCCCTAAGTGGCCCCCTCAAGGATTGAACTCACAACCCTGGGTTTAGCAGGCCAATGCTCAAACCACTGAGCTATCCCTCCCCCCATGACTCAGTGTCAGACAGGGTCACATTTCTGCCCCAAAGTTCTTAATGGGAGCCTTGCATGTGCCCGTAAGGGCAGATCTGGATTCCAGTATTGAGGTCCAATCATTTTGGTCTGGCTAAGCTAGTGAAAAGAAGATAGCTCCGCTGGCATGTTATTTGTCTGGAAACCTTTGCAAATAACAAAGCTTTGCACTCACCAAATCATGAAATGTTGTATTTTGTTTAAAGGGATGCGGCTAAGGTTGGTAGGCCCAAAATGTCACTTTCCATCCCTTTTTCTGATTACATATCCCATGTAACTCTCTTTGTGGGCCTGAGCCGAAGTCGATCAAAGTCTTTCCATTGACTTCAACGGGCGCTAGATCAGACCAAAATTTGTGCAATTTTTTTTTTTTGCAAACCAGCGTCTTGATGGAGTGGTGTTGGTGAGACTTAAAATGAATAAGGTGGCCAGTTGTCCCGTGCTCATGGACAACCGTTTGGCATACCGGTGTGTGTGTGTGAGATGCGGGGGCATGAGGTAAAAAGCATGTTCACAGATACAGATTTCAGTTTCAAGCCAAGTCACCAAGTTGTAGTTAGGGGAAAGGGAGACCTCTTAAATTGTTGCAATATCTTCACCACCCGTATGATTTTAATTGAAGATACAGACATACAACCTGGTCCTGCAATGGGCGCCATGCAAGTACACAGTTCTGCCCACTCAAATCTTGTTGCAGGATCGGGGCCCTAGAAGTGGTAAGATAGATGTTCTGAGGCATAATTCATTGTTTGCAAAGTGTTTGGAGATCATGTTAGAGAAGTGCGACATACAGTATTTATTTGGTATGGAGTTCAGGACTGTTAAAGAAAATCTTGCAGTGTTGCATGGAAAGAGAAGGCCCCTAGCCTGTTTTGTTTAGTCTTATTTAACAGATTTTTGTCCTTAGATTTAAAACGTGTATAGTCCCCTTCCCCAGCCTTATTAAAAGTTGAAATGGTCACATTTTAAAGGTTACCTTCATAACCGTATGCTCTGGAGAGAGCTTGGGGTTTGTTTATTTTTTTAAAAGAAATGTAGCTTAGGTTCTAGAGCACAAAATGGCCACTTTTTGTTTGCTCACATGCTGCAATTTGACCCCTGACAATAAGCGTCTGCCATGCTTTGCGCACACACAAAGAGTTTGCCTGCATTAGAATTATTCGAGTGAATTGACTGCCAGTTAACTTGAGTTAGTTAACAAGCTTGTACGTACTAGTGTAGATGCTCCACACACCTTTGTTCCAATACACACCGGAAGAAAGGTTTGTGGAGCATCCAGACTAGCACATGCAAGTATGTTAGCCAACTCATGGGGGGGAGGGATAGCTCAGAGAGAAAAATGATAATAAAAACTGTTTACAATACATACAGGTTAAAGCCCAAGCAAGTTCTGAGCATTGGCCTGCTAAACCCAGGGTTGTGGGTTCAATCCTTAAGGAGGCCACTTAGGGATCTGGGGCAAAAATCAGTACTTGGTCCTGCTAGTGAAGGCAGGGGGCTGGACTCAATGACCTTTCAGGGTCCCTTCCAGTTCTATGAGATAGGTATATCTCCATATATATAACTGGCAATCAGATCACTGGAGTTAAAAACTCACATGTAGCAAACTCTTTGCTTGTCTTGATCAATGTCATTTGTTTTCCTGTGTTACACAGGAGGTCATACTATGATCTAATGGTCCCTTCTGGCCTTAAAATCTATATAAATACTTTTCACAAGCTCCTTCTATATGCCTGATCCTACTACGTGTACTCAGATGAGTAGCAATATTGGAGTCAATGGGCTAAATTATTCCATTGAAGTGGGTGGGACTCTTTACATGATTAGGGGCTGAAGCATTGGGTCCTTTGTGCACAATGGTATGTCTGTGTTGCAGGTGGGAGGTGTGATTCCCATTGCGGGCAGAGAGACTGAAGCTAGCTCCATTTGAGTCTATACTGGGAATCCCATCTCCTACCTGCATTGTAGACATATGCTTAGGACTAAAGGCATAGACCTTTTTCTGGCCCTCTGGCCGGGGGGTGAAATGCACCAGCTATCATTTGCTAGAACTCATTTCTCCAGAGGGCAAACACTTATGGTGGCACCAAAAGTGTTTAACTTCGATTATCTTCCAAAACATTTCTGGCCTGGTTTTCAAATGTGCTGTGTAGCTACAATCCAGTTGAAATCCATGGAAGATGAATTATCAGCACCTTGAGCATCAGGCCATTCAGGTCTCTGATTCCAAAAGGATTGGAGCTGACCCCTAGTTTATCCAAAGCTGAATGCACTATGGGCCACTTCTTACACTTACCCCTGTATTTTTTCTTTTGTACCCTTTTTTGTTGTTTTTTTGGAGTCAGTCATCTAACAGGGTGTAATAAGTGTAATGGTCTTGCAACATTCCAAGATAGCCTCATGGCGGTGGAAGTCTTAGCTACACCATATAGTGGTTGTTCCCCCTGCCGTTGGCCACACCGTGGGAATAACAGAAAAACTATTGCCCATATGGTCCATGTTAAGGAATGTGTAACCTGCAGGGTCCCCCCCCAATCCCCTCCGGGCTGGTAACATTGTTTTGCTGTGGGGAACATAGAACAAGCTCCAACAGAAATACTGACAGTCTTCAGAATTATGATACAGTGGAGCTCTCGCGTAATTCTTTGTTGAAGAAGTTAAAGGCCTAAAATGTTAAGGCTTATTGTTATTCTGAGTTGATAATCTCTGCCTTGCTTTAATAATTTTTCCTCATGCCTGGATAGCCCGCAAGTTGCACAATAATCACTCACACAGCTTTGTAATCAATGCCCAAAGTAATAGGATTCCGCTGGCCAACGGCAATTAATAAATTTGTGTCTTTTTTTAAAACACTAGCAAGTCGGGCCTGAAATACGACTGACTGGCTTTCCTCATTTGCATATTTATTGCAGTGGAAAAATTCTTGCCGAATGATTGATGTTGAGCCTGCCTCTTGAATTCCAAACAGCACATTATTATGAAATGAAAAATGCCGGCCATACAGTTGATTAAAGTTGAAGACAGTGGAATCGGTGTTTTTTAAGATTGTGGGAGAATTAAAGGCATATTTTAATAGATGTTGACAAGAAGTGAACTAACAAAAGCAAAGCAAAGGATTTGCTTGAAAAGATTTAATCAAATGTGTTTCTTGGGGGATTAATTGCTGGGGATGACTAGTGCAAGTGGCTGGCTTGTGGATATGAATGAGAAGTATTGTTCTCAGGCCAATGTATTGAGTGTCATTTTGACCTATAGTTTAACTTCAGTCCCAGAGTCATTTAAAAAGAGCGAAAATACTCTCTTAATCAGAATGTTCAGATAAACATGTATGTCTGATAAGATGTTTTGTTTAATAACTGAGTTTAATAAAAACTATGGTTTTGATTTTTATTTCTATTTTTTTATTTCTATAATGGAAACAGTTTGTTAGGTGCTTTGCACAATCTGTGGAATGGTAACATAGTGCATTTCCAAGTTTTTCCTCTCCTGATTTCAGGAGGTCAGCTTTTGCGAAAGATATCA
The DNA here is from genome assembly GCF_028017835.1 of Emys orbicularis. Taxonomy (NCBI): domain Eukaryota; kingdom Metazoa; phylum Chordata; order Testudines; family Emydidae; genus Emys; species Emys orbicularis. The sequence continues at coordinate 8,173,200 of NC_088699.1, forward strand.
ACGTTTAAATACATGTGTTGATCAAACTTGTTTGTGTGCGCGTGCATGCTGAATGCACTCTGTGTGGGTATATGGAAAAAACTAAAAGGGTGTGTGCGTGTGGTATTCTTACAATGCCAGATACCCGGATTTAACTGAGGAAAAAATTGTTAATCACGCAGCTAGGTGTCGACTAATCATAGAAAATTTAAGTCCATCTCCTTCATATTTGGTATTGTGTGCACAATAGTAGTTTTGCTTAATGAAATAATTTCCATATGCATGTGCATACACTGTGTCTGTACACACTATAGAAACAAAACACAACTGTTATGTGTATGCCCCATACTGTACATGCGCATATTATGATGTGTATTACAGTCATACCGTGGGCGCTCTCGTGCTAGGATATGTACAAACACAGAGTGAGACAGTCCTTGCCTCAAAGAGCTTACAGTGTCAATGGACAGACGGAGAAAGGGTGATGGGGAAACAGGCGCAGAGAGATGAAATGACTTGCCTACAGTCACACATCAGCTTAGTGGCTGAGTCAGGTGCCCTGATTCCCAGTCGGGTGTTTTATCCATCGGACCATGTTGCCTCTCGAGGACTGTATGTTATGTTTTTGTTTATGCAGATATCAAATTAATTTTACCACCAGGATGTAACTGAGCGATTGTATCTCTGTCACCTTTGCCCTTCCATTCTCTCTCTACCATTTTACCCCCGCTCACTGTATCATAATAAATAATATATTGAGATATATACCTATCTCCTAGAACTGGAAGGGACCCTGAAAGGTCATTGAGTCCAGCCCTCTGCCTTCACTAGCAGGACCAAGTACTGATTTTGCCCCAGATCCCTAAATGGCCCCCTCAAGGATTGAACTCACAACCCTGGGTTTAGCAGGCCAATGCTCAAACCACTGAGCTATCCCTCTCCCCTATCATGGCTGATACAGTAACTCCTCACTTAACGTCCTCCCAGTTAACGTTCTTTCACTATTAGGTCACTGACCTATTAGAGAACATATTCCTTTAAAGTCCTGCAATGTCCCTTATAATGTTGTTTGGCTCCCCTCCTACCGGGGTCCGGGTTGGGGCGTGGGGGCTTGCCCTACTCCGCACGGCGGGCGTTCCAGCCGGGGACTGGGTTGGGGTGCGGGTGCTCCCCCTGCTCCGCCCACCTGGGGCTCCTGCTGGGGAGCGGGGTGGGAATGCGGGGGCTGCCCGCCCGCGGCCCCCACCCCACTACCGGGCAGGTGGAGCGGGGCAAGCCCCCGACCCCGCTACGCCCCTGCCTCAACCAAGTTTCACAATCATCATTGGTGAGTACAGCATTAAATTGTTTGTTTAAAATTATTTAAAATTCATACTTTATATGTATATAATGTCTTTTGTCTGGCAAAAATAATTTCCCTTGAACCTAACTCCCCATATTTACATTAATTCTTATGGGGAAATTGGATTCGCTTAACATTGTTTCGCTTGAAGTTGCATTTTTCAAGAACATAACTAAGACGTTAAGTGAGGGGTTACGGTATAAGGCTCTAGTGAGGCCTGCAAAGAACTCTGCATGAGCATCAATGGGGCTCTGTGTGGGTGAAGAATCCAGCCTTGGACTGAGGCTTGTTCGACCAGGATCATGCTGTTTCACCTCTTGGGCTCTTCAAAGTAGTATATGATATAAAATCCAAAAGAGAGAGAGAGAGAGAGAGAGTGTGTGTGTGTGTGTAATCTCAACTACAGTAATAGCTACTGTTCACCCTGTAACGTCTCATGCTTATTTTAGTATAGTAATGGGCTATATAACCATTGATGTAGAAAATAATCCTCTATTTTTATCTTGTGTTCTCCTCTTTGATTGCTGTCCCTCCCCTCAACCCACTGCCCTACCCGTTACTAGTCTCGGTGGTGGTATCTCATCTTCATAGACGGGAGATTCATGTATTCATCTTTTCTATAGGGTGTTTATCACCATGGTAACTGGGTGCCCATGAACATTAATGAACTTACGCTTGTGAGGTAGGGGGTTACCATTATCTCCATGTCACAGATGGGGAAACTGAGGCACAGGAAGTCTGTGGTGTAGCTTGGAACAGAGCCCAGATCTCCTACCCCTCAGTCTCTGTGCCTTAACCACAATACCACGATCCTCTTCCCTTCCAGACTCATTTCCACTCCTTGGCTTGGTTCGGTGGGGAGTGTCGCCTTTGCAGTGTGACCCCGCAGCTGCCACAGAGAACTGAGGGCATCTGTTACCCGAGACGTTTCAGACTTTTTGTTTTCCAGTGGCACCTCTGGGCTTGCCTTAGTATACTTGCACTGGGAGTTTTGCCATTGACCTTCGTGGGAGCCAGGATTTCATCCTAGGACCTCCCTATCCCACGTCATAAGAACCGGGAGGAAACATGCTGTTGTTACCCCACAAGAAGCACTGAAATAATGTGTGAGGGGACTTAGGTGTCTGGGTGCTTTTAAAAAACCCAACTAGGCGTCTGTCTGGATCTTTCGGCACCTAAATACCTTTGAAAATCTGGCCCTCCAGCACTTGCTTAACTTTAAGCATGTGCTTAGTCCCATTGACTTCAATGGTCTTGCAGAGAGCCCTATCCTTGCTGCTACACAAATTGCTGCCGGTGTTCTCTGCCACTGCTGGGGGCAAAGGGAGGTCCCACCTAGTGCTGGGGAAAGGTGAACGGGCCATTTTTCTAGGTAGAGACCGCTCTTGCAGTAGAGATGCTGGGCTTACAGTGACATAAGTGTGAAGAAGCCCTCATCCTGCATATGACACCAATTCAGCTATATTTGGGTGTCAATCTCTACTGTAGCTGAGCTGCTGTCTGCATTCTGACTTTAAACTAGGCTGGCCAAAGTGTGGCTGGTTGGCCCTGGTTATCCTTTATGCAGGAACCAGCGCCACTGATTCAAACAAGGGGGTAGGACCAGCAACAGAGCCAGTGTGCCTGTAAGCTCTGGCATTGACAAAATTGATTTTTTTTTTTGTGGTTTGAGAGCAGTAGGACAGATTTCATCTCTGGTGGGTCTCCTGACACTTTGATACATGGCAGTGCTATCCCTGAATGGAGCTTAAATACTCCAGGGCTACTTTCTGACTCGGTAAAGGGATGTATAAAATGAGAACATATGAGAGAGTATTAACAGAAAGGCACAGTTTGATTTACTGATATTGGCTCCCAGCTTTCTTGCTGGATTGATATGCTGTCTTCTGGATCTGCAACAACTTTTTCACTCCTGGACACAAAATAAAGGGACTCACGTGGACTCTTAAAAGTGACTCTTATGAGTTGGCCTCTTGCTAGGGAAAGTCTCAGGATTCCCATTTAAACTGGATGGTAGGTTCAAAACACGTTTCACTTGTTCGCGTGGCAGCAGTAAACGTTTCCTCTCACCTCGCCTCCCATTCAACATCATCTTTTTCTTTTTCTTTTTCTTTTTTTTTTTTTAAATGGCACTTTTAGACCGGGAGTAAGTGGTACAGGGAGCAAAGGGTTGGGAGAAGTGGCTGTGTACTGTTCTCCCAGGTCTTACTGCATCCCCAGCTTTATTTTGCCATTGTTGTACACAACGTGTATGGAGCAGAAAGCTACATGCCTACGTTTTCAAACAGGGCAGTGATTTTGAGTTCCCATATTGGGGCACCTTAAAGGCACGTCTTCTTTCAGACAGTGCTGAGCATCTGCCCTCCAACAATCAGTTTCCTTAAGTTGGGCACCCAAAATCACTTAAAATTTAGACTATTAATTTGAGGACTTTTCACAAATGTCTTGAGGTCCAGTATAAAGACAGTAATTATATAGCCCCATAGAGATGCATAGCACTTGACGGGTAATTAAAAGGCACAGTACTGGCCCCAGGGAGATTACAATGTGAGTTAAATAAAAAATGCAACAAAAAAGCACGTGGAAGAGGGGTGGGGAAGCAGAGGGTCCAACAGGAGTAGAGAGCTGCTCTGTAAAGTGCCTTCAGAATAGCTTTGTATGAAGGGACTTCAGGCTACACTCTGAACGCTGTCTCTATTCACTGAGCGTTGGGGTCTAAGGGGGGGTACTGCTGGAGAAGGAAACGGGGAGCCAAGGAAAAGCGTAGACAGCTGTAGTCAACTGAACACAACAGATGCAGGGCAAAACATGGTTAATGCTGACCGAGAGCTGGGGCAGCGAGTCCAAGAAGCAAACTGCTTAGTTTAGGAATTCAAACTGAAGTAAATTCAAACCTGAGTAAGTGGCAGAAGCTTTGTTGTGAGCCTCGCCCAGGTTTTATCGCTGCTCAAAATGTATTTGCGGGTGCCTACCTGTCTTAAAAAGCGCTAGATACTGACAATTAGCAAAGATTTGCTGGTCCTGGGAACCTTCCCCATTGCATGGTCATGTCCATGAGGGCTAATTGTGATGCGTTCTCCATGCCTGCTGGTACACTGCGAGGGCACTCTCTTTTTGCACCAAAGGGAAATTAGGGTAGGAGTAGAAACAAAAGATTTTTAAATCTGAAAACTGTTTTAACGTGCTGGTATGCTTAAGAAAAACTGTGTGTGCTTGTGTGCTTTAGTGGCCCATTTCAGTCCAAGAACAGCATTTAAAAACAGTCTGCTAAATGAGTGGGGGTGGGGGGGGACTTGCTTCCCCATTTCCTGGGTTGTATTCATAAAACTGCTGTAGTTTACACCCTGTCTTCATTCCTGAGTTAGAATGTTCCTGTCCCAAAAGCAGACAGGACAAAGGGGTGTGTGTGTGTGTGTGGATCTGCTAGAAAACAGTCCATTTTGGAATTAAATGCTGAAATGGATAAGGCAGTGCAGTATCAGGGGGTGATACCGGCTTGTGTGGCTGAGTTTATAGCACACTTAGACACCTGCTAGTCACACCCAGAACCCTATCCAATAATGCCATTAAATACACAAGAATTGAAAGCATGGAAATAGTCCAGCTGTAAGAGGCTCATGATGAAGTCAGTGCCTGGAATAATTAGCCCTCCCACCTGGGTAGACACACAGTCATTGTCTGACCTGCCCGCCCCACCCCCTTCACTCCAGATAAAATTGCTTCCCATCCTCGCTTCTGTTGGGGTCCATATCTCATATCCTGAGGGAGCCTGAGCCTGTCTTTATTCCTTGCCTGCTTGCAATAGCCCTGATACACCTCTGAAGAATTTGAGTGCTACTCCAGCTGTAATAGACAGGATCAAAGCCGCCTGGGGTGAATTAGCATTGCCACTGGAGGGTAGACAGCGGGTAGAAAATAAGCGGGTTCAGGACCTCTGGGGACATTTAGCTGGATTGCAGGAAAAGATTTTGCTGCTTTAAGCTGTGCACTCAGGGCGGGGGCCACTTGCCTCTTGCAAATGATGCCCTTGCTTTAACTACATACCACAGATGCATTTTTAAGGGCTTTGGTCTGTTTGTCTCTTAGAATTGTTTTGATGCTAACACACGATTGTTTTACGAGTGTGGCAACCTAATCCGTTAATAGGTTTATATAGAACAGCTGTCAAAATGTATCTATAATGAGCCACGTACGGGAGGAGGATGAGCGTAACTGCGGATCTGCAGCAAAAGTCTTCCTAGTGTCTTTTCATTGACATTACTGCTACTGAGGTCGGGCCATCATTTATCCGGGTTCTGTGGCAGCGGTAATATCGGCAATGGGAACATACAAAAGATTGAGACCCCGGCCTGTCTGGGCTGATTTCCACTTCCGTTGCCTTCATGTGGCTGATGAAGATTTGCTGCTGATTTTATCCATGGTTTTCTGTGTCCCCCATTTAAAAAAAAAAAGGCTAAATTAAAATAAAATACCCCCCACCCCTTTCCTGTTGTGCTATCCAGTAAGTAAGGGAAGGATTTGGGACCAGATCCTCAGCTGCTGTCAATTGAAATAGCTCCACTGACTTTACACCAGGTAAGGACCTAGCCCTTTGTGATTCGTTAGAGAGGAAGAATGGTCTGTGGTAAAAGATCTGAGTTCTAGTCCCAGCTCTGCCATGGACTTCCTGTGTAACTGTGAGCAACCCATTTATTCTCAGTGCCTCAGTTTCCCATTTGTACATTAAGTGGTGTTATCCTGTCTTCCTTGGATAGGAAGTGTCTAGAAACGGGCCAAGTATTTTGTGTTTAGATGCGGATATGCTTGGTGCTTATCAAGGAAGATGTGGTCTCGCTCTGCCCCAAGGAATTTGCAATCTAAATGGACCAAGTCTGGACAACCAAATTCATTAGGAGCCTCCGGAGACAGCTCTCTAGTTCTCTCTGAACCTTTCTTTCCTTTGGTTATGAACATGACAGAGGTTGTCCCCAGGCTAATGCCAACGTAATCTGTTTTTGATCAAACCTTTAAGGGGAAACTGTCTGGATCACTTCAGATCGCATCTAGTCTCTTGCTTGCTTTTTGTCTACAGGAAAGACTATTCTACACCTTCATAAAGCTTTTCCTTGCAAGAGACTGAACATGTTTGAGCTATGATGCCACAGCTCTGCAGACTGATGGTCAGATTGTCAGTGATTGTTTACTGTACTTGAATTTGTTAGGGACATCAAGCTGTAAAGACTTCTCAGAGTGTCGGACATCGTGCAGTGGTTGAATTATAGTATTGATGGCAACCTATTGCATGTTTTGCAACAGGTGCCAGGTGTGTGAGTGTGGTTAGCTTCCCAAACTAAATCTGTGTACTTACCATTGTCATATCCGGTAATAAGGCCAGAACAGCACGTGCTTTGAATATTTACAAACATACAAATAAAATTTGGCTCCACACGCAAACACAGCCCGTTCTATCCACTTCCTCGTTTAAGTGACACTTGCAACTGTCTTCCTGTGGGGAAATATGAAATGTTCAGATAATGCTCAGGGTACCATTACCAAATACAAGCTTCTTGGAACAAGAAACATCCTTGTGGAGCCACAATAGGGAAACAACTTGCTGAAGAGGTGGGGTCCAATTCAGTGGGATGTCCCACCAGCATCGTGTAGTAGCTTGAGTAATTTCTGGAACCACAGAGCTTTGCATGGTTATGTCGGCAAGAACTGGAAATCCCAAGCACTGGGATTCTCTGCTGGATTCTCTTCTCAGCTCTCTGTTGAAATCCAGTAGTCCTGTTTCTGTGTTCTTCTTCTATTCGTATTGATGGTAATCAGGCTAGAAACAAGCGAAGGCAGCACACTTTCAAACGAGGTGCAGATGCCTGTGAAACAGTTCCCAGATACAGGTCTAGTTAGAATGCCAAGACCTCTGGCCTCCTGTTGGTAATAGCAGCAGTGGGCAGCCTCTAAAATAAGTGATGCTTCAGACTGTAGTTCCAGAGAGTTCCGGCAAGGCCTGGAAAGAGGCTCTTATTAACCAGGTAACAGAGAGTTTTCCTGGGAAACCTATGGGTGTTAATGTCCTACCTTTTTAGGGAGAGCTGCTGTACCACTGTTGGACAAATCCATCTCCCCATCACCCTGGGCTTGTGTCTGAATTCGAATGCTTGTCCCTGTAGATTGGAAGCTCCTCTCGACAGGGACTTTGTTCCACAGCTACGTGAAGGAATTAGCAACTGTCCAGGTCTTTGGCTGATTGATACCGAATGGGCCTGCAGGTGGTCTGGAAAATAGCTGCCTGAGGAGAATCCTTAAACTTCTGCCTTGATTCTCTTCTGGTTTAACTACATTCTGTCTTTTTAAGTGAATGTAGGGTTTGTGAAGGGTGCCCAGTTGGCAGGCCTGGAGACTGACATTCTCTGCTTATAAACCGCTAGGCCTGCAGTTCTCGTTCTCTCTCTCACACACACACTCACACTCACACACACACCCCTACACCTGCACGTGTAGATAGGATCCATACATATAGTTATTCTCTCTCTGGAATTGCTTCATATTCTTACTTTTTGCAGCAGGCACCGGCTTTGGTGTAAGAATATGAAGCAATGAATTAGTCAGCAAAAGGGGCTGTTGTCATATCCTTGTGCCATCAGATACCTAAGCCCACAGTACTTGCTACTTCAGTATGCTAATCTTTTAGGATTCTGAGCCCAAACTTGTGTGTCTCAGTTAAATAGACCGATCAATGTGTAACCGCTCAGCAGTTTAGAAAATGCCCCTCACTCCCTTCCTTCTTTTCTAGGAATATCCTTCTGTGCAGTTGTTTTGGCAGTAACAAAAGAATGAGTCATACATGTTAAACAACATTTTAAACTGGGCTGGTGAAAACAGTCGCCTATGAGGCTTACCAAGACCTGCACTATCTGTGGCAGGAATGTAGGTTTAATACGAGAAGCCAGTGTCACGCTGAGGCTTCACCAGAAGCTGGGATCAACCTGCAATTGTCACTGCGTCTCCTTCTTCTGCAGGTTATAAAGCCTTGAAGGCGTTGCTGAGAGCATTAGTGGACCTCCAGGATGAGCTGCTCTATCAATATCCAGGCACGAGGCATCTGGTAGATGGGAAGCAATCAAAAGTGGAGAGGTAAATACAGAACAAGACTGGGTCTGGGCCTTGCTAAAGCCCACCTGGCAGTTAACTTTTTAAATAGGAAAATGTAGAAGGTTTGACCTTCGCCATCTCAGCTCTGCTCCCCCAGCTCCTACTGTGTGGGTAATGGACACAGCGGACAAAAGGCATTTGAACTTCTCCTGTTTTCACTGGGAGCTTGTGTTTTGTAATTTCTTTTGGTGGCAGGAGGGAGGGTTCAGCGACTTGACTTCTGAATAACTAACAGAAGATGGCAAGATGATCAGCAGAGGAGTTGCTGTTAAAGAGAGTTTCCAAATCGTTGCCTCAAAGTGTTTCTATTTTTTATTTTTTTATTTTAAATTTCTAGTGATGAGGAGATCCCCAGTGGTAGTGATGAAGAGATGGGAGGTGAGGATCAGATGAGGCGGAAAGGCCCCGCTAAACGGAAGCTAGAGATGGAAGACTATCCAGAATTCATGGCTAAGCGATTTGCTGACTTCAGAACGTATCGGAACAACACCTTGCAGAAGTGGCATGACAAGACCAAACTAGCTTCTGGCAAATTGGGGAAGGCAAGTGTGTATGTGTGTGAGAGAGAGAAATTTACCAGAGACGTTGGGACAGCAGCCGAAGTGTTTCTTGCCATTCATACATGGGAACATTCCTTGTTCCATCTAGAGTTACAATAGTAAGAATTAAAACACACGCCCATGACAAACAAAAATCTCCAAAGCTTTTGGAAGGGATATAAGGCCTCATGCTTCAAGGCCATAAGCCAGGCTCTAACTTGGCAGGGTTAGGAGGAAATTTTCCCCATGGGCAGATTACTTCAGAACTGCCTTCTACCATGTTTCTCACACTTTCCTCTGAAGCAGCTGGTATCAGTCCGCTGTGAGCTGGAGACAAGATACTGTTTATGGTCTGTACATTTCCCTATTTACTTCATGATTTATTGTAAATACACAGACCTGAACACTTTAATTCAGCTGGCAATTCATTTTGTCCTAAGAGATCCAGGGCCCAGCATGTAGGGATTAATATTAATCATGGAGAAGTTTGTCTGAGCTAGAACAGTGAAGCCTGTCTATTAAGCCAGGCTTTTAGCTTGCCTCAGGGCAGTATCTTTTTGTTGGTTTATTTTTTGTTGGGTTTTATTTATATATATATATATATTTTAAAAAAACAACAACAAAAATCCAAACTCAAACTCCTCCAGTAGGAACATTGTCTGCTTATCCACTGACACGGAAAGATAAAGGAACATTGCTGCCTTGAGCAGCAGCTTTCTGCATTATCTGACACTAGTTAATGTTGTTGCAGGGTTTCAGTGCCTTTGAGCGTTCAATCTTGACTCAGATTGATCATATTATGATGGACAAAGAGAGATTACTACGGCGGACACAGACTAAGCGATCTGTGTATAGGGTACTTGGAAAGCTGGAGCAGGAATCTCGGCCCGTCCCCGAAGCATTGCCCGGATGTTCGGTAAGAGTTTTTGTTTCCAATGGAAGTGATGAAATTCTCTGCAAATGAATTAAATTGATCCTTTAACAAGTAATGTTCTTGTTGGTGTAATGGGTGATGAAGTAACACTATTTGTAATTTAATGGATTAAAAGATGATTGAGGTGCTTTTTGTATTTCACAATGTTTGTGTTGGTTCCTGTGCTTATTCCTGATAGGCAGAGCAAGACTCCAGGTTGGACCATGCCAGCACTTTACCCTGGTCCTGCAATAGGTGTCAGTTCTGTCACAGAGCCTGTATTCTGCTTTGTAAAGAAGCAACTGCAAAATTTGGTCCTAATAATGGGGTTTAAAGCTCTTGACCAGGAAGTTGGAACCAAGAATCACATTGCATTTCACCTGCAAAATATTCTAAGTGTCTACATCAACTTAGTATTTAAGGAATAGTAAACACTCAGCTGTAAAAATTAACGTAGAATTATTGCACTTGCAAAAATATTTTTCCCACTACATTTAAAATATAGGCCCATATATGCATTGAGGCACAACTACATTTAAGTACAGCAATGTGTCAGAGATATCATATGCAGGTTGTGCTTGTTTCATAGGGAATCATAAAACCAGTTCTGTGTTGGCAGTCTTTTTCCATTTCCTTCCCATGTTTTAGAAGTCCTTTAATCCTATCCTTATAAATAATCAAATGCTTAAAAACTTCCTGTAATGGAAGGTGTTCACCATTCCACCATGCTTTCAAATGTTTGTGAGCTTTACATGGTGTCATTGAGGTCGGAGATGGAAAAGGCCCATTGAGTCCTTTCATCCAAACCATTATTAATCCGCGATAGCTCCCTGTTGTACGCTTACTCATTTTTTTGTCAAGTTGAATTAAAAATGGGGCTTCTACCACTTCTCCACAGAGTCCTTTGTACAGCCTAATACATCTAGATCTTGTTCTAATGGGTCCCAAGGCTGTACATATTGAAGAACATAAGGTGCTGAAAATATGGATTAGGGAGGTTCACTGCCCAAATCCACCAAAAGTGTGTTAGACTTGTTTTAAGATATGATACCATGTCTGGGTGCTGCCCGAAGCATAGGCACATGTGGGCTTATAAACATTCTCTCTGCTGTTCCAGGAGGTCGTCCCTCAAGCCAAATCCAACACGCACCTAAAAGACCTGGATGAGGAGATCTTTGATGACGATGACTTTTACCACCAGGTGGGTCTCTGGAAATCTTTTCTCTGTCTCATGGCTCAAGTTGGCTTTTAGTATTTCTGGAGTTAATGCAGTAAATGCTCAGCAGTAAGTTCTTCTGCCCAAAGATTCCTCTTAGAGAAACACCATGTTCGTTGCTTGACTGGACATCTGTAATCTCTACCTATTATCCTTATTTCATGATGTCCAAAGGTTTTAACTCTGAAATCGCTATGCAAGACTTTATCTGTCAATCCTTCAGCCCTGCCTCATGGGGAGGAGTCTTATGGACTTCATTGAAACTACTCTACCCATGTGGATCAGGCTTGCTGAATCAGACCAATCTCTGTAGTTCTCATTGGTGATTATTGCTGTACAAAGAGGAAATCACAGAAGTTTCTACTGCTGAATATTTTAAAGAAAAAACAAATGCTTATGTGGGTGGGAAAGCCCCATCACAAATAAAATTTTTGAAGTTGCTCAGTGGTACATTAGTTACCCTCATCCAAACATAAAACCTGTCTAATCGGCGTGAAGATTGAAAGTGCTGCTGGGCTCCCAAAGCTCTTTCCATACTGAGGCAGGGAAACTGCACACACTACTCTGGCGGCTGCAGACTGGGGTGATCATTGTGTTTGTAATTCAGTTAGCAAATGATAATGTCAGCCACATAAAATGCATACTGGAAATTACAGTGCTTTGAAGTGATTTGCTAAATTAAGTCCTGGACCAGTGCCCAAAAAAATATTGCTGGTCCAAGGATCCAGAGATGGTTTTAACATCAGGACTAAACAAATGCCGTTCTATTATTAGAAACCTGAAAATCTTAACTAGAGAAGCTCATTAGATCAGCAGGTAAAATCATACTACAATTGGAGTATGGAGAAGGGAGGTGGAATTATGTGATTTTTAGGGCCTGATAACTAATTCAACTAGAGTAGTAGACTTTTCCAATACATGTCCTGGGCTACCAAACAGAATGAAAACATTTGCGAAGTAGGTACTTATTGTCAACATTTTACAGATTGGAAGAGCACTGAGAAATTTTAAGGGGGTGATTTTTTCAGGAGTCCTCAGCGTTGTTCTAAGTCTGCTACTATTGCCATCAATGGGAGTTTTATTATTGACTTCTGTGGGAGCAGAGTTAGGACAAGGCTAAACGCTTTTGAACATCTCACCTGGTAAGCAACCTGTTCAAGGTTACACAGGACGCAGGTGGCAGAGCAGGGAATGGAACCTGTATCTCTTGATTCCCAGGACTGTGTGTTACGATACGAGCATCCTTCCTAGCCCTGGGGTGAGTTGAACAGCATTTCCATGGCAGGGAGGGACTCAGCAACTCCTGCACTGGAGATTGGATCCCTCTGCACACTCTTTCAAATGCAGAAGGGGGCTGTTGAGCAGCAGTGATTGGAGGGCCAGATCTGTGATGTTAGTGCTGAATATTGGTGTGAGATAATTCTGAGATGCAGACAAATCTGCTCCCATCTTCAGGAGTCCAAGTTTGCAACAAGAGGATATTGCAGATTAAATCAGCATAATAAAATACTGAAATGAACAGCGAGAAATAGCCCCGACTGGCAAACCTTAGGCCTGTACTGTGGGGGTTTTCTTGGCCCTGAAATGTTAAGTTTTTAAAGAAAAATTGCAGTAGTTGAATGGCCCTTCCTCCTTACTAATAATTTTAACTTGGATACATTCTGATTTCAGAATTATGACTAGTCACATTTTAGCTTTTCCCCTCACTGGTTAATTGGGGTGCTGGGGTTAATCTAAATTAAAACTTAAACTAATAGAGGTCATTGAGGGAAGAGGAACACCTGAGTAAAACAAATGGGGCTGCCAGGAACAACTGTATCTTGGCCATTTCCCAAGAGGGAAGTGGCAGCAAATTGGAGTTGTTTCAGCGTTCTGTAGAGGTGAATGATGGGTGACACTCGTTTAATGTACGGCATCTCCGGAAACGTTCCAGATTGCATTACTTGCTGTACCAACTGCTGCCGCCCGCACACAGCGAATAGGAACGGGGACCAATCGACAACATCTGGCAGCACAGCAAGGAATGGGTGCAACTCTTGAAACCCCATAGACTCTAAATATGGTGCTTAGGACTGTGGAGGCTTTAATCACTTACCACTCTTTGGCAGCAGGCTACGACAGCTTATCCTAGCCTCGTACATCACGCACAGACATCTGCTGAGCCGTGAGGCAGCGACACATTCATTTTCCTTTCTTGCTTTTTTTTTTTCCTTTCTCCCCTTCTCCCTCCCTCCCTTCCACCCTTCTCCTCTCCTCTCCTCCCCAATATGCTTATTGGGAGAGATGATCTGTAAAGATTACCGCTTCATTGTGTGCAAGTAATTGTGGGGATGCCAGCCCCTTGACAGACACAGCGTAGCACCTGTTCCGCTGACCTGGTTAATTTCTTCTGTTGAGTGGGATTTGGCAGAGATTGGAGCTGAAGCCAATTCAGTGATAAGGCTAAAGAAAATGGCTGTATGTTTTCTGTCACCTCCCAATTAAATTGGTTTCATAAAGTGCTTTCCTTTATTTGTCAGGGTAGTGAGCTGGAGCTGAGTGTTGCATTCAGAAGGGGTAGAATGTATTACAATAGACCCGTGACAATACAATGAATGTGGTTTCTTTCCAGTGGGTCATACGTAAGCGCATGCGTGTGTGCGTGTAAATAAAATATAAAAAAGGACCTGATATTTCAGAAGTAACGAGCGCCCACAACTCTAAATGATTATTGTGGTAGCTCAGCACCTCTAAAAGTCTGACCTTGTGCATTTCAGTGTTTTTTAATTATTTAAATTTACAACTAAGCTATTAGGACTCCCTATTTTTTAAATGCCATTTTATTATAATATTGCACTTTAGTTACGTATTATGTTTATTAAGGCTCAAATACAAGTTCAAGTGCAAGTTATTTCCCCCTCTCTTCAGTCATAGGAAGGACGTTAGGCTCACAAGTCAGTGACTAAAGCAGAGTTGAGACAGTATAAATATACATACTGTATTGTTATAGGTTACGGTCCTGGAATCTTAAGATTCCACAGCTCCTGTGGGAAAGCAGTCTCGTCTTTTACAAGCCCTCAGTGGCATTCAGTGGAATTCACCTTGCAGGGCAGGTGGAATTTTACGATTCAGGACTCAACAATTTGTGTTTCATCCGTTCATCCCGCTTCCTCCATGTTTGCTCGGTTGTTTTGCAGGCAGACAAGCCTTTCGCTGTCTCATAATGATTTTTATGCTGGTGACCCACATTGAGTTGTAATGTACAGCCATGAGAGAGACGTGGGACCGAACTCCTTTATTTAGGCTACGCCAGATGAGAATAATTAAGCAGCTTTAAAAAGATCCTGATTACTTAGAGCAAGGGATGTTGAACCCCATTTCACATACCGTTTTAAGGCAAAAAACTGTTTTTTTTGGTTTGTTTTTTAAAAAGCCATGTTTACGTAGAATCCCTTACAGATATTGCAGCATTAAGACTTAAAAATCCAGCCTGCTACCAGAGTGCTGCTAGTCTAACATGCTACAGTGGAGATTTTATTATTAGGATGAAATACTCCCCTAGAAGAGGAGAGAGCTGAAATTGGTTTATCTCTAACAGGAATTAGGTTAATGTTCATATGCTAAGTGTTCCACTGGTAGCAACTCTGCCCAGAACAAATGTTCGTCACTGATGGCAGCAGGTATGCCTAGGGAAAATTAAGAATATACATAGCTTTTATTCCCACCCTCCCTCCAGCTTCAGTTAAACAGTTTGGCACTGCCTCTCATAATGGCCTGGAGCCATATTATCTTGTGCTGTGATTGTCTCATAAGCCAAGTATGGTCACTAGTTGGATGGGAGACTCCAAGGAAAACCTAAGGTCTTCAGCCAGTGGTAGTGGCAGGTCATTAGATGGGACTATCCCTGTTAGTTAGTACTGTTTCAGGGGCACTTGTCCTAAACTGTTAAACATCTGCTGTGTTGTTCCACCCTAGAGATGGATGCATTTTATCGGTTGGCATATAGGCCCAGCTGCTGAAAGGTATTTAGGTATCTAACCCCTGAGTTTGGTGCCTAAATATCTTTGAGGATTTGGGCCATGGATCTTTATATCCCTTACCTACTCATAGTTAGTTTGTAAAGTGCTTTGAGATCATCAAAGGTTTTTTTTATTTTCTCCACAGAAAGCTTTGCATCTGTATGTGTTAACTACCTTCCTAGTACTATTGTCCTTAGTGTACTTGTCTACATGATCCAGTGTAACAGATGCTCAATGTCTGTATTTTAACAATGCATATAAAAATAAGTTGTGTTTATCTCACTAAACCTCCTGTTCATGTCTAGTTTTTATCCAAAAGAACTATTTAATCTGAGTTTGTGACAAAACAGCTTCCAGATCTCAAACACTCATTAGGATGTTTCTGGCTCAGTTTACTTTCCTTCTGGGTTGTAGAGTGATTTAAATCGTAACAGTCTGGCTTTTTAAAAAAACTTAATTTGACGACATAAATTTATCCTCAGGTTCCAACTAAGGGTATGTTTAAAACTGTTCCTGGTCACATACTGTGTTTTTTTTTTTTTTTTTTGTCTCACAGGTATTTGATAATGCCATAAACAAGTAATTACTAATCCAGTGAACTATTAAAAGTCAATAATGGTGAAGAATAGAGAGAAGGCTAGTTTTCTGACAAGCTGGTTTACCTTAATTAAACTGTTGAGTGATTAATATGGACAACTGATCTTGTGGCTTTAATTAGATGCATTTAGAGTTTTGTGTGAATAAGAGATGTCTCGAACCATCCCATAGGTTAATGGCAATACAATACTCTTATCATAGGCATGTATCTTTCAAATGGCTCAGTAGATGGTTAATAACACGTTTTAAAGCTTGATTTGAAACTTCTCCTAATGGGTTATTAGAAAACGGAAACCCAGCATCGTTAGCCTTTTTTCCACATACAGTTGAATTTCCATAGAATATTTAAAAAAAAAATAGTCAAGTGGTTTAGTCCTACAGTTTAGGTTTTTGCATTACAAAATAGGTTACTGAAAACCCAATGCAAACAGTTCCATGGTGATTTTTAAAAATAATAATAGTTACCAATGGGTCTAAAATTTTCCCATCACTGTTAGAAACTCGAAGAGCATTGTGCTAGTGCATGGGAGCTTGAAAGAGGAGCAGTCCAGTTTTTCTGTCCAAGTAGAGTGAAGTGCAAAAAGTAAACTAAAAGAACCTTAAAATAGATGTTAATCTTACACCGTTTATGCAGTTTTTAATAATTGTGGGTGGTATTAGTAGCACAGATAAAGGAAAAAATAAATATGATTTTCACCTCTATAATGTCCTTCTAAAGAATTAAGGAAAAAAATCTAGATTAGGAAATATTCAGATCAGACGCTGTAGTTCATCATGCGTTTGTCAATGTTCAGTTCAGAGCAGGAGTTAAACCCCTTTCCTGGATGTTATTCCATCTTTTTTCTGATGTAAGCTTAGCAGGCATGAGGATGAGCTGTGCTTGTCGGTATTATTACTTCTTAACTTGGAAGAGAAACTGAACAGAACTTTCCCTTTTCTACCTGGTTTGATTCAAAACAAAACAAAACACAAAAAGCTTTTCCAGTGTATTGTGGCTCTGTGGGATAGGGAGAAAAGAAGTTCTTGAGCTGTTGGAAGGATTTTGTGTTAAAACAAAAGTGATACACAGAGAGTGGAACTTTAAAATGATTGGTTAAAACTGCTTAATCTCCACTAACAAATACATGGGCAGCTGGTTAAATTTAAATGAGATCGAGTCCTTCTGGAAAAGTCTAACAACGTTTTTGGTTAAAGGTGGGTCTTTGCTGCCAAGTTCCAGGGTAGAGTTTCTCATGGTTTGGATATGTACAGCTTGTTGGAGTTGTTTCTGATTTCTGTGTATTTGAACAAAAATCTCCGTTCTGACCTTTGTACTAAGAACAGTGAACATGGTGTGAAATGCTGCTTATATTGTCCTGTGTAGTTAACCGTTATATTAGTTGAGTGTTAACTGGCTGGCAGACCTCCTGTTTGATATTACTAGTACATGGAACCTAACCTGGCTAAAGTGACTTTCACCTTAAAGTAACCAGCAGGGCCGGCTCTAGGCACCAGCAAAACAAGCTGGTGCTTGGGGCGGCACATTTTTAGGGGCGGCATGGCCGGCGCCAGAATGCCGCCCCTAAAAATGTGCCCCGGCCGCCCTAACTCACCTCCGCTGCTGCTGCCGCTCGCGCACCGCTACTCGCCCTCCCTCCCAGGCTCTCAAGCCTGGGAGGGGGGGGAGCAGCGGCGCGCGAATCAGCTGTTTCGCGCGCCGCTGCCACGCGGAGTCTCCCCCTCCCTCCCAGGCTCTCAACCTGGGAGGGAGGGGGAGATCCCGAGCGGCCGCGGCGCGCGAAACAGCTGTTTTGCGCGCCGCTGCTCCCCCTCCCTCCCTCCCAGGCTTGAGAGCCTGGGAGGGAGGGGGAGAAACGGCGCCCGCGCCGCGGGCACTCGGAGTCTCTCCCTCCCTCCCAGGCTCTCAAACCTGGGAGGGAGGGGGACACTCCGAGTGGCCGCGGCGCGGGCGCCGCTTCTCCCCCTCCCTCCCAGGCTTGAGAGCCTGGGGGGAGGAGGCAGGGAAGGGGCGGAGTTGAGGCGGGGCCGGGGGTGGGGTAATTAAAAAACCGGGGGGGGGGGGGGTGCAAAATTGTTTTTGCTTTGGGCGGCAAAAATCCTAGAGCCGGCCCTGGTAACCAGTACAGTAACCACATTGAAATACCATGCTGCACCTCTACATATACACCGCTCATTGAATTGAAAGGTGATGGTACAACAACTAACACACACAACAGCCGGCTTTGATGTAGAGCAGTCTGAAGCCCCGGTTATTTTATAACAAGCATGCCTGCTGTGCCTTTGCTAATTTTACAAAGGCTTTCAATTGTAATGGAGACAAAATAACACTTTTTTTCATCCCAATTATGTTTCAAATGATAACAAGCTACATAAACCAAACTGGTTCCTATCGGATAATATGGCAGCACCTTCTTTTAGCTACCTGGTCTGTTTAATCATTAAACATCAGGTAAGACATAGGTGGATTTAAAAAAAAAATCCTTATTACAGTCACACTTAAATACAGTAGCATAATGCTAAAAAATGACTATAAGGGACAACATTAGAAACAAAGTTAGTTTCGATAGACAGTCATAGGTTCTATGTGCAGGAGTGCTCAGTCATGAGCCACAGTTGTCCTTGAATAATCTCCTAATGGCGTTTTCTAACTCCCTGTGATTCTGGCAGAGTATCTTTTTTGCGTAACCAGGATAACATTTTTCTCCATTGTGTTTTAAGGGTGACTTTTTCGAAAGCTCTCGGTGGTGGCCCAACTGCTCTCACTGAAGTCAGTGGAAATTTTAATATTGACTTGGGTGAGAGATGAGCAAGGCTAACACTGGCTGCTTTTGAAAATCTCACCTTTAATTTTTTTTTTCTCTGTGCATATCTCGGTTATCTATTTTGTTAGCAATTGTGGATTTCGGGATCTCTTATATTCTGATACATTTTCCGATTTGTGGAAGCATGGTCAAGAATTCTGGGTTCTGTTCCAGGCTCTACCGCCAACTCTTGAGATCAACTTTGGCAAATCACATGACCTCTCGTGCCTGTATTTACCCATAGGGCACATAATGGCTTATGGGGAGGAGAGGGGGGTGTTACTAATTTTAATTAAGGCTTTCAACTGCTTTGCGGTGTGCTTGGATGAAAAACACTATTTTAACATGAAGTTTTACGAAGGGCATGTCTGCACTACAGCTCTAAGTTGATCTGTGTGGGGCAGTGTGAGGGGCTGAGAACCAGGGCTCTGAGCTCTGCACTGCTCCCTGCCCAGACCCCAGCTGCCCCCTGGGCTGTCGGCTCCCCACTCCCAGCTGGGAGTGTATGTGGGGGGTGCAGCTGCTTGAAATTCTTGGCTTCCGGAGTGGGGAGCCTCCAGGCAGCAGCCCGGCTGGGAGTGGGGAGTCAGGAGCAGCTGGGCTCTAGCTGCCCGGCTTTCTTGTCAGTTTCAGGGCTCCAGAGTGGAGCCGTGAAATTGACAGCATGGAGCCGTGAAATTCACAAGACAGCTAACAGCTGAGGTAAGTAACACAGTGTCTACACAGACACTGTATCGCCCTAACTACATGGACATAAGCGCTATGCCTCTCGTGGAGGTGGCATTATTATGTCGGTGGTAGGGCACGTACATCAGTGAGGCAAGGCTGTAGTGTGTGCACTAACATAATTGGGTCAACGTAAGCTGCCTTACGTTGGCCTAAATGTTTAGTGTAGACCAGACCTGAATTCTAACATGCACAGGTGTAGCCATTAACCACATAAAGGTCACCACCTGGCAGCAAAAGCAAATAACGTTCGTGTGGATGACTTTACTCCACTCCTTTATCGCTACGAAATGTACGCCTAGCCTCCAGATTGCTGCTGTTTTGGGACAGGCAAGGTGCATTGAGGTGGGCTGCAGAGCAATTGCTCTTACTGACAATTGGAACTTGGTGGTGGTCATTTAAAAGGACAGTTTTGTTCACTTGTTAAGGGGAGACTGAGTTGGGAGGTGGTGGTGGGTGGATAAAAGAAAATTATTCAAATCAAAGCCTTTTACTGCTGATATTGCTTAACTCCAATTCTGTCTTCACACATCAGGGCTTAATGCTGATAGTGATTTACTTACACTTCCTAGTTAATAATTAGACATCGGGAGACACCATAGATCACTCCTAATGGAATATATGGGGTCTGATGAGAGTTTTCTGTTTTGACTAATAAATTTGAGCTGGAATCACCAGGCTTAATGAAATATTACAGCTTTGGAAGTGGTTTAGGTCTTGTGCTGAAAAAATAGTGTTACTTTATTCAGTAAATGAATTGATCATTCATTGTGTATCCTGAGCCCTACCTGGCTCTGGAGCATGGGCTGAATGCAAGTCTATGAACTAGAAAGCGGAAAAACTAATCAAATCCTTAAAGACCAGAGGCAGCCAGGCAGGTCTAGACTGACTTTTTCAGTGGTAGCCTCTGGCTACATCCACTTTGATTTTAGTAACCATTGTTAGCATGATTTATAACTTCAGCTTTAAGACTCACACTATTTAGATGTAATAAGATGCTTCATGGCTTTTATTTCCATTTCCTAATTTCCCTCCTGTCCCTGGTTTTTTCTCCCCTTTCCCTCTTCTCTGTCCCCCACAACCTCTTGAACCTTGCAGTTGCCCTGCACGGAAAGAACATTTCACCTTCAGTTCCCAGGTGAAGAAAACCGCTCTTTCTTGACTGAGGGCTGAACTGCCCATGGGCCTGTTGGCCCATGGGTGCCGCTGTTTACAAGCTTTAGTCTCCTCCTGTTGTTGCATGCAACTTTCCCCCATTAACACCAATGGGAGGGATTCTCTGTGCAGAATAATAGACCCCAAAGGGATAAAAAGATGCCTGCTTTACTCCAACAGCAAGTGCTCTTATGCAGTTAATTTATGTAAGAGCCACACCCCCGTGACCAGTGTCCCAACTGCTGCAGAGTCTGGATTCTCTTGATGCTCACACTGCAGCATTGCGGTCCTGTCTAGCGAGCATCTGTGGCCAGAGCTCCAATGGAGGGCTCCATCTCACTCACCACCATGTCAAAAATTCTGTTACAAGCCTGCAGGAACAAATGCACCTTGTGTTGTCTATCTTGGGTGTACCTGCAGCTGCACCTTTTAGCCACCAAACTCCGGATTTGCTGAGCCACCAGAAGGAAGAGTTCCCTCTGCTGCAGATGTCTTGCTGCACAGTTTTTGAGTTTAATCTCAGGATATGGCAGCAGAAGTAACCCAGCTGATCTTGCCTGTCATGACAAAGGCACCTCCTCAGATAGTCAGGTCCCAGACCGCTCAGAGATATATAGATTGTATCTACTGCCTTGTATTGCACCCTGAAGCAAAGAGGTTGCACAGGAATAGTATATACTCAGTGACCCATCCCAGTTAGGAGGCAAGCAACAGTGTTCTGTGCCAGGGAAACTCCTTATAGAGTGCCCTGCAGTAATGCAGTCTGGAGTCAACGTTGATTAGATACACTATGGTCACAGTGGTGCTGTTAATCCATTCAGGATTCAGGAAGACATCTCCCTCTTGAGATTGCTTAGGTTCGGTGCAAATACAAAGAGTCCAGATGGATGTCTGAGGGTTGGCATTGTACCTTTCAACAAAGCAACACAATAGAGCAGGGGTTCTCAAATGTCATTGCTTCGTGACCCCCTTCCGAGAACAAAAATTACTGACCCCAGGAGGAGGGACCGAAATCTGAGCCCGCCCAAGCCCCGCTGCCCCAGGGTGTGTGTGTGTGTCGTCCCCCCCAAAGCCAAAGGGATTCAGCCCCAGGCAGGGGGCCTGTAACCTGAGCATCGCCGTCTAGGGCTGAAGCCCTTGGGCTTTGGCCCCGGGCAGTGGGTCTCGGGTTTCGGCCCCAGCAAGTCTAAGGCAGCCCCGGCAACCCCATTAAATGTCGTTGCGACCCACTTTGGGGTCCCAACCCACAGTTTGAGACCTGCTGCAGTAGAGCATGGAGATATGGCAACTTCTGGAATTATTTTTTTCTTATGCATATTAGCAATCAAACAATGACAGAACCATTGCGGAAGCTGTGCTGATAAATAATTGGACGATCCCCTTGTGTTTATGTTCCATGTACTTGGGTGCAGACAGCCTTCTGCAAGTTAGCATTTGTAATGAAAACTGAAATACTTTAGAGAGGAGGCGTTTGTAGTTAATGTTTTGACTAGTGGAGTCCATTCTAAATAGAACTTGGATTTCTGATGTTTCAGAAACTCTTCCTGCCTGAGATTCGTCAGCGTAGTGACACGTGTATTTATCCTCCAAGATCTTGTGTTCATATATAAACAGGCCTTTTAGGATCCTAATTTGGAACAAAGGCGTCTCCACAGATGTATTCAGAGCTCAGTGCAAGTTTAAACAGTAAGTGATTTAGAAGTTAGCATGCACATTGGGCAGGTAATGAATAGAATATATATTGTGTGTGTCTCATGAATCCGATTGATGGGATCCTGTCAACGCTTCCAAAGCGTCTACCATAAATTGCTGCCTTTCTTACCTTGATGCTCTTAGGATATCCACAATGCAGTCACACATGTACTCGCATGTACTTGACGTGTTATAACTACAGTCAGGGTCTGTAATTTATCAAAAATGTTCATTTTGGGCAGGGCCGGCTCCAGGATTTTTGCCGCCCCAAGCAGCAAAAAGAAAAAAAGGGGAAAAAAAAAAAAAAAAAAAATGCCGCGCTCGTGATCTGCTCTACCACCGCCGCTTCAGTCTTCGGCGGCAATTTGGCGGCGGGTCCTTCGCTCCGAGAGGGAGTGAGGGACCTGCCGCCGAAGAGCCGGACATGCTGCCCCTCTCCGTTGGCCGCCCCAAGCACTTGCTTGCTGGGCTGGTGCCTGGAGCCGGCCCTGATTTTGGGGATTCTTCCCCCACCACTTGCTTCTGGCAGTGTTATAGCCAGGATACTGGGCTAGGTGGACCAGTGTTTCAATCCAGTATGATACTCTCAACGGGTAGTATCATCATGAATGGGTAATGATGGGACCTCTATAGAGATGATTTTACAATGAAATAGGTTACACCTGCAGTAGTTATGATGCTTTTGATTAACCTAAAATAACTCACTAGTTTGTACCACTGCTTGTGTCTGTGCTTCTGGGAGCTGTTCCTCAACCATTTGGAGTAAAAAATAAATAAATATGGGAAATGTGTAGGAAGTATATTATAAAGTAGATGTGTGTACTGTGTGTGTATTTACATAATTGCATATATAGTATACTGTTTTAGGGGTGGGTACTGTTAATGTGCTTAAGAGGGCTTCTGCAATTCTCTTCTCTCGCTGTCAGGATAAATCATCCCCCAAGGGCCAGTTCCCCGCAATACAAACTCAAGTTGTCTTAAAAAACAGTGCCCTTGTGAGGTATTTGTGATCTATATTCCCAGTTTGCATATGGGGAAACCTGAGGCACAAAGAGGTTAGGTGACTCTCCCAAGGTTGTCCAGTGACTTGGTGTCAGAGTTGGGACTAGAACCCAAGTTGCATAACTCGCTCCCCATACTTTATCCACTAGTCTGTGTTGCTCCCATGTTATATATCATTGCAATTATTTATACTTCTGTGTGCTGGAAAGGGCAATGTCCATATAAGCGTTTTCCAGGCTGTGGGTAAGTGGATACTGTACATGAGGAAGGAATCGTGAATTTTCATTGAAGTAAGTGGAGAAGGGACGGAACAGGAAAACTGCCTTTTATTCTTCAAAACTGCTGATTGCATTACTGGGCTGCAGTCTCCCAGTCTCTGCCAGCACTACCCAGTAGCTTTTCCTATGCACTTGTGTCAAAGAACCAAGATAAGTGGGGACAGTAAACATGACATTGCTAGAATAGGAAGAAACCACTGGAATGTAGCCACACCATTTCTTCCTGTTTTTAAAACTCTCCCTCCCACCTTGCTTCTGACAGAATATTGACTAGAAACCAAGATCCCATTTTTGCTTAGCCTTAAGGGCAGCCGTTTACAGAGTAGCAGTGTTACATAGGTTTACTGTGTCGTATGTCTGTGTAACACTGGATTTGGATCTTGTATTTAGCTGCCAGAAGTGACTGTGATGAAGTGGGAGAGATAAACTGATAGATTGTGTGCCAGAAAGATGTTGGGAATCAATCAGATAAACAGGGCAGAGAAATAGCTTGCTGTTTTCTAGTGATAATAAACCAGTGGCCTCTGGTCCCTGAATTTTTAAATGTAATTGCTGTGGTGGTAATCTCCGAATATAAGCAAATGAAAAAACATCACGGGAGGTGTTCTTAATTGTGCTTGAGTTGCCTTTTCTCTTTCACAATAAAAGGTGTGACTTTTGAAGGTGGGGGTATAAATCTTCCTTTTGTTGTTTAAGTCTCTACTTTTATTTAAAAGAGAAAAAAACCCTTCAGGAGATATTTATCAATAAATGTTGGTAAACATTAATTTCATCGTATATACACAAACTGATGCAGAAATATTTCCATCGATGATGATAGAAATTCAAAGACGGACAAAGTAAGAAAAATGCTGCTTGAGAACTTGTTAGAATCTCTATATCTGCTGTCATTAAATAATGTCGGACTACCCCTCATAATTTTCCACAACTGTTAAAATTTAAATAATCAAAAATGCTAAAAATAAACATACCTTATTATCCATCAAAATTATATTAAAAAAATAAAAATCAAATTGTGCCAAGTCTATTTATAACACTTTTTTTTTTTTTTTTGGAAGAGGGGGTGATTTTCACCTGCTTATTTCAGTGATTTGCCTGTACTACTGGAATCCACATAGTGCATTAGTTTCTTACATAGATCAATACTCGAGGACATCTTTTAATGTCACAGCCGTGCAGAGGTGATTGGAAGCAGAGTCTAAGGCAGGCTGTTGTAAATGGCAGTGTTTGGGGGTGGAGGGGAGTGTACTAAGCTGCAGCTTCATCTGTTTGGTGTTGCATCATGGTCGCACAGTTCTTGCCCCCAGAGTTTTGGCTGCCAGCTGGGGTCAGGTACGTTCTCATTCTTTCACCTTGCCTACATGTACTCCTTTGGGCAGGGTTAGCATTGCATCAGCACTGTGACTTCTCCCCACCTTTCGCTCCAGGGCTTTGGGGGGCACTGATTGAAATGAATGGAGAACTTTATGTCAATGGTTATGGTACCTCAATTGGCCACTGGAGTCCAGCTGTCCCTGCTGTGCAGACATACAAGGCAGGGGAAGCCCTCCTTAGACATCTTTGCAAAAGACAAAAAGACTCTGTGATGCTTCAGTTTCTTTTGAGTTTCAAATGCCATTTGAGAGGAGGCCTGTTGTTTTAATTTAGATGGACTATATGGGCCAAAGGTGTTAACGTAAGCCAGTCACTGTCCATCATTAAACGGTGTTAAACAAGGCCTGGGGTTTGGTATACAGAAACCTCAGTCTGTTTATTACCATGGCGCAAACACCATTAAAAATCCTTTCAACTCTTTATTAAAAATACAGAAAAGAACTAAAAGAGTTAAAGCATTTGGAAGGTTAAGTATTGATTAAGACTTTCATTTTAACAACATCTCTTGTTTCCTTTCCTGTTAACTGGAGAGAGTTTTAGAAGGAAACCCCCCCCCCCCCATCTGACAATCTCTTAGATGGTATCAAAGATGGTGATATCTGTCCTTTTGAGGAAAAGAGAAGATGTTATTTGAGATGAGCTGCAGCTGTTATTAAAGTCTGATCCCGTTTCATCTCAGGTGGTGTTGGGGATTCTGTTGAAGCTGGTAGGGGTAGTGATGTCATCTTGATACCTCTCTTTGGCCGAACTGGTCAGGGTGTCCCTCAGGATGAGGACAAAGATGGTCCGAGGTCCCAGTAGACAGTGGGGGTGACAGCCATGATGATGAAGCTCTCATCAGTAGTTTCCATCTGTTCTTTCTATTTCTCCCCCAAAGTGTCCTCCTTTATGAACCCAAAAAGAGAGCAATGGGTAGAATAGCTCAACCCCTCATTATTTTGTCCACCAATTGGGCCTAATATCTGACACTCCAATTTTGCTTCATTAATTTCTGGTTCCACATCTTCTGTTTTTGCCAAGCATGATTTTGACATAGTCCTTGAACCATCTCAGTAGGTCGTTTTGTTGACAGTCTCTGTCTCCTTTTCCCATCAATATTTGTTGTTATAGGTTATTGTGACATCTTATGAACCTTCACATACTTTTTACAGTTAAGTGCAAATTAGAGTACATTTGTAGGCCCAGTTATCACAACAGGAACTCTGTACTTCGATTCATTCACCATGAATGAAACAGTGACATTTTGGGAAGTCTGCAAGTTGGGATGTCACGTTGTATTTATTTTTGTTCTGTACACAAACTATACAGCATATAATATATAGCTTGTGGTGTTAAACAGACATTGGTCAGGTATCCCAGAAGGCTGCATGCGACACCCTACTGGCTGCAGGAAAACACACCGATAAAACCCAACCGTTTCCCCCAGAACTTGGAAAGGAAATAGGAAAGCCTGTTTTAGCATCTGTATGCTGTCTGTAAAGCATTCTGCCTTGCTGATCCTCAGAGCAAACGTGATTGCCTTACCAGAGTGTGACTCTTATTTTGTATAGAATTTATTGTAGAAGCACCACTTTTTCTGCAGTTCCATTTTTTTTTCCCCCCTGCCAAAAGCCACTCAATCAGGGCCGGCTCCAGGGTTTTTGCCGCCCCAAGCTGCGGGGAAAAAAAAAAAAAAAAAGCCGCGATCGCAATCGGCAGCAGCTCCACCGCGCCGCTTTCTTCTTCGCCGGCAATTCGCCGGCAGGTCCTTCCCTCCGAGAGGGACCGAGGGACCCGCCGCCGAATTGCCACTGAAAGAGCCCGACGTGCCGCCCCTTCCCCTTGGCCGCCCCAAGCACCTGCTTGCTGGGCTGGTGCCTGGAGCCGGCCCTGCACTCAATATCATCCTTTCAGTTCAGACAGTGGGAGCCCCTCCGAGATCACTGCTAATTGTAAATGATAGGAGGCATTGGGTAGCCAGATGTTGCAATACACTGGTCTCATGGAGGGAAAAGGAGTCTGAGGGAAGTCGCTTAGCATAGGATCAAGTTCTCTAAGTGGGTGCAATTCCATTCAAGACAATAATATTTGCAATGGGATTAGATGAAATAAAAATGGTGTGTGTGTGTCTGTGTGTAGGTTAGGGTGACCAGATATCCCGATTTTATAGGGTCAGTCCTGATATTTGGGGCTTTGTCTTATATAAGTGCCTATTACCTCCCCACCCCCGTCCTGATTTTTCACACTTGCTGTCTGGTCACCCTAGTGTAGGTAGAAATAAACTTCCTGTCTTGGGCATGTTTTTGCATATTTGCCTAGTATAAGGGCCAAACACTCACTCACACTCCTATCTATCTATCTATCTATCTATCTATCTATCTATCTATCTATCTATCTATCTATCTATCTATCTATCTATCTATCTATCTATCTATCTATCTATCGTATACACAGAGAGAGAGAGAGATTCCTCTGATGCATCTGGAACTGGCAGACAGGTTACGCTACGCGCTATTGATCTTATTTTGTATGACAGTTCCTATGCTCCCATGAGCTGCACCTTCATACACCACCTAGGACTGCACTGTTTGTATTACGAGAGTGCCTGGATGCCCAACTCAGATCATGGCCTGTAATCTTCAGCCTACTTCACTCCTTAAGCTCCCCTAAAAAATGGTGCTGAATTCTCCAGGATGGCTTGGCGTTTTCAGTTACTGGCCGGCACTGGCTGATCCACCACCATCCCACTCATTTAGACTTAAGATCACCAGTTCATCGACCCATTGGTGGGAGACTAATGTTTGATCCAGTGTGCTACAGCATCCTTCCCCTCTATATCTGCCTGACCTTCTCAGCTGATACCGATGAGGCGGGATAAACTAATCATAAAATGATGAAGGGAATGCTGCACTAGTCATTGATCCATCTGAAATTAACTGTAGCACAATAAGTCTTCCTAATGGCCTTCAGTTATATGCTCCAGTCATGTTTTTCTTTTCTTTTCTAAAGAAGGGGTTAATATGAATTCACCTGCTCTTTTGCCACTGGGTTTTGTTTTATTGATTGTACTTTTTTCAGCGTAGTCCCCGCCATGTCACTCAAAATTCCTGCTGTCTTTTAAAGCTAGCAGTGGCTAAGAAAACAATAATGCCTTTGGTGTGTGGACAGGGTTTCTAAAAAATAAAAATAAAAAATTAAAGCTGTGAGGCACCCAAATTCCACCCAACTTCCTTAGGCTCCTTTGAAAATCTCAGACTCAGCGCTGACCTGTGTTTCATCTGCTTTTACATTTGGTTATTCTCTTCCCTCCTCTAGCTCCTTCGAGAACTTATAGAACGGAAAACCAGTTCGCTGGACCCCAACGATCAGGTGGCCATGGGCAGGTAAGTGATGAGCTGTAGCTGTCTGTATGCTCTGTAACTAGCTTCACTCCACAGCCACTTCGATTCCATGAGTGTAAAACTTCCCAAAAGTTCCCAATCCTGCTTCTTTATGTGTGACGGGTTCCCTCCGGGGTGCCCCCTGGGACTGGGGTACCACTGAGCCCTCTGACGCACCAACCTGGGCTCCCTCTCACACTGTGTGCTGTGATAAGCTGCAGACCCACTCCCAGTCCTACACTTTCACCAGCATTCACACAGGTAGGGAGACACCCAGCTGCAATTATATGCAGGCTCTTTGACTAGCCACTTCACGAACAAACAGAAAGGCTAAAGCCAAAGTAACTCTCAGCTCCCCAGGCACATCCCCCCTCTGGAGCATAAACCCAAAATTATACCGTCTTGCACTGCACAGGGAACTGTACAGCGCAAGCTCATAGAGTTCACCCCCCACTCCTCAAGGTGGAGAGGAATATGCAACAGCCTTTGCCCCTAGAGCTATGATTTCCCATGCACTTCACTCCAACTCATTGGTTTAGATAAAGCAAAAACAAGTTTATTAACTACACAAGATAGATTTTAAGTGATTATAAGTGATAGCAAACAGATCAAAGCAGATTACCTAGTAAATAAACAAAAACGCAAACTAAGTCTAAGATACTAGAAAGATAGGATATGAATTAGCAAATTCTCACCCTGGCTGATGTTACAAGCAGGCTGCAGATTCTTAAGGCACCAGCAACACTTGCTTTGCAGCTTGGAATCCCCAGGTGTTCATACACAGGTTAGAAATCCCTTTAGCCTGGGTCCAGCACTTCCCGTAGTTCAGTCTTTGTTCCTCAGGTGTTTCCAGGAATCTTCTTGTGTGAGGAGTGAAGAACCCCCGATGATGTCACTTCCTGCCTTATTAGCTTTAGCATATGGCGGGAACCCTTTGTCCCAAATCTCAGTTTGTGGAAAAACACTGACATCCCAAGATGGAGTCCAGAGTCATGTGGCCTAGTCACAAGCCCTTGTATACCTTGCTGAGTCATAGCAGCCATTACTTACAGGCAGTCTGGAGCCTTCTCAAGAAGGCTCACCAGGTGATGGATAAGTTTCTCCTAAGACCTATTGTTTTCCCTAATGGCTCATTGCCCTGAATAGGCTCTTCCTCACCCAAAATCTAGACTGAAAGCATCTTGGCTAGTGGGCGTTACCCAGGTGTAACTACATTGGAAATACAGATACACAGTCAATATTCATAACTTCAGATACAAAAATGATCCATGCATACAGATAGGATAATCATCTTCAGCAAATCATAACTTTTCCAATGACACCTCACATGACTTTTCTTGTACAAAATGCATGATAATTATGCCATAATCATGTCATATAATAATAACACTATGAAGAATATGAGGTGCAGTGTTAAAGTATGTTTTTGCCATTGACTTCATGGAGAGCAGTTGGGTGTAATAAGATGGTTGGTTAAAAGCAATGGCATACTATCAGCTAGGCAGGGTATTCTCAGGGAGGACTCTATGGCTCTGGACTGCCAGAACTTGTATTTGCTGGCCTTCGTGTTGCAGGGCCGCACTGGTTTGCCCAAACTTGGAGAGGTAAGGGGGCTTGATAGGGGCGGAGGGTGGGGAGGAGGATGGAGGTGGCTGGGATATGCAGCAGCAGCTCTTGTACTGAGCTTGTAACAAGTCTTGTTACAAACTTTGGAACTATTGAATTCAGTTGTTGGTGCAGCACCTAGAGGAATGGTTATAAATAAATAAAACCGATAAATCACCCCAATAATAAGTAATGGCTTAAAGATGATGCCTGAAAGCATTATTACTCTTTTGCAGCCAGGCTTATTTCTTTTCTAAGCCACCTGCCCTCTTTCTTGCTTTCAAGACTTACTTTTTCTGTCTACCTCCTATCAGACTCCCCGAGTTTGAGGGAAAGAGTCTTGCTGTAGCCTGACAAATGTGCTCTAGATGAAGCGACTGGTGAAATCTGGGATCAGATTATGAACTCTGATTTGTCATCATATAAAGAATCAAACTTGCTGTATAATGTGGGGTTCCCTTGTATGCACCTTCCCTGCTGTTTTTTTTAAAAAGAGAAAAGGTACAGTACAATTAAAACAGCAGACGGGAATGTTTCCTTTGTGCCAAAAATAAAATGTATTCTTTGAGAGGGAGCTCTTATTTCTCAGTCTAATTCTGTGGCTAGAAAATACAGAACATTCCAAATACTGCTTAATGAACAGTATACATTTAAATAGCCATAGGCCATAATTTAGAAAAGCATAAAAGGAAAGGAAAGCTGAAAACGATAGAATAGAATTCTCCACTGAAAAGTGATATGGGGATGTGTGTGTATAGGGGGAAAGGAAGGGAAAATGCTTTATGAAATTTTGTGTTGGTGAAATAACTTTTTATCCATGTGAAATATGACTTGAATTTTAGTGCAGTAGGTCAAATTTATTTTGTGTATGTCTGAAATATTATGGAAAGCTATTCCCTATAATTTAACGTGGCATAGCCAAAATTGCATTTAAGTGGTGATTACATTGTACATTTATCTGACTTTACAATAAAATAGATTACAGTAATTAAGATTATATTAAGATTGCGGTAATTGGATTTTGCTAGATTTCCCCCCCTGATATTGGGTTTTCATTGTATAAATCAGGTAAGAGGACGCTTGTTTCTTTTTAAAAAAAAAATGTTTGTAACTAGTAGCAGTTTATTTCCCCCTGTGGAAACTTCTTTGACTTGAGCAAGCTCTGTTTGAGGAATTGAATCCTCCCTTCTAAACAGTGATGGGGAATAAGCAGCACTTTCTGAATTTGCTTGTTGCTTTCCTTTTGTTTGTTTTTATTAAGAAATGCACTTAACATTATGCAGTGGTTTTGGCGGGGGATTTGCCAGTTATTATAGTCAGAGGTAGTGGGAAAGAAACACTCGCTTGTAATTTTATATACGCTTTGCAAAAGCCTGGAAGGAAACTAATTCAAACGGAACTGCTGTATAATGTTAAATCTGTTTAGGAAGTTAGTATAACCCTCCCCACTTAAAGAACCAGCTACATATGTAGCTTATGATAAATGGAGATAGGTAAACAATCTATTCTACTGCGTGCTTTCTTTATACAAAATACAACTTATTGTAATAGCTGTTGAAACAAACAAACAAAAACCAAAAAATGCAGTAATCCTTTAAGGGTTTTTACTGGCCTTAGCATTTCTGTTTGATGAAGAAAATCTTTTGAATTCTAAAGATTCTTTCTTTTAAAAAAAATTATCAATAGCCAAGAAAGAATAGAAACATAGTGCCAGATTGTACCCGCTGTGGCTTTTTCCTGCACACCGGACGTGAATTCCCACTGACTATTAATCATTGCATCAAGACCAGGCCGACTTATCTGTCTCCCACAGAATGGCTGGGGCTTCAGCCCCTGAGATCTGCCAGAGTCCGTGGTCATCTACACATAAGCCCTTAGTCTCTAAGGTTCCCTGTGCTCTCTTGTTTGTAGCTATGTACTCCTCCTCAGGGGCATTTCAGTATGTAGTCCAGGGAGACTGGTGTGTGCTAATGAAAACGAGGGCAGCGTTAGCTTGCAATGGGGTCCTGAACAGAGCTCAGGTGATGGACAGTGCCAGAGTTATTTAGGGTACCAACTTTTGGGCGAAGAACAATGCTGTGGGCATTTGAGCTTTTAAAGCTGCATTTCCATGGTTTTTACCATTGTCACCTTGTGATTCTTCCTAAAAATTGGCCTGATAAAACAGCCCTAGCAATGATACGTAACCACCACTTTGGATTCCCCAGGCAGTGGCTGGCCATCCAGAAGTTACGAAGCAAAATACAGAAGAAAGTGGACCGAAAAGCCAGCAAAGGAAGGAAAATCCGGTGAGTGGCAACTTCTTCAAACTACAGAGAAGTAGCTCTTGTCTCACCAGTTGTAACCCGACTGCCCCGTTTTGGCACTGAAATGCTTTGCCAGACTTGTTTTGTCCTTGCAAGGTAGAGGATGTTGCTTTGAGACATGCCCGTTGTGGGGGAGGGAGCTCTTAATGAATCTAGAACTAGTGATCAGTTGGATATAATCAGAGCGGGAATTGCCCAAATCAGTCTTTACAAGAATGTTTCACTGGACATAAAAAATGTCAGGGAGAGACTTTCAGAAATGCCTAAGAGATTGAGGGCCACAAGTCCCAATGAAAGTGAATGGGACTTGTGCTCCTAAATCCTTTAGGGCTAGATTTACAAAGGTATTTAGTTGCCTAAAGATGCAGATAGATGCATATGCCTGTGTTAGGCACCTAATTGTGGTAGACTTTCAATAGAGATGAGGTGAGTGAGGTAATCTCTTTTAATAAACTTTCAATGGGAGTTAGGTGCCTGTCCGGGTTAGGTGCTCTTGTAAGTCCCACTAGCCACTTATCTGCATTTTTAGGCACTTAAATTCTTTTGCGGATCTGGCCCGTAGTCACTAAAATTTGTGACCTTTTCCTTCTAATGTTTGCATTTGCAAACTCTGCCAGGTTGTGGGGTGAGGATGGAAAGTATGTAGAGGAGCTGGATTTGTTCCCCTTTGCAGAGCAAGTGCATTACTCTCCCTGAGTTCAGAGTGACTGCATGATTTGTAGTGGAGGAGGGATTTGTAGCACAGAGGCACGCTGGAAAGCTGCACTGCTTCCTGAAAAATGTGCAACATTAACCATCCTTTTGTGAGTAAACTATAAATCTTGAGTTTAGATGGCATCTGATAGAAAGTCAGTGGAATCAGTGTGGGTCAGGCCTGGCATAGCCATTTTTAAGATAGATGTCGTAAGATAATTTATTAAAAGAGGGACGAGCTACTTTGTTGGCCTGAAAAGCCTGTAATTATTGACTATCAATATTCTATTCTGTCAGCATCACACATAATTGGATATATTCATGATTCAGTCAAAACTACTGACAACATCACACAACTGAGTCAGACTCATAAACCTTTAGGAATAATGGGGCAAGTCTCTCATTGTGTGTGATCCATGCACTTCGGAATTCTTGAGAGATCAGAAATCCCTCAGCATCCGTGGCTTGTTACATGTTAGCGACCTTTTTAACCAAGAGTTGCACTGACCCAGGGGAAAAAATATAAATGTATAGAAAAGAAGAAAATATGCATTTGCTGATGTATGTGATTAATGCACAATTAAATCCTATCATCTTTCCAGGGCAGTCTGGTGGAGAGGGCTGGGAACCAGGCAGACTAGGTTCAATTTTTGGCTCTGCCACTGGGTCACTGTGTGTGTGTGTGTGTGTGTGTCTTTACTTGAGTGATTCACTAAATCTCTCTGCACTTCCATTTCCTCCTCTGCAGAATGTGGATAAATGTCACTTATCTTTTGTAAAGCACTTTGAGATCCGGGTGCGAAACGTGCTATGTAAGCACTAAGTATTAATTGCTGTCACTTATCATTGTAGTCCATCATCATCATCATACTGGCTTTCCGCACCTTTCTGTGCTTTAAGATATTGGGATGAAGGGCGCTGTGTAAGTGCAAGATGCCGTCGAGGATTCTCTAAGCACTTTTAGAAGCGCCTGGCCTCTTAGCACTCCAGTGAGGGAGATGAGTGCTATCCCCATTTCACAGATGGGGAAACTGAGGTACCAAAGGGTGAAGTGAGACTTGCCTACAGTCACACAGTTCGTTTTGGCAGAAAAAGAACCCGGGAGTCCTGTCTCCCAAATCCCTTCTCTCACCCTCTAGACCATATCGCTTGCTGAGTGGATATCTGAGTTATAGATTTCTACTTGTCATGGAATAATTGTGCAGCTGTGACTTGGGATGTCTCACGGTGTCTGTAATTTAATACTTTATATCTGATAGACTGGGGTTTTGGAAGCTCACATTTTAAAAGTGTGAGAGTAACTAGAGCTGGGCAGACAATTAGTGGTGGACAATTTATTAGTGTAATTAAGCCCTTTTTTCCAATTCACAAATTGTCCCTGAACATACTGTGATTTGTATGAATGCATTAATTGTCAATATCACTTAAGTGAACCCATAGAGTGAAATACGTTCTCTTGTTTCACATTTCATCCTGTTGATTTTTTTGTCATTTGTGGCATTTGTTTGCCCCAAGTCACAGTATTGTTCCCTGATTGGATGACTCTGCAACATTATAAGAGGGCGATTGCTTCAATGAGGAATGACAAAGACCCGTGTTTGTGCACAAAGGTCCATGTTCGAGGGTGAATGTGGTTATTTGCATGAAGAGCCATTCTGCGATATTCATGCGAGCTAAAACTCTCTCCAGGGAATGTTCCTGGATAAGAGAACAAAAAGGAGTGGAAAGGTGCCCAAGTGGAAAGGTGGCTTGTGAATCCTTTTGCCTGCTATTCATCAAGATGTAAGAATAGGAATGACTTGAGTAAAGCGTTTCGGACTTGGGGAGCCAGCAGAATACTTTACATAGAAAGCTGCTGGGTTGGAATCGCCTGCTCTAAAGACTAAGGGTGTAAAATCAGTGGCCTGTTCTGAGTTCCTGTGTAGTCTGTTTAGATTTTATTTAGCAGGTCCCGGAGCGTGAGGGGCGGACAGGCTTCTGCAAAAACCAACTGGGGATTGGGCTCTCACAGGTACAGTGTATCCTGGGGCGGCAGCTTATTCTAGTGGACAAGTAACTGGACTTGGAGTCAGGAGCTCTGCAAATGTGTGACTTTGGGCAAATGACTTCACCTCCCTGTGCCTCTGTTGTTTCCACCCCTTTGTCTGTCTGGTCTTTTTATACTGTAAATTGTCCAGGAGAGGGGCTGTCTCTTACTATGTTTATATAGCCGCTAGCCCTATGGAGCCTCAATCGTGGCTGGAGCCTCTAGGTCCTACCATGACAGATAATAATAATTCATGAAGGGAGACTGGTATTGTGGGAAAGCCTCTAGTAATCTAACCCTGCTCCCACCAGTGGCTTTTTGTTTGGGCACCAGTATTAAAGAGTGACTAAGACACTGTTAGGGGAGGAAGTTGAACGCAGAGCCTTTGATTCGTCAGAGTTTTCTGTCTTGGGTTAAAGTTCAGGTGCAAGTATACTGCTCAAGGACGCTGGAGTGTTTCGCTTTTGGCTGTGACAAAAAGTGATTGGTTTATTATTGCTCATCCACCGTGTGGCATATGTTATCATCTGACTTTTATTCCCCTCTTGTTAACGTTAGGAAGGATGCAAAACCTGCCGACTCGAAATAGAGAGTCATTAAGCATTAGCCAACAAGGGAGCCGGCGTTTCCATTTCGGGGACTGGGACATTTCAGTGCAGGCAATGGCATTTCCTTTTCTTTAATAGTTACTAATGTGCTGTCTGTTTATTTCCTGCCTTATTCAGGTATCATGTCCATAGCAAACTGGTGAGCTTCATGGCACCTATTGACCACTGTACAATGAATGATGATGCCAGGTGAGTAATAGATTAATTATGGTTCTCAAATGGCTTCATGACAGCATGATATTGACCTGTTCTTCAGTCTGTCGCCCTCTCCATTTCTTCTTATCAGTTAACCATTTGTCACTGGCATTGTAGCCTGGGTGTCTTGGCCACATCTGTCCAGGCAATCTAGCTGAGCTTTCACTCCTGTAATTACTGTAAAACCAAACGAGAAGTTTCTATAAATCTTGATGCCGACTCCATGATTCCTGCTTTAAAAATCCCCCAGATTTTAAAATCTCTTCATTTTGGAGCATGATTATGGACATAGAGAGCCAAATTCCCCAGTGTCCATTGGCTGAAATCCCAGTTTAGAAAAATAATCAGGCCCTTTGCATCAGGAGTGGAGAGTTATACGCTATAGTCTTGTGAATTTTACGTAATATGAATGCTGTCAGTACAGCTAACAACCAGACGTAGTACCAAAAGAAGGAAATTCACTTAAAAGATCTAAATGATGTCTAGTGTGTATTCCTATTTAAATAATAAAAATGTCTGTACAAGGCTGTAGGAGCCCTAGCACATTTAATTAGTAAAGAAAACGAAACAAAACAGTGTAACTATGAGCTTGACTGCTGGTAAGTGTTTTTGTGGGAGGGAGGTGGGCTTAATTTTCCAATGGATGTATTTATGCTACTTGAGAGATGCTTTTCTTCAGACAGGCATTTAATCTTAACAGTTAGGGTATGTCTACACCCAGCCGCTAGTTTGGCGGCTGGCAATCGAAGTTCTGGGTTCGACTTATCGCGTCTTGTCTGGACGCGATAAGTCGAACCAGGAAGTGCTCGCCGTCGACTGCGGTACTCCAGCTAGACGAGAGGAGTACCGCGGAGTCGACGGGGGAGCCTGCCTGCCGCGTGTGGACCGAGGTAAGTTCGAACTAAGGTACTTCGAACTTCAGCTACGTTATTCACGTAGCTGAAGTTGCGTACCTTAGTTCGATTTGGGGGTTTAGTGTAGACCAAGCCTTAGAGAGATGCCCATTTGTACGTTCATCTGTCTGGAATATGGCAATCACGCTTGTGCTGTTCCTAGTCAGTATCCTTTTGGATAGAGTTGTGGAGTAATGGTGTAGAGTTCAGGGGTCCGTAGAGGTGTCAGTAGTGACCTGGAAAAGGCTGCTTTGTGGCAACTGGTAAAGAAGTTGAATATTGCTCTGTTTTTAATACATTAGGACCCCATTTATCTGAACAGGGTGACTGGTTGTTTGGATAAACAGGCAGGCTCTTTCTAGGCACATGATGCCCAATGGGAGACCTAATAGAGTTTTGGGTAATAGGCTTTCAGGTAAGGAATGTTTAGAATAACGTGTGTCTACTGTATTTACCAGAAAGAATTACTGCCTCTGTGTAGCAGTTGAGTTTCAAATCTCCATGGCTCAACTTCCTCCCTGGCCCTCCAAAAACATAACCAAGCGGGTGCATCGCACATGGCTTTCTGGATGTGGCCAGCCTGAAGTGAGTTGTGGGTAGTAGTGAGTTCCTCCTATTCCTATCTCCCTCATGCATCACCCTTGAAGTTTAAGCATGGATGTTCCAGAAGCACACAGGTTATGCTGGTTTAGAGAGGGAATAGCGGTCCTTGTGGTAGGTGAATAGTTGGTGGGCCCTGGGGCCTTTATTGCTTTGTAGATCGTAATTGGCATCTTCAGTTTCACCCACAAGTTTGCTGGCAGCCAGCCGGCAGCATGGGAGTAACACACTCATGCCTTGCTATCTTGCCCAGAGAGGCTTACCGACCTCATTCTATGCTGCTCAAGTTTCTGGGTGGCCCTGGCAGGGACCCCTGCAGTGACATAGCTTAGGAGTAACACAGGTATTGATGTCCATGACAGGCTCTGCAGCACAGTGGAAAGATGACAATCTTTTGGCCAAAGCTCAGTCATTGCTAGATTCTGCCTGGAAGAAAATTCTAAAACCTGATTATTCTCTTGGCCTCTTACAATAAAAGGGAATGGGTTAGAGACACAGGCTGAACATTCCCATTCCCTGATCCACATGTATGCCTGAAGAGGGCTCATTTCATA
Source organism: Emys orbicularis (assembly GCF_028017835.1). Classification (NCBI taxonomy): domain Eukaryota; kingdom Metazoa; phylum Chordata; order Testudines; family Emydidae; genus Emys; species Emys orbicularis. Next base: position 8,210,785 of record NC_088699.1, read on the forward strand.
GAACCTGGGCTGCCGCTTCTTCCATCTTAATGGCTTTTCTGTAAAGATAAGGGTAGATGCTTGGTTTGTTTTCACTTTTAAGCTCTATTGTCATTAATGGCTATGGGGAAAGGCTGAAGTTGCAGCAGCAAATTCTCCCTTTCTTGACTATTCATTAGTAAGTTACTCACCTTGTCGCAGGGACAATGTCGGCTACTTCCTTTTCATAAGTTATTTTGCATTCTCCATTTTTTCTGATGACCTTTTAAAAATGCATTCACCTATGGGTTTGTGAGAAGTAGCTTGAGGTGAGAAGAGGTGCGTGCTGGAACTTGTGGGCTAGGGGAGACATGTACACGGGTGTGTTTGGATGGACAGGTGCACTTATATTCTTCTGTTGACGAAGGCCACCATTAGCATTTCAATGTTAGCATTGGCACTACCAGCAAAGATGTGCTTATAGTGCTGGGACTGGGGGCTTTGCTTTTTGGGATGGCCCAAAAGGGAACCAGGCGGGAGACGTTAAAATCCACGTGTTTCTATAAACATGGGAAAAGAAGCACCTCTTGCTTTTAGATTGCAAAAATCAAGCCTCAGCATAAACATGGCCCTAAACTAGTCTCTTCTGCCTTTCTTGTAATGTGCTTCTCTCACTACCCAGGTCTTAATTTATTTATTTTGTTTTAGCGTAATTAGTGGGTGGCATGGTAGGAAACCCCCCCGTAAGAGCCGGTATGCACCTTGTGCATAATAATATGCTAGATTCTAATATTTCTCTATCCCAGTATTATCTCCAGTTGACTGGCTGTGACTTATGCACTGAGAATTTTAAATGAGGTTGGGGGTGTTTTCCGGTGTGTGTGTGTGTGTGTGTGTGTGTGTGTGTGTGTGTGTGTGTGTGAGAGAGAGATATATTCTCCTATAGATTAATCATGCACACACCCCCATGCATATAAAATGAACGACACCTCGATTTACCTGCGTGTGTGCATAAGTATAAAATAAAAAGGCTGATGATAAGAACCTGGGAATTGTCATAGCATGTTGGCTCAGGCCGGAGGTGACCTTGCCACCACTTTGTCAGAGTACAGCCAATGCTAAATGCACTGGAGCAGCCTGGAGAACAGAGCAGTTCAGGGGCAACCGTAACCTGTCTGAACTGCAACACACTTCATTGGGCGGCTGTCCTCCCCCACCCTTCCCCCCACTACTTTTCAGAGAGGCACCTTGACTCCCAACTAAACTACAGGGGGTCCAGCTGACCCTCAGAACCTATTACAGCTAATAGGATGTTATCTATGTTATGCTGTGTCAACATAGTTATCACTGTGATGGGGGAGAGAGTGTTTGACATTTGGTTTACTGAAAGCATCTCCTGGGGGCTTTCACCACTTAGAGCGGGTTATTATATTGCTTGCATGTTTTACAGGTTCTTTCTCTGGCAGGAATGGGGGCAGCAGCTGCTGCTGCTCATTGCCTGGCTGTGTGAAGTTATTTCTGTCATTAAGTTTATCATCCACTTTGGGCCCGGTGTACTTTTTAATGGCATTGAAGTTACTCAGCTGGGTTTCTAGTCAGACAAAATGTTCCAGCTAGCTTGTCGGTTTGTTACCCCCAGCCAGTTGCCAGAGTGGGTTTTCCAGCAAATTTGCAATTGGATTCTAGCCGGGTCTGACCGACGCATGCTTCTACAACATGCAAGGTTATGCTTTCAAAATATACACTGAGGCAGCGTAGCCTAGTAGATGGGGGCTGAACTGGGAGGGAGACCAGCTGTATTCCAGGCTGTCCCACTGGCTTGCTATTTGTAGTGGTGTAGAGAGAGCCCAGGTCTGTAGTCCTGGGCTCTGAGACTCACTTCTGTAGGTCTTTTTTGTTTGCAGTGTAAACATACCCTAGAGATCTTTAGCACCGCACAGCAGTGTTAGACAACAATTGAGGAGAGGGTGAGAGGAATGCAGCATCCAATTTAAACTGTGGGTGAATTTAAAAAAGGAAAGACACCTATGTGCATGAACATGGGAAAGTAATGATAACACGGGGTAGTAAAAGGTAATTTTATTGCTTGCAAGTGTGAATTACTAAATTGCTCAGATGTCTAGAGGCATGACCCCAAAGTAAATAAAACTCTATACCACCATATGTTGTAGTCTGAAAAGGTTTAAGCCAGAAACAAGTTTTTAAGCCTAAAGAAGGCCTTAATTGTTAGAGGGTTAGGGAGCTGGGGCTGTAATAAGGGCCTGGAATAGATACATTTATGCATAGGCCACTTGGCACCACTCTGACAGTGTAAAGGGGCCTTAAAATGCCAGATTTATGCTTACATGTACATGTGAACTATGCTTACACCCACTTGCCATGTGAAGGGACCATCTAGAATGGTGTAAATAAGAATCCAGGTCTCAGTGCTTGTCGCTGAAGAACAAAGTGACAAAGAACAGATCCGTTTGAAGAGAAATAACCTTGCGCCTGGCTACACAAATGTTTAGTTCTCTGCAGGCTGGGATGTGAATCTACCCTGCCTCTTTGAAGCGGGATTAGATCAAAGCACATTAACAAACTGTTAATATACGTCAGCAGGGTCCGTGTGGACAGTCAGTGCATGGCCGGCCAGTACAGGGTAGATGCGCACCCTGGTGTGCTGTGAACTAATTGTTCATGTAGACAAGAACCTTGTCTCTTGCTGGCCAGCGTGCAGGGAAAGGGATAAGCAGTGACTTCGGAGTGGTAAACACCAGAGCGAGATGGAACATTGTTTTACATCCTGAATTTTAGAAAAGAAATGTACAAATACAATACAGCCTCAAAGTGCTTTGTCAACATCACTGCCACGTTCCTTCTTCTTCTCGCTGCTGCTTGGAATAATAGAATTTGTGCAGGCAATTAATCTTCAGGTTGCCACTTTTTCGTGCACCCAAAACATGGGCATAGCTGTTTAACCTCGTATTCACATATATTATGTTGTAATGTATGATACACTGATGGCCTCCAACCTTCGATATTTTAAACCCCCTCTGGTATTATTTTAAAGTATATATTGGAAAGGTGGTTTGATAGCGATTTTAGGGATTGTGTGTGTGTTTGTGTGTGTATAGATTTAGATTTAAGATTTAAATTTAAGATTGGGATTTGTACACCTCTCTGTAGTATCATCACCACACCCCTTTAAAATAGGGAAGTGTTCTAAATCCCCATTGTACAGATGGGGAATAGAGACACAGAAAGGCTAAGTGACTTGCCCAAGGTCACACAGGAAGTCTGTGGCAGAGCAAGGAATTGAGCCCAGGCCTTCCAAATCCCAGGCTAGTGCTCTAACCACTGGGCCATTCTTCCCCTTCAAGGGGCTTAAGTGGTTAGGCACCCAACTCCCACTGAAAGTTCCTGCTGAAAGGTAGGGAATTGCCCCTTTGCAGATGAACAGAGGTTACAAATCCAGGCCTGGAGGAGCTTACCTATCTGTATGGAAACGAGTGTGGTTTTTGTTAGGGGTGACCGCACAGAGTTGTTGATAATAGGCCCGATCCTGCTATTGATCTAGTCACAGTAGTAAGCACTACCCTCAGGAGTAAACCTTTCCAGGATTGGGCCCTTGATTAGTATGATTGTTTATATTGTGCATTTTATTAGTATAGTCATCCGAGGGTTGGGGTGTGGGGGTGTGTGTTTCATATAGATATAATCCATATATTCTCAAAAAACAAGCAGCTTGTCACAGTGTTTCTAATAATGATACCGTCCTAGTCATGTAACAACCTTATTATATCCCTGCTGGAAGTTTGAAAACTTGCACAAAGGAGTTCCTTAAAGATATAGATGTTTGGCCCAAACCCTCTTATCTCCCGAGAAGACACAGGCTGTTCTGACAGGTGAAACAAGACCGGGCAAATATGCAACATTGATCTAATCAGTTGGAACAAGAGCAATATTTTAACCGGTGCTACCTTTTAACAGCATCATTAAGGGCTCTCATTACTCTTTTATTAGAGGCTCACTCTATTTCTTATCAGATTACAGAATGAACATAACTCATGGCACTGATTTGATCTCTTGTTAAAGAGGATTACAGCTTTGCATTAACTCGGATTGACACGGTTTATAATTCGCTTGTTGATACACCATGCTGGCGGTGTCACATGTTTGACCCCCTCCTCAGCTGTGCTGCAGGAAAGGACACTCATACATCATCATTAAAGATGGCACCCAGCGCAGAAATGGGAAGCGAAAAAAAGGGGAGGCTTTTCTGCAGTCATGTCAGGAAGAACCAAAACCCAACCACACTCTCAAGTGCAAAGTGACATTCAGAGCAGGGATTCATCCAGGGGGAGGGGCCGTACGTGGTAGCTTTTGGCTGGGTTATTTACAGGGGCAAGTGTTTCAAATCAAAACTTTGTACCGGCCGTGAGGTGGATTCGTGTGAAGAACATGCATGTGGAAATGTAATGGGATTCTGTCACTGTAGAACTTTCCATGAAATATCTCCTCTGGTAGGAAAACTTCCTTCTCTTAAGGGACCTGAGGCCCCATTGAGATGATATAACTTTGAGCAAAGTTTGTGCCCAGTTAGTGACTTGGTCTGTCTCATCACATAGCGTAGTTAACAAACCGTTACTCACTCTGGGTAGTTCTGCCATGTGTCTCCTTGCTCGTTGTCTTCCTGGTAGGCTGTAATACCATTTGGCTGTGTAGACAAGTGCTTCCAGCTATGTCTGTGTAACTGGATTAGCTGATCTGCCCTTCTCCCAGCTTTCTGTGCAGTGTATTGCCCGTATGTGTGTATTTCTTGCATGCAGGTACTCCCCTGGTAGCGGGGGAAGCTGGGCAGGTTATCACAGAATGCACTGAAACAGACATGCGCAGGCACTGTGTGGTGAGTGAGGATGCACCAGCGTGGTCATGATATGCAAAAAGGTGCCCCGTGGACACACCGCATGCATGTGTGGGGATCCGGCCAGTTGGAATGTGCCAGGGCCTGGTTACAGGAGTGTGGTTGTACCTCTAGCGGACAGGGGGCCCGTGACACTTTTCCATCTCTGAGGACTGAGCCTAATTATACAGTAGATATAAAATACATAAATATAGTTCTATCTAAAATAAGAGTGTTTCTGCCTGCAGGCCTCTGGAGTCTGCGAGATTTCCCTCCCTCTCTGTAGGAAGTAGTGTTCTTGTAGTGCAGGCATCCTCAACTTCCATTCAGGCCCTCACCTGGCCTTCTGCTGGAAGTATTAATTTGCAGCATGTGTAGAGAGAAGAGGTGATGGCTCAGGGTGCAGTGCAGTTTCCTGCTTCCCCTGCTCCCTGTGTAAGCAATGAAACTGATACAGATGGAGCTTTTATGAATGCCCTTAATAGCACTTGTGTAGCCCCTTCCATGCGAGAATCCCATTAATAGAAACCAAATTGTATTGACCTTTCCAGCACCCCCCTGAGGTTGGGAGACATTTATGGAAATAGAGACACAGATAGGTGATGGGAGAGATTTTCAAAAATGCGCAGGGATTTAGGAATACAAATCTCATTGGAAATCGATGGGTCTTGTGCTCCTAAATCCCTTAGGTGCTTTTGAAAATTTGCCCCTAAGCCACCCTTGCCCAGGGCGACCCAGGAAGTCCTTGGCAGAGTCAGGAATAGAGTCCACACGTGCTGAGTTCCAGTCCAGTGCCTGAACCCAAATATCATCCTTCCCTTTACATAGGTTGGATGACTATTGTAAGAAAACTCTTATATGTTTTACAACTGGGCTGTGAACCGTAGGCGTCTGCTTGTCACGTCCACATCCATTGGAGTGTGTGTGTATGTGTAGTCACCTCTAAAAAGTTTTCAGTGAGAGACTTAAGGAGCTCAGTCTGTTGAGCTTATCAAAAAGTAGATCCTCTCTAGCGTCTTCCCAGGGAGGAAATAGCAGGTACTCAAGGGCTGCTTAATCTAGTTAACAAGAACCAGTGGTTGGAAGCTGAAGCCAGGCAAATTCAAATTACAAATAAGCGGCTAGTTTTTACCAGGCAGGGGGATTAACCACTGGAACAAACGACCAAGGGAAGAGGTGGATTTTCCATCTCTTGAGGTTTCAAGTCAAGACTGGATGCGTTTCTGGAAGACGGGCTTTAGTCCAGCACAAGTCATTGGGCTCAGTGAAGGGGTGAGTGAGTGAGGTTCAGTGGCTTGTGTTATGTAGGAGATGGTCTGAGATCGCTTCCGGCCTTAACACCTATTAATCTGTTAAAGTAATTCAGTCCTCCCAACAAAGACGCGAGCCCCCCCTATCTCATAGGGTGTGTGCCTGTATTATACGCAGTATTTTTAAAAAGAGCAGAATACTGGAATCTCCTTCAAACCTCTCAGATTTCAAATGGCTAGAAAAATAAAATGCAGCTGATGCCGTTCGTGGGCTTCTTTCTTACTGCAGTTCTTTTGTATACGATGCAGGTGTAGGGTCAGGCTGGAAAATGGTTCTTTGGTCAGTGCCGAGCTGTGATATCTTGCCCTATGGCATCACCAGAAGGACGTATTTGCTAGAAGCCTTGACAGATTTTTTTCCGCACAGTGAGAGAGGTTCAAGCCGACCATTGCAGCATGGTAACCAGTACAGATGTAGTATGCAAATTAACTGTTATAATTGGTGGCTTCCTCCCTTCATGCACTACTGAGCTCTTCCGTAACGGCCTGGAAATCACACTGTGGCTGTGCCCAGTAAAGTCAGTGACTAAACTTCCATTGGCTTCAGTGCAAGCAGAATTGGGACCTTTTGGAGTTGGAATCATCTGCCCATATAGAGATGGGCAGGAGACACTAAGTGTGTGCATCAGGGCCTGGATTTTTCCCAACATTTAGAAAGGGAGGGAACTGGGACTTTGGTCCAAGGCCATTGTTGATTATACCTATCAACTATATAAAACAGCAAGATGAAAAATCTTCCTAGATTGCAGAATTTATGAAAACACCTAATCCTTATTTTTGTTGTAACCCTACTGTCATCTGGACAACCGTGTGTGGTGGTGGTGGACAGCTGTATATATATAATGTATGTACTACATGTGGTTCGTGTGTATATACTTTTGTATGTGTGTGTTCATGTGTACAATATATACACACACACCCCCCTCAACCACACACACTATACCTGGTGTGCTTGGGCATGTATGCAATAATAGACACATGGTTGCCTGGTTGTACTTCTATCTAAGAATTGTTTTAACAGGTCTTATTGCTCTTCAGTTGTATACATCGAAAGGTAACTATTTTGTCATCTTAGTAGACCCATGAATGGTGTTTACTGCATATTTTTTCCCATTCAGTTTGAGATTGGCGTAGCATGGAGAAACCCAGTTATCTGTCATTGCGCTGTTCTTAATTACAAATAAAAAAAATCAGTACACACTTTCTCATACATGTGCCTACAGGCTCGCGTTTTGTCTCCTGAAAGCGTTGTGGTAGACTTGTTACTACTGGCAATTTTTAAATCGTCACTGGATGTTTTTCTAAAACATATGCTCTAATTCTACCACGGCGATTGGGCTTGAAGCAGGAATTGATTCACGAAAGTCCCGTAGCCCGTGTAATGCAGGATCAAATGTATGGTCATGAGTACAAACCCAGTCTACAGTGAGAAGGCAGTTCTAGCACCAGCCCTTGCCAGTATGTTGAAAAAAGCTGGAGATTAACTGGCTGCCAGTGAGGTACTGACTTAGACTGTTTTGCTTGGGTTTGACCTGGGTGACATGTTCTTCCTGATCAGCATTCCTTACTCTCGAAGTTAGTGCTATTGCTCTGTCAGTCCCAGCGCGTCTCACTGCGAGCGGTGGGGGGTACGTTGTATGAAATCCTGGCATTAAAGGATTAATTTACTTCCATTACATAAGAGTTAAGAAAAAAAGAAAAAAAAAGTTCATGAGATACCAGCCTTTACTCAGCACACTCCGTGTCTGGTATTAAACCACCAAGAGGCTGGATTAACGGAGGAATTTGGGCTCTCGGGCTGTCAATCCAGCACCTTTCACCAACACCGAATCTACTAAACTAAATGAAATGAACCCAAGTGACACTTTCTGGAACTAGTGAGTCAGATGCTTCTCTCTTGCACATGTGTAAATCCAGAGGAACTCTACTGACTTCAGTGGACTTATTCCAGATTTACGTAGGCATAACCAAGAGGAAAATTTGGCCCACTCTGTGTGGGTTTAATCCTGTGACTCTCATTGATTAATGCTAACATCCGGGGTAATCCATTTGAATATTATCCCCACCCCCCCGTGAAAAAAAAATTCTGCTGGCTTGCGAATGAGCTTTGTTTCCTAAATTACACCACGGGGAAGAGTTAAGCCCTGTGACGTTTACACTGCAGCTTCTAGGAAGAGACCCCTTCCTGGGGCCTGTTGCCATTGCCGGGGTAGTCTATTGTAAATATTGGCGGGGAACTGTCACTCCAACACCCTTGCAGCTGTCTCAACCTGGCTGATTCATGGTTGGACTACTGTGTGAGCTTGTGACAGAGCCTGGAGTTTGGTGGTGGCTTAGCAATAGACCTTCAGCTGTTTCTGAATTGTTTGGAACGCCAGCAAGGCACATGTCCTCCTGTGAAACACAAACCCTTCAACTCAACTATTGCTCTGAGGCATCGGTGCTCCCAGGATGCTCTTCCCACAGCTCCTGTGTATCGTTTTGTTTGGTGGGCATCTTTTTATTTTATTTTATTTTTTTACCAGTAGTTCACTCTTTAGAAATTGATTCACGTATAAGTAGTTAAGCATCCCATGGCTTTTAACGATAGTTGTTAAAGGGGTTGGTATTTGAACAAGGAGCTTCATCTTTTCAAAGCTGGCAGTCATGAAACAGAAAATCTGACCCTGGCTAATGCCAGTTTTCTGGAATCATCAAGCCCTTACATTTAATATTCAACATATTTAGCAAGGAGACAAACTCCTGAGTTATGGAAATTTCCTTTTTAAGGGGGGAAAAAAACTGTTAAGAGCTGCAAAATGATTTGTGAGATTGCAAGATCTCCTTTGTGAGACAATTTGTCTTCTCTTGCGTCAAATCTATTACAAAACAGTCAAGCTGTGAAAGAGGGAAATCATGCCAGGAACACGGTGTATTAAAGTACACAAAGAAAATTCCCCTCCTTGCATTTTGTGTATGTACACATACAATATTACAGTAACTAATCTACTCCAAGAAGGGAGATCAGAGAGGTAAAGTTTCTAAAATTTAGCGGAAATTTATGATGGGAATTGGAACTGCCAACGATGGTGAAGGAGTACATTAGAGGTTTCTCCATCTCCCCATATCTCGTTGCTTCCCCAACTACTAATCTGCATCCACATTTCTGGTGCTCCCACCTACTTTATCTTTAGGTATCTGTCTAGCGCTCATCGCAGTGGTACCCAAAGCTGTCATGCAGATACAAACGGTAGACAAACCAGAATGAGGGGAGGTTCTCTCACTGCCCAGTTTCTTGCTCTCGAGCATCGAGGGCAGGTGGTAGAGGGTTATCTAGATGGCTGTAAAAGTGCAAGATAGAATAAAGGAGAAATATCTGAATTAAGCAAGTGGGTGAGGATAGATTTGAATCCCATGCCTGGCTTGAGTGTGGGGAGGGGAAAATACCGTGAGAAACAATCCTTCCATGTGCCTTTATTCTCCCCCTCCCTATATCCATCCGCAGCGAGGTGTGCAGAGTCCCTTTGTTTAGGGCTTTCTTAAATATTTATAAATCTTGTGCCTGGTCTCAGGAGACAAGCCAGAGGTCACATGTCATCTTTCGTAATTTAAAGCCGTGGGGCTAAAAGCATTTGCACTAGCTTGAAGGACCCAATCCTGACCTGACCGAGAGAGAGGGAATTGAAACAGACCTTTCTGCATCTCCTTCAAGCATCGAGCATGGTGAGGATAGCTGTCTTGCTGGGTAATTTATAGCCTGAGTTTTGCACTCCTCCGTGTTCACGACTTTGGTGGGGAAATGAGTCAGACAGTGCCACCTTGTGGCCAGACACTTCCTAAACTGGAGGAGCAGGGAGTTGCATGTACATCTGACAGCAGGGACCTGCACAATATTCCGAGTTCCTTGTTTTAAAAGACACCGGTAATTTAATGCTAGTCTGGTGAACGCCGAACAGATCTCTGCTTCTTCTTCTGCTGGGCACATTCATCCAAAACTAACTTGCTGCTGCAGAAGTCCTGAGCTGACTCCAATCCTGCCTATGCTGATTTAGGGTAAAACCTGTTAATAGAAATAAATAAATAAATAAATATTAAAAAGGCGCTTGCTTGCTTTGTCTCACTGGCTGTCTGCCCTACGTGTCAGGGAGCTTGTAATCTGACTTCCGCTCCTGTGGGCGAAAGGTTACTGGAAACAGACAAAAAGTTTTCCAGGGGAGTAAGTGACTATCTGATCTGCAGATGACGTCTAGTTTTGGTAGAGGTAGCGCTCTCTCTCTCTCTCTAAATGGTTTTCACACTGCTGTTTTTTTGGATTAATTATTCATTGTTCCCAGTAGAGCCCATCACTGGGATCTCAGTAGATACCATTAATTTGAATACAGACTCTTGCTTGGGCCTATCCTAAATAGGACTGTGTGGGTGAGGAAAGTAGGAGAATGGGAGGTAAATATATCAACGAATATTTTGACGACACCTTTGCACAATGAGGGAGTGATACATTTAGCATTGCTACATTAATCTAGCTCCAGAAACAAGGAGACAAACCCTCTTGCCTTTCAAGCAATATGAGATTCCCCTTTCTTTGCCATCACTGTCCTACCATTCAGCAGCATTGCAGCCAAATGCAAGGCCAGTGGTTTTATATAGTAGTAAAGAATCCCTTTATTTTCATGTAAAGCCACAAACTTTCCCCTTTCCTTAATGAGCAAAGTAAAATAATAAACCCATCGCATGGATTCTAAGTGGAATTGAATCCTGACACCTGAAGCTCTGTGACAGTATTGACCGTGTGAAATAGTAGTATTGTTAAATGTTTAGCTTGAATGATTCTAAAGGGAATATAAAAGGCGTTTCTTCCTGCAGCATTGTTACTGGATGGTGCAGTGTCATCTGGCCAGATGTGTTTTTGCGTGTTTTGTAGTTGCTGGTTTATTGTAGCATCCGTGTTTGCTACATAATTATTTTCTATGTGTTGGCTACCTTAGCTGTAGGACATCATTCGGATAATTGATGCAGCAGATGCAATGCATTTGCTAGTTAGACTTCCATTGGCTTCATTATTTTGATGTTAATCATAGATTGTTGGACGTTGCATGAGATCCCCTCATTGAGACACACATTTTTATTCTGTAACCGAAATGATGGCGATGAAGGGTATTCTTTATGTAGTCAGACGTATAAGCAATTTTAAAAAAGAAATGAATATTCAAACAACATCACTCAAGTATCCATTTACCTTTTTCACGGGGTTGCTTTCACCTACGCATTGAATTCACTTCAGATTCTGAGGGTCGGTTTATTTCACATCTATATTTTCTAAAAATTAATAGCATGATTATAATTATATGTATATATTAAATTAAATAATATTATAATTTTAGCTCTTTTGTTTTGTCCTTTTTTTGCTGGCCAACTCTCTTTTGTTGGAATAATACAACAGGAAATGGGAAAAGTAGTTGACGTGGGGATCTTTTTAAAATTTTGGACTCTAGTTTTCATATTTGTTAGACATGTTTTTGTAACTAATGTTCATTAAGGGCATTCTATCCCAGTGTGTGTGCTTGCCTGCCTTTTGGTAGGAAAGACTTGGCATGTAAACAGCCATTAAAAATACTGTGATTGGCAAAATCTCATTCGCAACCGGGGGCAGGGCGGGGAGGGCACGTGTATGGAGAGGATGTGTTTTTAGGTTTTATTTTAAAATAAAAAGATTTATGCTTTTAATCAAAAGCAGTGGTTTTCAACCTTTATTCATTTGCAGACCCTAAAAAATTTCAGATGGAGGTGTGGACCCCTTAGGAAATCTTAGGGCATAGTCTGCGGACCCCCCGGGGTCCATAGACCACTGGTTGAAAGCCACTGCTCTAAAGAATATAACTCTGTGATTTCAGGCAACTCTAGCTGTTTTGTAATCTGTTTGCATCAATATGGCAGTGCTGCCTAGTGGAATGAGCACAGAGTTGGGAGGAGATCCTGGGTTCTAATCCTGTTGTGGCCTTGGGCAAAATGGGAGATAATGATACCTAATCTCCTTGGAGTGTCTTGAGGAGCAGTCAGTGTTTCTGTGGCTCTTCACTATGATATGAATGGGAGGATGAGCAAGCCACTGGTTTCTGACCCCTACAGGGAACGCTGCCCCTACAAGTCCCCCATCTGTATGCTGAATTAGGATGACGGTAGTTGCAAAGTTTTTTTTTTTTTTTTTTTTTCTTCCATACAATCCACTGTTGTGGGATATTCCTTCATCTCTTTTATTTTCTCTTCCCACCAAACAAACCACACTCTTGCAGCCACATAGGTGGTACAAATTGCATTAGAAGACTGGTTTCTTTAAAGTTGATAGGGATGCTGAACGAAGAGTAAGATGAAACACAGGTTCGCCCATGTGCACACACGATCTGCCAGGCTGTGGAGCTGGGGGGGAGGGTATGAAACCCTTCTGGATTTATCTAATACCTAATGCCCATGCTCTCACTCTTTGGAGTTAGCTCAGAAGAAATGCATAAATAATTAAGCCAAGGTACTTACGCACACATGTTTTATGGCAAATTGGTATGTGGTTCGTGATCATTTTTTCCCCAGAAACAGGTTTTATGATAATACAGTAAAAATATTAAATTAGAAAATGCCTCACTAAGGGTGATAAAACCTTACTACAGTGGAAATAGGTAATTATCCCCTCTACAGGCTAAATGACAGTTTAAAAGAAATAAAAATGTTAGTGCTCATTACTTGCTTTTGTAGGTTGCAATAAAGGGTAAGTTAAATTTTAATTCAAGGAAGACCCTTGTATCGACCTGCTCCTTCCAAACACTCTACCTCAGGTGTAAGTACTATTAATTACTCAGTCTAGGTTATTCCTCAGCACATTGCTAATACCAATACCCTTTTGTGCTAAAGTCACCTTTCCCTTACTGACTTGGGGTGGGGTGTTTTGACTCCCTGGCTCAAATCTGATTGTTAATATATGTGGGCGTGGGGGGGAAATTATATGTTTTTTAGCCCAAATCCGAGTTCATTATGCATAGCCTTCAGGGGCCTGAAAGTATTAAAACCCACACTTACCCCGGTGAATTGAAACAGAGACAAGGTTAAACCTGGAGGATTGATGAGTTTTACTCTCTGCATGGTGAAATCCTGCGGAGGGGAGATGCTGCAGGGGAAAGGTAGCCTATGCAGCAGCACTAATAATAATAATACTAAAGGGTTGGCATTTTTTGGCTGGCTAAAACATTTCTTACAATCCCCTCCCCCTTTCCCATTTACAAATAACCTCTCTCTGCACGGTGTAATCTCAGCACCAGCAGCAGTCAGTCAGTTCTCAGAGCTGGCTCGTAGTTTGTTTCACACCTGGAATTTTCAGGTAGCCCTGCTAGAATTTTGACTTCAATGTGGAACACACAGGCCCATGCCTGCGAGCCTAAAGGGCTTGTTGTTATCCACTCTTACGAGCGAGGGGGCAACACAGCAGAGCAGTCTGGATGGTATGGCGGGACCGTTCTGCGTGTGGTGTGCAAGTTATCCCTGTGCTGTGCCTTGCGGGACGTGGTGTTCTGAACGTTGGAGCTTCTCTGTGTTCAGGCAGCATCACCCAACTGAGGAAGATGCATTGTTACTTTTAACGCCCCTACCGGACTTGCTTGCTTTAAAAATGATTTTGCTAATGTTGGTCCCTGAGGTCCGTGTCAATGGAACGCTGATTCCCGAACGCCTCTACCCTCAGAGTAAACCAAGTAACCAAACAAAAATAGGAGAAACCTTGAGCCATCAGTGCCCCATTAGAGAAAAGGGTCACAAGCCATGCTGACAGTAAATGTTCAAGGTAGTAGTTACTGCTATTGGCAGGTGCCTGCTTGGTACCGTACAAAAACTCAGTACCTTCACTTTTTGTGTGCGTGTGTGTGGGGTTGTCCAGAAAGAGTAAGTGCGTGCGTGTGTGTGTTCGTTCTATTTAAACTTCATTACAACACTGGGGAATGGGGGGAAAGAACTAACTGGGTGTAGGGAAGAGGGGGCAGGGCAGTGACTTTAAATTTCAAAGTGCTTCTCTGTTAAGCCGAGTTTAGCCTGAGCTGTGTAATTTGACTTAGCCGTGGCTTTTTGGGCATGCATTTGTGCACTCAAAAACCAACCAAATCCGGAGGCTTGAAATTCAAAGCAGGCACAGCGTCCTTAGCACGAGCCATCAGCCTTTTTCACTGCTTGGCTGCCAGGTGCAGGCAGGTAGGTCGTACCTGCTGTGCCACTGAATGTACCGAGGATGTTAGCGCATTCTTCTGTGGCCATTGCGGTGTGAGTGGCTGATGAGAGCCCAGCAGGGGCTGGCGTCTGTTGATTTGCGTGCGCATCTTAAATGTGATGTGGTTTTGGGTAGGTGGGGAGGTAGGTACTTCACTGAATTTGCTTTTGTAATAGTGTGATGGCTCCCAACCAGGGCTAACTGCATCTTGGGGGCATCTGTTTTGGATCCTTCCTACGTACAGAACTCCATTTAGCACAGTCCCCATTTCCTGTTGTAGCCGTTCCAATATGTCCTACTGCAGGGATTCTGAGCCTTTCGCATCCTGTGATCTTAGTGGTACTTTCCTCCCAGTCCCATCTAACCCTAATGAAAGGGGCCTCATATCCCCCATATTGCCAACCCACGTTCCACTGAAAGGGTTTGTGACTCCCCTTTCTGTATAATGACTCTCTTCTGCACCTGGTGCACGGAACCCAGAATGTACAATAGCGGAAGGGCGGCCTTGTGGGAAAGGCTCGGGAGACTTGGGTTCCAATCCTGCTTCTGCCACAGGCTCCCTCTGTCATTTTGGATGTCAGTCTTTCGCTTCCCCATCTGTAAAATGGGGAGAATACTTCCCTAATTCACAAAGGTACCGTGAGCATAAATATCTTAATGACTGTGAGGCACTTAGATACTGGAGCTATGACCCAATTAGACCTATCTAGACAGATACCTGCGAGAGTTTAATAACCCTCTTCAATTCAGAGGAAACGATATTCTGCAAAATCTCCTCGGCTCTCAGAAAGTTTGGCAGCAGCTTTCTACTCTTGTCTGTAAGCAGAGTCAACGCTGCGGATTGGACGGCTTCTGTTTTAGTGCTATAGGCCCCCCCAAAATGTGCCACCCCAGGTCTATGGGGTGTGTTCTGTTGGGATCTGTTTTGGCTGACGATAGAGGAGTTGGAACGTGAGTTAACTGGCTGGCTTTGTACCCTTAACTATTATGTGGGTTATGGATAAAAAAGAGCAGCTTGTTTATTGTGTGAGGGCAACGTGCCAAAGAGCAGAATGAGAATGTGTGTAAGCTGCTGGCTATAAGCCTACCGAGGGACAGCGTTGAATTAGACCTCTTTGGGACTGGTCACATGGCACCATCCAAAAGTTTATTTGAGGTCTGGTATCTCCGGTGCTGAGCGTATGATTTAGAAGTAATGACAGAGTCAATGTTTTCATGGGATGCCATCTGATGGTGGCTTGTCCTATTGCCAGTGAACGTGATGGGTCCTAGAAATAAACAAACAAACAAACAAAACCAGAACACAACTGGGAGAATCTCCCACACGCCCTGGAGACCACAAGACTGGATCTTAGCAAAGAGCCCGAAATGGCGGTAAGCCCCAGTGTACAAATAGAAGTGCCTGGTGGGTGTGAAAACGGCAGCAGCTGCAGATCTCCGCTGGCCTCTGTGCTGGAGTTCGAACGCACGGGATGGGAAAAGCGTATACGTGAGCGTCTGCTGGTGTGAGTAGCGGAGTTACTCTCTGACCGGAGAACCTTCATCTGGACGTAACGGGGCCCGAGGCTCTAGTGGGGCAATAATCAGTGCATATGCCTCTATTTCATGAGACCTCAGGAGCCTTGTGTCTGTAGGAAGCCTGCAAAGTGATGCATTTGGCAGTAGAATGTATCTTTCTGAGGCCGTTTGCTGCAATACGATTAGTACTCCTTGCTGTTTAAAATGAGCTGTGTCGGGGGTTGGGGAGGGAGGAAAGGAGTGAAATCGGTGACGTTTCCTTAAAAGGTTCCAAACCACTCAGCCTTTCAAGTTACTTTGACATGAGCAACCGGCGTATGTTTGTCAGCTTTGCCCACCTGAGTGTGAAATGATGTTCTATCAAAACACCGGTTTCAGCATTTCCCTCTCCGCTCCTGACATGTGAACCCTGCTGCGGACAGTAACTGCTGCTTTCTGCCCAGGAATTTCACTGATATTGCAGTACAAGTGGAAACATTTGCTCAGTGGTAATGATGGGGTCTGGCTCAAGCAAGCAAGGCAAGGTTGGAAGGCTATGATTGTGAAGGACTAAATAGCATCGCTCGCTGCATTTGTTTTTCTCCCCCCCCAGTCAAATGATGGAGTCTTAAAGTCACAACGTCCTTTTTGTCAGTAAAACTGCCTGCTTTATGCTATCTAATTTCTCAATTGAAACAGCAAATGACAGTGATACTTATCGGTTAATAGGCAGGGAGGCTGCAAAGAGTAGCAGAGCCAGAGTAACACAGCGCTCTTTATTTATTTATTTATTTTATTTTAAAAGCGCGCTGCAGATGCTGACTTTAAAGCCGCGGTCAGGAGTAGAATCAGAGGGCTGTTTGTATCTGTCAGGGGAGTTTGGTTTGTTTGTTCCACTGGGCTATTCTGCATTTATACCATATAAAGCTGCGAGGGAGACAGAAGACAGAGAGCTTCTCCCTCCCACCCCTCCGTGTTATTAACATGCAATATTGAGTTTTCCCACTTAAAACAGCTGATTTCTCTCTGACCTAGTGACCGTGGCACATTGTCGTTGGAAGAAGCTGTGCCTCTCCAGAGCCACTGGCCTCCCCCTGTCGTTCATTACGAAACGGCTCGCACCAGAACCTAAACTTCCCCACTTCCACCTTCTCTTGCGCCTCTCGGGCTGGCTGCAAATCTGCATCGCAAACAAAGCTTGGCCCCAGTGAAGAATTGCTCTTCCTCACTCCTCCTCACTGTGTTTGGTCATGTCCGAAGGGCGTGCGTGGCACAGTTTGTCCCCAAGCGCCATGTTTTTGGCACCTTGTGCATTTCAGTTGAGCCTTTCCAGGATTCTAGCCCTGCCATCTTGCTTGCTTCTAGTCCAGGGTTCGCCAGTTTTTTCAAATGTCAGCTCCGTTTTTCAGAGAGTTTGGGGGTTGGTTTTTTTTTTTTGAGTCTGTCATAGATTAAACAGTTCTCTCTCTCTCTCTCTCTCTCTGTTGGACACTCCAGTTTCAGTTCCATAGTTAAGGCTGAGTTGAGCTTTGCGCTGAAAGCACGAATTCAACCACTAAATACAGCTACACCTCTACCCCGATATAACGCTGTCCTCGGGAGCCAAAAAAATCTTACTGCGTTATAGGTGAAACCGCGTTATATTGAACTTGCTTTGATCTGCCGAATGATCTTACTAATGAGCTAATGTAGGTTCTTCCAGTTTCCCATATGGTTAAAACTGACTGAAATCTCATGCAACGGTTACGTTTGCAGATAGCATTTCAGGATGAATGGCCATTGTTTGCTGTTTTTCTTCGTAATTTAAAGTTGCCTCTTTAGCAGAGGATGGCTGATAAGTAATGCTCTTGTACCGCAAATTCCACAAAGTAGTCACCTTTTTCAAAATGGCGGCCATCTCTGATCATTTTCAATAGGAGTGAAGATAAAATTGCCTGTAGCAAAGATGCCCCTTTTCAAAATGTCCACCTGCCGCTCATTGTTTCCACTTAGCAGTGAAGCCAAGCTCCCCTCAGCCAAGATGGTGGCCTCCTGTGCGGGTTTTCAATGTTAAATCGGTCTAAATGTAGTTTAATAAGCTCCCTTCCTTTTGGGATTTAACCGATTGCCTCTTTAGCTCTTCATCTCCCTGAGTGTTGCAGGAAACAGTGCCGAGTCTGGGTCTCTTGTGTGGAGGGCATTTGGCAGGCTAGCCAGCGGCCCTTGGCCAGGGTTAGACATGTCGTCTGCCTGGGCGTTTCTAATGCAGACAGTGTGGGAAATGTGTGTGTGTGTCCCACACTCCCTTGTATTGTTCTGTGAAAGTGCAGGTGTGGTTTTGTTAGCTGTCACCTTCAGGAAAGTGATGTCAAGCCATTCTTTAGGGCTGTTTGGGAATGCTGTTTATGTAATGTGTGTGTGTGTGTGTGTGTGTGTGAAAAATTATATACACACTGTAAGTGTGTCACAATATGAACAATAATCTCTTTTTATATTCCGGTAGCACCTAGAGGCCGCTATTAAGACTGCTGCCCCTTAGTGCTAATACTGCAAGTGTACACAGATATAGGCAGTTCCAGTCTAAATGGAAAAATCTGATGAAGGGGAGAGGGCATACAAATAAGTGCTTTCCTCGGCAGCTGATAAGTCTCTGTCTACTGTATCAATGTATCATTCATAATAGTCTAGTGTGCGATGTGCATGTGCACAAT
Organism: Emys orbicularis; assembly: GCF_028017835.1. Lineage (NCBI taxonomy): Eukaryota > Metazoa > Chordata > Testudines > Emydidae > Emys > Emys orbicularis. Next base: position 8,229,343 of record NC_088699.1, read on the forward strand.
ATTTCTTAGGAAACAACTTACATATTTAATAGACACAGGCCCAAATCTCAGTCCAGGTCTGAATTTCATCTCTCTCATTAATTAATTAATTAACTAGACAGAAAAGGGTCCCTCTCCACCCCAAATCCCAGTAAAATCATGGCTGAGCAGCTGCTGGCCTCACTGAGTTTTGGGTGATCGTCACCTCTGATTTTATTTAAAATTCTTTGGTTTAATAATCCTAGACGACGTTAGCAGCACCGGCAAGGAGGTAGTTTCTCTTCTGTGAGTTTTACCTGCCGTATTTCTGTGTCCTCTCTACTTTGAGTGCAACTGGGAGCTCAGAATGTAGCCCCGTCCGAATGCTTTTTCCTTAAGGGTTCTCGAGATTGCCATGACCACATGAATTTCTGTTTTGCAGCTGAAGTTTGTAAATAAATGCCCCCCTCACACACACCTTCCCTGACTACTTAGGTTTTAAGCTTAAAAATAACGAAAGAAAACCAGCCTAGGATATGGTGATTTTTAAAGGGAAACTTGTTTCTCTTATCAGCAACTGCTGCATATGTGATATTAATTGGAATCTTGTTGCTGGGTCATTTTCATTGTTTTTCAAGTACCGTCAAATCCAAGAAAATGTATGAAAACTAAATTATAGTCCCACCTAGGCTGTCTGATTGAATCCTCCTTATGGCATTGCATTCTCATACAGCCTATTAAAATATTCAATCTTGTTTTCTTACTTGAAGAGGCTGTCTGTAAAGGGCAAACTTATAGAAAACCTCATTCCCTAGAGAGATGGTATCCAGCCACACTGAAATATTTACATATTTCTGTACTGCATGCGATTGGTCTTACGCAAGTTCTTCCCTACACTTGTATTTATTAAGAAAGATTGTTGTATGCATTTTTAATTATACGACGGCCTTTTCATTTGAAGCGGCGGGCGGTAGCGCTGCCTGCCTCTTGCTTCCAATTTGACCTTGAAAAGTTATTCCCCTCCCCCCCTTTCTCCCTTTTTCCCAGGACGGAGCTTTATCGATCGTTGTTTGGCAAAATCACGCATCCCGAAGAACCCAAGCAGAATTAGCATCGAGCCTTTGCAGAACGAAAACATATGCACAGACACTTACTTTTGTTCTCTGCGTTTGGCTAAAGCCCAGCGGGCTCCTTCGTGTGCATTTGGACTCTTGCCTCTGTGCTGCCGGAAGCTGCCGCCACGTTGTCACATCTGGTCCGTTTGATACGGGGCAGTTTGTAGCTCAGAGCTCTACTCCCGTGGTTCACTTAGCGATGGCCGCAGCGGGGTTCGCCGAGAGAGCTTTTAGCCACGCGGCAGCCCACAACTTGGATTTCAAGACCGGCGTGAAGTGGATAATGTCATGTCCAGGGAAGCGCCAGCACCCTTCCCTTTTAAGTTCACTCAGAAAGCGGGTCTTGTCTTGTCTGTTAGGATGTCTTGTAATTTGCTGAGGATTATTTTATTTCATGCAGACACCAGGGCTGAATTGTGCAGTATCAAATCAGAGTTAAGAAGGAAATGTACCCTGGCAAGAGGGCACCCCCATATATTTTTTGCAATTCAGTTTAGAATTAAAGAACATACAATACCCTTCCCTTTTCGATCATCTGGTATTTGTGGCCCTGATCCTGAAATCTTCTCGACACAAGTAGAGCCTCACGCCTGTCTAGAATCCCACTGAAATTAGGGGGGCTCCGAAGGTGGCTGTTTAAGCAGATCATACTGCAGAATGGGGACCTACGTTTGCGTTAAACCAACTTCCCGAACCTTCGTTTGCAATGCACGGTTCTGCGGCGGTATTTTCGAATGCCGCAGCTGTGCATTGACCGAGCCGATGGCTAAAATGCCATTAACGTGGCTGGAAAAAGGCGCTCCCCATCCATGGGTTGTGTGAATTCCAAAGAGTCCAAACGCCTGGGCTTCCAAAAGCACTGCTTATTGTGCATAAAAGGTCAGTCATGGAACGGCTCCCAGCTGAACCCACGCGCATGACCAGGGATATTTTTGCAATTGGAAAATGTTTGTGAAGTTTCAGTTCAGCATTGATCGTGAACACCATTATTGTTGCCGATCAGGATGCTTTGAGGCCTCGTCCGTTTCTCTCCACTAGTGACACACTTTCGACAGAGGTTAGCACCGGTGTAAATCTGGCAAGAGGAGATGATTCACTTGTTTTTTTACATCGGAAGGTCAAAAGCTGAACATTAAATCCCCATAAGGGGGATTTATTAGCCTGCTGTGACCAATCTCAGATGAAGATTATCTTGCATAAATAATGTGTGCATATGTTTGTAGTATAACAGCGAGATGGCCATTGCATTGACTTGTTTAACTACCTTGGCTCTGTTTTGTTCTTTAACTAATCTGATTAAAATAGCCTGTACATTGACTAACCAAGTGTTGACAGTGCAGTGAATGCATCGGGTGTGTCTGAATGTGGATTTGAGGGATAGATGCTAGTTTAATTAAGCAATTCTCTTCAAGGTTTTTTTTTTTTTTTTTTTTAAAGTAAGTCTTTAACCTGTTACTTATTTTAATGCACAACAAAGGAGTCTGTATTCTTTTGGTTCATTCAAATGACATTTACAGAGCATCTGTCATGTCAGGAGCTTGAAGACTTCTGCGACCATTGCTTAAATCTCATGACATCCCTAAAGGGAGGTAAGCATTGTTGTAGCCCTTTCACAGATGGACTAACTGAGAAACGAAGAGGCCACTGCCACAAGATCAGTTGGTGAGCCGAGTCCTGGCTCCCACAGCCGTTTTAATTGGTAGAGAAGCATTGAATCATTAGTCACGTCTCGATGCATTGACGAGGTGATCCTAACAAAGAAGATTGCAATGCTAGTGATCTATTCTCCATCTGAATTTGAGAACTTATCTCAGTTCTTTGGCTTGCTGTAGTATGTGGTAAATTAATAAGGACAATTAATAACATGTGCATGGTGCTTTTTAGCTTGAGGAATTTCAAAGCGCTTCTACAAAAATGTAAAGGTACGTCATTTTTTTTGGCATGTTTATTCGATCATTTAAAACGGTCTGTTTTGCTTTGACGTTTGTCTGTAATAAGACGAGGATTAGAAAAAGCGTTCCCTTCTTTGGAACTTCTGAATGTTCATCCAGTGGGGGTTGGGTGAAAGCACTGGCCAAAATGTTCCAAAAATACCGACCTGTAGGTTCCTAAATAAGTGGCCCGATTTGACCCGAGTGGCAGCTGTTGGGAGCTCTGCCCTGCTGGAAATCAGGCCAGTTATAAACTAGTACATCTCAGCAGGAGCTGTTTCAGCTTTGGTTATAACATAACCTCCTTGGGTATTTTATACATCATATGTTGACTTGTGGTCACCTAATCAGGTGGATGAAAGACATTAATACTGGCTTCTATAAATATGACAATCCGCCAGAATTTATGGAGTATTGGATTTCCCCCCCACTATTGGTACAGCCTGCATAACACTGAAATATCCGTTACTCCAAAATATGTAGAGAAAATATGCTTCATTAGCTAGAACATATGAAAGGTATGAGACAGCAGAGATGGTATAAAATACATAATCATACAAGGCGGTTTTAGAATTCAGGATACCACCCTCCTTCCAGCAAAGAATAAATTGGAAACTATTTTAATTGACACGGATCCTGCTATTCAACTGTTACCTGAAAGACAGATTAGTTGATTGATTTGCATTTTAATAAAATCTAAGACTTTATTTTTGTGTGGGGGGCTAATGCTGATTTTTAAATGAGTTCAGAACCGTTATCAAGACTGAATTCAGAGGCTTTTTTAATGAAGAAGGAAGCATCCCTTTCCTTTTGTGTGGAGTGGACTTATTTTATTTTGCTAGGAACGCTAGGATGGCGCGATCCAAACTCTACGCCCCAGTATCAAGGAACACGAAGAACAGAAAGTTACCAGTAAGCCAAATATTTTCTTTTTTTCAAGTTCATACTGGAGGCTGATTGAAAATTCAGGAGACTGAATACTCAGTCTCTTAGTTACAGGGTAAAGGCACTTCTATTTCGGTTAAATGCGGAACACGAATAGATTCAGTGGCATCAAACTTGCATCTTATAACCAATAGGGAATTAGAAAATGGCTCAGTTCTTAGCTTTAAGTAAACCTGGGCAGAGCGTTCCAAAGATTCACCTTGACGATGCGTTGCAGCCGGGCAATAGACATTAGCTCCATTGTTCAGCTGATTCCGAAATAAGCTGGCCCCCCTCTCCTTGGCACTCGGCACCCGAGATGCGTCTAGCATCACAGTAGCAGTGTATTGTAGAACAGTAACATGGCCGCATAACAATACGGAAATGCCAGTGCTGAAACCGACGAGCGCGTTGCATCGTGATCCTTTGCTGGCCACGGTCCAGTTGCGGCCCTCTTGATCAGCGGGTGGGGGACGGTTCCTGTCCCCTGTAGAAAATATAACATTTTTCTTGGGTTTATCAAATATCTGTGTCAAGATGAGCATTGACTTTGTCTTACAAAATGTATGTAGCGTGGATGAATAAAGCTTTATGTCCACTTGCAGCAAAGCAATAGTCGTAGGTAGCACAGAAGCACATTGGTTATTTTTCTCTCCTATCTTTCCAGGGCTCTGACTGGTCAAAATTTGCCAGGCAGAAACGTAGCAAATGTCACTGTTGCTCTTGGATCCAAATAACGACCTTATGCTGTGAAGTTTGCAACAGTCTCATGCCCTCGTACATTGCAGGGAGAGCTGGCTGGCTGAGTGGCGAAATCCAGCCACAAAGAATCAAGGGTAAGTAGTGCTACTTAACTAGCGCTGTCGGGGGGGGGTGGACAAAGCCTCTATATTTGTATTGTGTCTTAGGCTTGGTCCACGCTGGGGCGGGGAATCCATCTAGGAAACGCAACTTCAGCTACGAGAATAGCGTAGCTGAAGTCGACGTTTCCTAGATCGAACTAAGTTTACTTACCGCGGGTCCACGCGGCGCAGGCAAGCTCCCCCGTCGACAGCGCTTCCTCCTCTCGGCGAGCAGGAGTTCCGCAGTCGACGGGGGAGCGCTTCTGGGATCGATTTCTCGCGTCCAGATGAGACGCGATAAATCGATCCCAGAAGATCGATCTCTACCCGCCGAATCAGGCGGGTAGCGTGGACCTAGCCTTAGGAGGAGGAGGGGGAGGAAGAGGAGAAGCATTACAGCACATGTAGGTCACAGCGAGCAGAGGGAAGGCTGGCTTTATGGAAGCAGGCTTCAGTGTAATAGTGTGTTGAGCAATATCGTGTCAATTAACAGGCTCATGTTTAGTAGAAAGAAATGTAGCCTACTGATCAGAGCATGCCTGACGCTCCTAAAACTACAGGCTGCCAAAGTAGCCGTAGCCGGTCAGTGTGATCTGTCTTTCAGCGTAACAGTCTGCTGTGGCTAATGCAATGAAGTCCTCCACATCATTCCTTATCCCAAGCATTGCTCAGAAGCCAACACAGCAGCAGGCCTGGTTTATTCCCCCCCCCCCCCCCCCCCCCCGACATACCAGCAAGACCGTGGGCTGACACTCCAGAAGTATTTCCCCCGCATGTTGAACAATACCAGCACTTATTTTCTGAACAGCTAAAAGCCTCTGACGTGGTCTGCCAGCATCATTACCAAACATCTCACGGTTTAATTGCCACAAATCTGAAGGACATCAAGCGGAGGAAATTAGCTGCTTCCCAAGTTGGCGTCGGCGGAATTGTTTCACGCCGCTTACGCGGTCAGAGCAAACATTAAGGACGTTTCAAAGGAAGCCAGACGCACGTATCCGACATTGGGGTTTACCGCTCCAACAAGTTGGCCGGCGTCTCTTCTCGGCGTAGGATTACGTTGCTTTGACTTGAGGGAACTGACTGTACAGGCCCAGTTTAAAATTCCTTTTCGGTTTGACTCCTGTGTCCTTTAAAGTTGTAGCTGCAGCACTCGGTTTGAAGAGCTGGAGGTAATGTTAAAAGGGTCACATGAAACACTTTAAATGTGATCACTTCTGGTTCATATTGTTTGAGGAGATAAGAGTGATTCAAAGCCCTACTAAGGATGCTTTTGAATTTACTTATCAGCATTTAAGCAGGCTTTTTCTTCCCCCCCTACCTGGTTAGTGTGATATATCAAGGGAACCTTAGAAAGCAGGGTTTAGCCTGCAAGGACCCCGTTTCATCTGCTAACCTTGCTGGTAAGGTCAGTTCTTTATTCCTGATGTGAAAATGGTACGTTTCCAGGATTGGAATATGCTGGCAGGAGAAACGCAGCCTGTGTAATTCTTGAGTAGGGGTTAATCAGAGCCATCTCCAGGAGCGGCTCGAGTGGTTACTTGGCCGAGTCCAGCGGTAGGGCAGCCTGCGGTTAATCAGCTCTGCCCTCGCTAGGAGGTGTTATTGTGGTCAATGCGAATTACTGCAGAGACCAGCTAGGACGCAAAGCTTATTCCGACAGCAAAAAAGGGCAAATTACCCAAGGACTAAGTGTTTCATAGGCTCAGTAAGTACCTCAGAGTTCTGGAATTCAGTCTGGGCTGTAAATTCCATGTTGTAACTAAGGAGTCTTTTTTTCCTGGGTCTCCCCTAAACACAGACTCTACGGGCCTGCAAAATTCAAACCTTAATAGAAACCTACCCCAGCCACTGCCGTTCTATTAAATATTCAGTCCTGATTTCCATGCCAGTATTGGGCTAACGGTGGCTGCCCAATGCTGTGTAGGGCACGCGTTTAGTTGGAAAAGGAAGTCAGTAAATCTTTCTGTTTGCCAGGGTCAGGCTATAGTGGCGGTTGTAGAAGTCTGTGTCTGTAGGCAACTTTTACCAATCCCATTTTCCTTTTCCTTACCAGTACGGTGGTGGTGGTGGTAATGCTGAGCTCGTATCAGGCTTTGGAGTGTGCACGCTAATTATGCCCACCATTAGTCTTGCGGGACAGGTGAGTACGAGGTCTAGTTTACAGAGGATTACACGACGCCCAAACAAATCAAATGAGCGGGTCACGGTCACGCAGCAAATCGAAGGGGAGCCAGGCTTCCGAGTCCTGCTCTCTACCACAATCATAGAATATCAGGGTTGGAAGGGACCTCAGGAGGTCATCTAGTCCAACCCCCTGCTCAAAGCAGGACCAATCCCCAGACAGATTATTACCCCAGTTCCCTAAAGGGCCCCCTCAAGGATTGATCTCACAACCCTGGGTTTAGCCGGCCAACGCTCAAACCACTGATCCCTCCGTCCCCCCCAAACAGCCGGTGAACCATTGTCTACCTGGCTGTGGCTAGTCATAGACTCCCCGTCTCTACAGAACGGTAGCCGGGGTGGTGTGGAGAGTTAGCAGAAAACGCTCCTGCTCTCATTGCAGGACTATCTTACGGTCAAAAGGTGTAAATGGTTATTTGTAAGGACAGTGATACCGGAATGGTTTCTACTAAGTTTTCCTAATACTGCCAGTTAACAGCGAGTAAGAAAGATTTTTCCCACCAGAAGATTAATGCGTTATTCATTCTTGATATATCTGCTTATTAGTTCCTAGCTGTATGTGCATTATACCCTTTTAAAAACCTTGCAGATCAGCTAGGCGTGTGTGCGTTTGGGGGGTCTGAATTATTCCTCTCCCCCAGCAGAGAATTTCAAGTTTCAGACAAACCACTTCATTTACAAGCGTGTCTCTAATTAGCTGCAGAATTAGTAAAGCGGAGTTTTCCCCCCCTGGATCGGCTAAACCCCCGAGGGAGCCTGTGGAATAGAGAGAATCGCATTTCCAATTATTTTGTTGAATTGCTAATTTAGTTATTGTGCCTGGCGTAATTGTGATGGGTATTGGGTGTGCAATTCAATTTGTTTTAAATATTTGTGGGACGGCCGATCAGTAATGGAGCTGACCTATTTCGTGGCCCAAATTGAGAGAAGAGACTACAACAAAAACAGCTACAAAGCCACAGTTTGTTTCAGTTTTTGTTTTGATCTCTCTCATCCCTCTTAAGACTGTTGATGCAACACAAGGTTTAAATTAAAAGATGATATTAGCGCTTTGATCTCGGGCTTTTGAAAGCTTACAGCTTTGGTACTTTGCTTGGCATTTTAATACGTAGATATTTTAGGCTAAAGAGTTTTAAATGCATTGCTGGAGTTCAATAGGTTTTTTCCCCTCTAAATTTTATTACGTTCGTTAGGGTGATTTATGTCTTTAACCCTCAGGATTCTGGTTCAAGCAATGCATGAAAATAACTGGAACCGCTGGGTTTTGTGTTTGCCGGCGTGATACAATGTAGTTTGAAATTGTGTTACCATTAAGTAGAGGTGGAGATTTTTAAAAACCTGTGTGGGGCGAAGTCCGTATTGGATTTATGTTTGTAACTTAACTGGCGGGGGGAAACATTTAAATTAGCTGTCCTTGCCATTCAATTTCGGAAGCTCTGGGCGGGAGTTTCTATGAATGCATATCTAGTCTAGGAGCTGGGTCACGGTTCAGAATGCCAAAAGAAATAAATTGATAGTCCAACGTTTCATGGGTCTGCATAGTGGGTGTACACCACTCACTGCGTTATCTCTGTCTGCAGTGAGAACAGACACATGTGGACTTGACAGTTCTGCCCTTAGTTTGCCAATACAGGTAAAGCAGACACAGGCTTCAAGAACTGGAAAACACTAGATCGATTTAAATCTAGAACGGGAATCACTCCTAGCACTTCAAAGCATCTATTCGGTAGCTTGCCACAAACCAGGGGGGTAAAGACTGTTCGGAACTGATCGCGTGAAAAGGAAAAGTGAAATTAAAGCAAGGTGCGATTTCATTCCCCTTCCGCTTCGCTGCGAAACGTTCAACCATTCTCAAAGCCAGGCCGACGGTGTCGACGGAGGAGTATCGGCTCCCGTGTGTTGTAACGAGAAGGCAAGAACGTTAACGTGCTGGATGTTGCCTTGATTTATATTCCACTGAGTATATTTGCGTTTGACTATCAACACTTTTCTATTTCAGAACTCAGAGTTTCCCGCATCCACGTTTTAGAATTGTTTGACATCGCGGGAACGATCGACGGGACAAATTAAGCCTTTGGCTTCATGGCGCGAGAAGTTACAAAGGGGATGAAATGAAGAAAAGGGCTGGCAACTTACCAGAACAGGTGAAAATACTTGTGCTTTTAAGCGTCACATAGCGCAGGTTTAAGCATGAACTACCCAGACTTAGCACACATTTTAAAGCCGGGCGATCGATGGAGCTTGAGTAAAGGTGGCGTGAAAGGGGTGGCCACGCAAGCCCACTAGCGGAATAAGCAGCCCAGACTCTGGAAGCGATGGGCCTGAATCTGGAAGTTCAGCTCTAGATGTGAATTGACCCAAGCGCTTGAGCTATTTTGGTTCAGTCCATCTTGAGCGGCAGGGTCACGTGCCTGTATCTGAACTTCCTCAGAAGTCAAGGATGTTTCGATCTGGTGTTTGGTCCCATCCTTACGGCCATTAACAATGTGATGCAATATCACCTTTAGCGTCTTCTACCTAAAAGTCTCAGTGCATTAACAACCGCCTCCATTACATTTAAGTTAGAGCTAAAAGAGGGAGTGCTTACCCAAACCCCCACCTACAGAATACACGGTTCCACTTGGAGCAATGAAAATAGTCTTAAACGGATTCTTTTTATTAAAAGAAACTTGAGGTAAGTGAAATACATCAGCAAGTACCATAGATGTCCAGCAGTAACATGGCCACGGTTTGGTTTTTACTCAGGGTGCCTCCTTTCCCAACCGCACAGTACAGCAACTAAAGACATACAGCAGGACTTAGCACGTACAGTAGGCTTGGTTTTCTGGTAGCGTTACTAGAAGGTCTTAGCCTCCGGGTTGACCGGCTGTCCCACTCGACGTGAAAAGTGGAGCTTGAAGCTGGGCAAGGTCTGCGCCGAGCTCCTCACAAGTGGCTTTTACGTGATGCTTCCAGTTTAATGAAGACATTAATAGTAGGGTTGTTTGTTTGCAGGTTGGAGCCATTTACTATTAGACCATATATTAAACCCAGGTCAGTTTTTTATGAATTGCTCATTTCATTCAAAGGACAATTAAGCCAAAACCAGCCCCTTACCCCTTTCGATAATTTGCGTCCGGCTGTTTGTTTGTCAAAATCGCCTAGTCAAGGGGAGTTGGAAGGAAGGGACTAGCCTTGCAGGGTCAGAATGGAAGAGATAACCAGCTTCTAGACTAGCCTGTGCTAACTTTAACAGCTTGACCTCATACGCTAACGTGTATAAAGATCAGCACTGAAGCACCATAGCGTTGTAATGCTTCAAAGCATCTTCCGATTATGTACTTTGCGTCAAACATTTTCAAGGCTCCTCAAAGCTGCACTAGCTTGTCTATGAGTGAGTGGGTGGGATGGAAAAGTGCTTCTCCCTAATCTTTTAAAGGGGGGGGGGGGCTCTTATTTTAATATCTCAACACCGATGGAGCAACGATTCACACGCTTAGCAGGGAGACCCTGTAAAGGCTCCAGAATCCTCTACGAGAGAAATGTTTTGAATGCGTGAGAATGGGTGTATTCAAATGATTATGGTACGTACAGCTCTTTTTATAGGGTCGCTAAGTACATCAGAGTGCCAGTAACACAAGCAGATTTAATTTCAGGGCTACCAACTAAGTAACTCTTGGTGAAAGGTTTCTTTGTGAGAGCTTCACCCACAAAGTCTTGTTACAACAGTAAATCCTTACCAGTTGAGAGAATTTGTGCTTGCAGTGGAAGGCTCTGTCTTCATTGCAGCTGGGGGGGGTGTCAGATGCAGCTTGTGTAGACAGACACACCTGTGCTGTCTTGCTAAAAGTAGCAGCAAGGATATAAGCTATTTTTAGCACTCTAGCTAGATTAAAGCTTACATGTACTCCAAATCACACTTGTAGACGTTCACCGGCCCTGACAAAGGGTACAGGTCTTTGGGAAGGTTAAGAGGGAGGGTCCGGTCAACACATCATTTGCACAACTTCTGCCTCAAAGTTGAGTGTTGATTTTGTGTGTTAGCAAAAACGAAGCTTGTTGATACTACCCTACCTGTTACGGTTTACACCCGTTTCTGACACTGCTGGGAAGCGATAATACTGTAGCAGCATCACCGTAATATTGTTTGACAGTAGCTACGGGACAAACAGTCAAATAGATCAATTATAATGTATGAAATTTGATACTGTTAATTTTAAATTTCAGATTGCCTACAATTTTTCTTTTCATAATCGAAAATCAGACCATTAGGTCTCATCTACGTGAATAGCGTAACTCAAATCAACGGAGCGGGGCCCACAGCACATGACGTCAACTCCCCTTACTCTTCTTGATCGGGTGAAGTACAGGAGTCGACGGGAGAACGATCGGCAGTTGATTTAGCGGGTTTAATGAAGACCCTCTAAATCGACTGCCGATACATCACTCGCCACCCTCCGGTAAGTATAGACAAGTCCTCAGTGATGTGACTGCTTTGATACAACTTTTCACATGGATACCTATGTCTTTGAAAATAATTAAGACCAGATGTTGTGCTGTGGTTTATATCACCACCAGGACCCCTCAGTAAAAAGGACAGCCTTGTTTTTTGGGGGGAAAAGTCAACGTAGCTGTCAAAGCACTTTAAAATCCTTGTGCAGATTTCATCCCACCGATGAAATTCTTACCAGGCCTCTGTGTCTGCTAAATTTGTTCTGCATACATATTGTTAAACAGAATGTTTCTGGTTGACATTTTCCTTGAATGATTCTGATCTGGTCAGTGACATAGTTTTGTATAAAACTTAAATCCCCCTTTAAAAAACAAAAAACGTTCCAAGAAAGTTTAGGGATAAAGTGCAGCCTCACTTAGCCATGTCAGTCTGTCAAATGAACAGTAAATATAAGTATTCGCTATTTGGCGGTGTAGACAAAAAAGAAAATAACCGATCTAATTTGTTGATTTGGATTCTGTACCTGCCAACCAGGTGACTGTGGTTTGTTGTAGTGTAGTATTGATTGAATAGCTCATGCTGTTACAGTAACAGCAATCGAGTCCATGGGGGATAGGAGTTAGTTAGCTCCTCAGTACATGGATGGAGGACTCCCACACATTTAAGGGGGGAAAAGTTACAACACATTAAAAACCAAAAAGAGGCTTCTTTACAAATATTACCCAGACTCCCATTTTGCTACCGAGCACCGAAATGCCTCTGTCCACACGAGAGCCCGAGCAGCTGAATTTTTGGTTTTAAAAACATCACTTTCAGTAACAAAAGTACACAAAATTGTTAAGAGACAGAGAGCTAGTTTTAATTTCAGTATTTCTGTGACTAACTAGTGCCACTTTCCCCCATCTTTACGGAAGGAGAGTTTGCTCCCTACACTAGGTGAGACAGAATGAATAAGTAACGGAATTGTCAACTCAACCTTAATTACAGCTTGTGAACGTGCAGATGGAATATAAATATCGTTCTGCAGTCACACGAGAGAGGGGACCAGAGTTTGGTGGGATTGGAATTAACCCATGTGATTGAGAGAAAAAGCTAACATTTTGCCATACATCTAGTATCCAGTTGATGACGGTAACAGTAATAATTGTGACCTAAGTATTTTTCTTTTTACAGGCTACTACTTCGTCTCTACCCTATCTGAGACTATGAAAGCCTGCAGTCTAGCCCCTGGAATGAAAATACTGAAACAACAAATACTAAGTAAACAACCACAACTGACGTGTAGCGACACCTGTGAGTATCGGAGAGGAGAGGGCAGGATTAGCTCCTCCCCACCGTAAGAAAGAGAAGCACGAACACCATTTTCCCATGTCTTTGTAGTATCGTCCCGTGAGCGTTTAACAAACCCTTGACCAGCCAGCACTCCACCGGTGCAGCAAGCGCCTCTTACTTGCTGATGCTCCTGGCACATTTGTCTACTGAAACAAGATTACCGTCACCAGATTTGGGGAGGGGAAGGACTAGAACGATGCAGGGGGAGAGGGGCATAGTGTAAGAGAGTCCCTACTTTGCTGCTCTAAGGCCTCATGGTACCAGGGTACCCTTCATTGCCTTTTCCTACTGCTTTCAGAGGGCAGCCAGACAGCTAGCTGATGCATTGGTCCAGTCACTTTGTGAAATAAATAAGGTACAGTTAGTTAGACATCCATAAGTTAATTCCTCAGCAGTTTGTTTTCCTTGTGTCTTTGGGGCCAGAGAGCGTGCTCCCTCTGGTCAGTTTGATTTTAAACATTAAAAACACCATCCTTCCTTTTGCTTCCTCTTCTCAGTACAGGGGTCACAACCGAGCAGACAAAGGGCAACTCTGAGCCTTTTGTCACAGGAAAAGGAAGAGGGCGGGAAACGGATCCTCTTATGTCGAAGGAGGCGAGTCCATTGTTGAAAGAATACGCACGATCTCCGCTCGCTGGGTAGGGGAGATGTGCTGGGTCATGTGGACGATGGAATCCATGGCAACCTCCGGATTGGCCTGCACCAAGCTGGAAAGACCAGAGCGTTAGCAACAGCACCCATCTCACCCCAACCGCTAGCCCCTTCCTCCTCGCCCAACTTGAGTGACAGAGTTTGCGCACTGGGCTGTACTCAGCTTGCCAAATGTGTGTAAGCCCAAACAGTTTCCCCCGATCTCATTCCCTGCTCCAAAGGGTCATTGAAATAGATGTAAAGATGTCTGGACAAGCCAGCAAGAGGTTTATGAACTGAGCTCAAGCAGATGATGTTAGATTAAGTAAGAGGACAGTGTCTCAGCACCAAGCAATGCACAGTTCTAGCACCGATGCATAATGGGGTTCAGGTACGTGTGGATGCCAGAGGGGGTGGGACTCGCCCTGATAGGCCTGAGCCCTGAGTAGGGGGTGGAGCTTGGCTGATTCGGGGACCTATGAAAGAGGCCTCCCAGCCAAGCAGCGGCCCCCAGGAGCAGGCCAACAGGGCGGCTAACAGGGGAGTTTACGTGGGAGTTCACAGGGGGAGCTGCACGGGGAGGCGGGAGGGCGCGGTGGTCGGTGTGCTCTGTTTCCCCAGAGGCTGCAGACAGAGAGAGACCGTAGCAGCTGCAGTATGTATAGAGTCCTAGCAGGGGCACCTGGCCAGAGGTATGTCTGTAGGAAATGCTGCCTAACTGGCCTGTTTGTTAGAGGAAAAGGTCCAAGGGTTGGAGATGCAGGTAGAGTTGAGAAGGGGGTTCAAGCAGCTAATGGAGCAAAGGCAAGGGGTGGCTGCAGGGGAATGCTCGGGGTGCACGTGGAATCAGGGGCTATGGTCTGTGAGGGCAGAATGTCAGGGGGAGAACAAGAGCAGTGGAAGCATGTGACTGTGAGAAGCAGGCCAGGGAAAATGAGGCCTAGTGAGGGGGAAATAGAACTCAGGAACAGGTTTGCATGTTTGGCTAACGAGGAGGGGATGCAGCAGGTGGTAACTGATGGTGGGAGGCACAGGAAGAAAAGAAGGGCAGCTAGTCCAATAGACAGGGGGGAGGACTTGATGGACACAGCATCAATACTCTTCCCCAGGAGCATACAGGATGGCAATAGGGGGACTAGACGGGAAAATAGAGACAGACAGGAGTTACGGCCACAGGGAACAGGGGATAGATTAGTAGATTGCGCTGCCCCCAAGCAAAGGCAGGTTTCTGTGATTGAGGACTCCTTACTGAGGAGGTTAGACAGGCCTGTGACCAGGGCTGACCCAGAAAACAGAAGGGTGTGCTGTCTGCCAGGCGCTAAGATACGGGATGTGGACCTGCGGTTGAAAAGGATCCTAACAGGAGCGGTTAAGAACCCCTTGATCGTCCTTCACGTAGGAACAAATGACACGGCTACCTTCTCACTACACAGAATCAAGGGAGATTATGCCAGGCTGGGGAAGACGCTTAAGGAAGTCGAGGCTCAGATCATTTTCAGTGGGATTCTGCCTGTTCCTAGAGAAGGGCAGCAAAGGGCAGACACGATTGTGAGGATAAATAGCTGGCTAAGGGAGTGGTGCTATAAGAAGGGCTTTGGGATGTATGGCCACTGGGAGGCTTTCGGGGACAGACGGCCGTTCTCACGGGATGGACGTCACCTGACTAGGGAAGGAAATAGACTTCTGCGAGGAAGGCTGGCTCATCTCATCAAAAGGGCTTTAAACTAGGAACTTGGGGGAGATGGTTGGGAGATGTCCAGTTGATCTCCACGCCAGATTCCAACACTGAAAAAGAGGGCAAAGAGATAAGCACAGATATAGGTAGGGGTATGGAATTGGACATAAGAAGGAGGGGGTGGATGGACAGTACGGGATCCGTACCAAATTGCATAACTCATGGGAGAAAGGATAGACAGCGTACCGTAAGATGTTTATACACCAATGCGAGAAGCCTAGGTAACAAAAGGGAGGAATTGGAGCTCCTGGTCCAAGAAATGAAACCTGATATCGTAGGAATTACCAAAACAAGAGATAATAAGTGATGGAATGGATAAGACGGAGTCTGTATGGGCAATAATTACACTGCGTAAAAGAACTACTACAGCCTCCCCTGAGATACTGCTTGGGGTGTGCTATAGACCGCCAGGATCCAGCCTGGATGCGGACAGAGAACTATTTAACCTTTTTAAGGAAGTACAAACTAATTAATAAGAGCAGTGTAATCATGGGGGACTTTAACTTCCCAGACATAGATTGAGGAACAAATGCTAGTAACAATAATAGGGCTCGGATGTTCCTAGACGTGCCAGCTGATGAATTCCTTCATCAAGTAGTAGCTGAACCGACAAGGGGGGGATGCCCATTTTAGATTTGGTGCTGGTGAGTAGTGAGGACCTCGTTGAGGAAATGGTTGTCGGGGACAACCTTGGCTCGAGTGACCATGAGCTAATTCGGTTTAAACTAAATGGAAGGATTAACACAAATAAAACTCTGACTAAGGTTTACGATTTCAAAAAGGCCAACTTTAATACATTAAGGCGACTACTTACGGAAGTGGATTGGGCTAACATACTGAGAGAGCTAAAGGCACATGAGGCCTGGGATTATTTCAAGCTGAAGTTGCACGAGCTGTCCGAGGCCTGGATCCCAAGAAAGGGAAACGGTTAGTACGCAGGAGAATTAGACCTAGCGTTAGGCGAGGTATTTCTAGTAGGGACAAGGAGGTGCTGCTTCCGTTATACAAGGCGCTGGTGAGACCTCATTTGGAGTACTGTGTGCAGTTCTGCTCTCCTCTGTTTAAAAAGGATGAACTCAAACTGGAACGGGTACAGAGAAGGGCCGCTAGGATGATCCGAGGAATGGAAAACCTGTCGTATGAAAGGAGACTCGAGAAGCTCGGCTTGTTTAGCCTAACCGAAAGAAGGCTGAGGGGGGATAGGATTGCTCTCTTTAAATATATCAAAGGGATTAATACCAAGGAAGGAGAGGAATTATTTCAGCTCAGTAGTAATGTGGACACGAGAACGAACGGATATAAACTGGCCGTGGGGAAGTTTGGGCTTGAAATTAGACGAAGGTTTCTGACCGTCAGAGGGGTGAAATTTTGGAACGGCCTTCCGAGGGAAACGGTGGGGGCGAAAGACCTCTCTGGCTTCAAGATTAGGCTTGATAAGTTTATGGAGGGAATGCTTTGATAGGATAACGTGATTTTAGTCAATTCGGCGTTAACGTGCCGTCGCTGGTAAAATGAGGGTCCGGCTGTAGAATCTTGCCCGTCTCCTCGGGGTTCTTCTGATCGCCATATTTGGGGTCGGGAAGGAATTTTCCTCCAGGGTAGATTGGCAGAGGCCCTGGAGGATTTTCGCCTTCCTCCGCAGCATAGGGCAGGGGTCGCAGGCTGGAGGATTCTGTTGTGGGTGGGTCAGCTTTTGTGGCCTGCGTCGTGCGGGAGGTCAGACTAGATGACCATATTGGTCCCTTCTGACCTTAAAGTCTATGAGTCTATAGTTGTGCGAAAGGCATTTTGAAGAGGAAGTGTCTCCTAAGAGTAAACTCAAGGCAGTGTCAAAGATTGTAAAGAGGAGGATGCGACCATCACGCTTCCTGATCCGCAAGGCTGCTCGCAAGGGTACCTTCTCTGTTCCAGAAATACCACACCGTGATTTAAAGAGCTGTCTGTTTCCATCTCCCAGTCATTTCATGTGCACTCACTATTTGTTACCTCACATTCCCCTCTAACTCTGTGTTTTGGGGAAACGCTGCAAGACTCTGGAGGCTTTTCGGTCTATAATAAAGTTGCATTTTGGTACCTAACAAGAGAGAAAATAGTGTCGACATTTGGATTACGCTGCGTACTTTGTCCTGCTGCGTGATCTTTAAAAATTAATCAGAACCAAAGGGACGGTAGAAGCTGGGTCCAGTTTCCCCAGAGAAAAGACAGGGGGCAGAAAGCATATTCTGTACTATTGTACTTGAGCAGTGGAAGGGAACAGAGAACTCATCCTTTGGCTGAGACGGAGAGACAGAAGAAATCCTAAACGTATCCGAGACGGCCTGCAGCAACACCGTACCCTACCAAATATCTGCCAACGGGAGACGACAGGGTAGTGTAGCTCAGAGAGCTTTCCTCGCTCCCTACTCACGTGAATGCAGAGCGTGGAACCGCTTTAATTTTCCTATATATGTACCGATATGGGGAACGCCACAAATATGAACCCGATTTATTTGGGCTTCCGTGACCTTGTTTCAGCCAAGTGTGCTCTTAATGTCAGTGGGGCTGAAGCAGGGCCTTTGAGCTGAGTGGCTTTCGTGGACTACAGGCACCTTGAACTCAAACGATACCGACGCTAAAAATGTCTTGTAAAAACAATGTCACGTTCAAGTTTTGCATCCAATCAACTTGATAGGAATGCAAGTAAAAACGTTTCAGGTTCGATGTCTAAAACTCACAGAGTTTTAACAATCTGAGGGCTTTTACTAAAGCTAAGTGCATTTATTTCAAAAACAAAACAAAACTTGATTTCAACCTCACCCTATCCCTTTATTTAAAAACCTCACAAATTCACTGGTGGTCTGAAACTGCAGTGAGGAGAGCCATATAAATTACCAGGATGGACTGAGACCTTGATGGCCAAATTCTAGTTGCTTTGGTCTTATTGCCTATACTAGGGCTCCCTGTCCCCAAATTTCCCACTACAGGATCTCCGGACCTCGTCCGAGAAGGGTTAGCTGACAATAGTCCTCTGCATTACTACTGTCCTTGCTACGACACCCTCGGGGCTGCGACGGTTAGCAAAAAAAAGCCCTCGTGTAGACACAGCCCACCGTTGAAATTAGAGGGAGCTTTTTGACTTACTTACTAAAGTGGGGGTGAGGATTTAGTCCTAGAGCTCTGCCTCGTTGTGGGAAATCAGTAGTTGGCTTACCTGCGTATTTGTTTGAGGATGTAGTCTCGGGAGATGTATTTGATGTTTTCGTCCACAACCGAGCGAATGCCGTCTTCTTCTGTGAGCTGTTTTTCCAGCCACTCCACTAGATCCTTATTGTTATCCCACAAGTATGCCTGCAAACAAACAGCAAGTGTCGCTGAAACGGTTCCAGAATGTGCGCTGGGGTCCTATGGAACTTCCATTGACGGATTGCACTCGCCTGCTCCCGACGCTACCGTTTCTGAAATTTAATTAGCAATTACTGGCAACGGTGGGTAAAATATTAGGCGAGAAGATCCTTTGTGATTTCCTGGGGCAGTTAACTTTTATGACTATGGAATGCAACTAACAATTAGCAGAAGTCAGAGAATGATGTACTTGTTCTGTAGCTCCTTCCTTAACGTGTGATTAAATGGAAACCGTGGAGGCAGTAGCTCCACAGTTTAAAACACTTCGCGCTGTGGGTTATTTACTCTAACAGGTGCCTCTGCTCAGCGGGCTGGTGACCTCTTCTTTCTCACAAGGCAATGGAATGACCAACTTGACCCACAATTTCCCAAACCTCTTCAACCGTCTCTATTTTACGATCAGAGCCCGTTCCCTGGAGCTTTCGGCAACGGGACCTGTCTAGCACAACTATCGGTCACGCATCCATCGTCCCCTATACGCAAGGAGGCAAACCTGCTCTTACTGATATAAGGCACCAGCGTCCTTGTGGTCTCTGCTATATTTAATGCTAAGTGGGGAGGGGTTGCATGGTTTTTTTGAGTTATATTTAAAGTTCCAGCAAGTTTAGAAACAAGTGAGAGTCTCCTAAAAGGGGCTAGAGCAACACACAGTATTCTGGCACTTGGCTTCTCTGGAGCAGAGCGTCTGCTGTACCAGATTATGGAATGGTTTGGTGATATGGGAAATAGTCACAAAGCGATATGCTGAGTCAAAGCAATACCCAAAGTGTATTCCATTAGCTCCCTGCACGACCTTGGCTCCTGCATTTAGCTACTCCTCATCGCCACTGAAAAACCACAACAAACAGTTTGACGTTTCTATTTTTTTTTTTTGGTTAAAGAAAGGCTCATCCAATAGACTTGGGACTTACAAAACCAAACTCCTTTCTTACCCACATGCTGCCCAGTTAAAGCAGCAATTGTTTGGGGCAGTTTACAAGGGAAAGGAATTTTTCCCCAAGTCAGATTGGCAGAGACCCTAGAGTTTTTTCACCTTCCTGTTTAGCATGGGGCATAGGTCACTGGTTTGAACTGGAGTCAATGGTGGATTGTCTACAATTTGATGTCCTTACATCATTATTTGAGGACTTCGGTAACGCAGCCAGAGATTACGGGTCTATGACAGGAGTGGATGGGTGAAGTTCTGTTGCCTGTGATGTGCAGGAGGTCAGCCTAGAGGATCGTGATGGCCCCTAGTGGAAGTCTAAGAGAAACTCAACATGTCGCTACAGCACGTTGTCAGTCTTCTAACTAGTCTTGAGTCCATAACCGACCAAGACACCTAACCCCCATTTTAGTAGAAGTGAGCGTAACGCAACAGGTCAAGGTGTCTACAACCGTGAAAAGCCTCGGCCGCAAATCACCTTTTTTTTTTTTTTGCAGAGATCATTTAGCCTGGTATTTGCTAGGTAGTTGACTATATAATAATTCAGGAGTGGGTTAGATGCCTAATAGCCTTCTCGCTCCTCTTTTCTCCTCTCATTTTCTTTACAAATCATTTAAGAATCCTTTTGTTAATGGTTTCCGGAAAAACCAAGTACCGCCATTAGCGCTCATTCATATTTATGTCATTTGATTTGGGTAATTAAACACAAAGCTCGTCATTTAAAGGTGCACTATCCTTCGCTGTTATCGCTACGAAGTTAACGTCAGAATGACAATGAGCTCAACACAGTAATTTAAGAGGTGAGTGCATTAAAAAAAAAACACCTCTCCATGGCTCTGGGGTTGGAAACAGCATTGCCTCTTGCTTGAATACTTCACAAAGCCAAATAAGCATCGTGACAATTCCGAATGTAGAGCAGTTCATGTTACGGGGGTAAAAGCACAGGGGGGGAAAAAAATGTATCAAAGCAAAACAATGCTAAACTGCTTCAATACTCGTGAATAGCCCCATAGTGGGTATTTTAAAACAGGCACCATACTGCCCTTTCCTTTTTTGCCATGTCCCCAGCATTTGCTTTTCACTTGCCTGGCTCTCCAGGGATTTGGTCTCTGACTCAAGAAGATAGAAGGAATCCCAGGCCTGGGACCTGAAGACAAAAGTATACGTCTACCAGTCAGTTTAAAAAGGGGGTCTTATGATGAGTTAGGGGAAATCCATCAGCTAGAAAAATGTCATTGCTATCCCACTTTAGGTAGATAGCTAGTGGGTGGACACAGATTCCGGAAGCGGAGCAGGTTTTCAAGAGCTTGTCATGTTTCAATGTTATTGGGCATCCAATCCGGCAAAAAAATCATAAAAGGGGCCATCGCTTTGTGCCTGGGGCATTTGCATGTTGTTAGGACTGTAGCAACAGCGCATTGAACACCTCCGAGACAGATTCTGAGGGGCAGTAGAAATGTTTCAAGCGTCTGCACATTACCGTGCTTATTTTAGTGAGTCAACATAGCTCCTAGGGGTGTTGTGTTAGGCAGGCTGTAGCGCATAGTTATAGGGAGGGGTTATAGAGGAGTACATGCGTTAACTTTGTTATTCGCATGATGTATTCATACCAGACATTCTACAGCCCTTGTACTAAGGGTCATTACGACTAAGCACCGTACATGTATTGCCATTGTATTCAGTGATAGATCATTACAATGGTACCATGCGTGCTTTAGACTTACGTCTCCGGCCAAAAGGATAACTTCGAAAATATATGTTTTACAATTAGGAGGTAGGGGGTCGTATTATTAGCATAACGTCATAAAACTAGGAGACAAAACATTTTCTCCAATCAGTCCGTGCTAGAAAGAATGACCAATATTTTGATAGGTTTCAGAGTAGCGGCCGTGTTAGTCTGTATCCGCAAAAGAACAGGAGTACTTGTGGCACCTTAGAGACTAAATTTGTTAGTCTCTAAGGTGCCACAAGTACTCCTGTTCTTTTTGCAAATATTTTCATGTATTCCCTGGTATAAGGAAGCTCATACTGTCATATGACTACAGACTTGTGCTTTAACCAAAAACAAAAAAGGACAGGAGAAAATGGATCACCTGGGGCTAATGATTTCTCAAACTTTCCAAAACAGCAGTATTTTGAGTACAGAGTTACATTAGCAGCTTTATTTAAAAACTTTCTGCCAATTTTCATCAAAATTAGACTCTGTTTCTTTGAGCGATGGGCCTTTGAATGATTTTTTCGGATTGGATGCCCAATAACGTTGAAACATTACATACTATCGAAAAACCGCACCGCTTCCGGAATCTACGTTCACCCTGGTGATGACCGACAGATATGTGCCTAACACGTGATAGCAATGATATTTTTCTAGCCCCAAATGGGTCCGGGCTGGTAGACTGTGTGTTTTATGGGTCTCTTCGCCTAAAGGAAGTGTTCTGAACTTACCGGAGTGTTGGGCAGATGAATAAGCTTGTTTGCAAAACATTAACATTGTTGCAGAAACAGTAAAATATTCTCAGTATAATAGCTACCTCTCACTGAGTGAAAATGGTTTCTCTCTCATTTTCCACAACTACGGGAGGTTCCCCCCCCACCAGCTGCAGGGTGCTCTCTTCTAAGGTCGGGATTTGATCCGAGACCCTGTTGCCCTCTGAGTGCATTTCATACTTCTAGAGCAACACGCTTGCTGCGAGTACGGTTTACTCTTTGCTCACAAGGTAACTTCCTTATTCATATCAATAAATTAACATAGACACATCCAGATTGACAAGCTTCATGTCTGTTCCTTAATCTTGTATCAATTTCCTAAGCCCATGGAATTCTGGGCAAGTTTTTCCCATTCCACAACCCACAAATGCTCTCTCTTTTCCTGTGTTGACACAAGTATCATCCCAGAACACCACACCTGGGGACGCAACCCAGCACTTACGAGCCACCCTATTGTAACAACCCACTGTCTCGGTGGCGCGGACCCGTATGCACGAGGAACCTCACAAGAGTAAGTCGGCCATCATAGGCTAGCACACGTACATACATATAATAAAGCATGGTATGTATAGGCCAGTGCTCATGAGCAACCCTACGACAATCCAATAGGCATCCAGTGGGGGTGAGGGTAAGTGGTAAGGCTTCTGGGGTACTGAAAATCAGCAAGGTGGGATATATTTTTTGAGTATGAAAAACACTGGCCATGTTCAGTATCAGGCAGAGATCAGGGCCTTACGGTGTCGCGCTGGGATTTTTTCTAAGCGCGATGCGTCTAGTTATCTCCAAACAGCGATGTCGCTTGAGCTTCCACATTTTGCTTATTTCAGTATTATTTTAAACTTGCTAGTTTTTGCTCCTTCTGCTGCTAGATGTGAAAGAAATGCCCACTGCATACAAAGTAGGGCGCTTATGAGGATTTCAGGGGAAGGAAAAAAAAAACCCCACCAGTAAATGCCTTTTGGTTTGCAGACCTGCGTAAAGCTAGATTTACCCAAGAATCCCAAAGCTTTTAGTTTAGGAGAATATTTAATACTCTTATTAATCATTTTTAATCCGTTTGCTTTTAATTAAGAAACAGCATGATGCTTTCCTATCAACATATGCCAGGGAGCAGATTAATTGTGGCTTAAGATAACTCTCCTCGATTGGTGTAATGTATTAGCTAACGAGATGCCCGCTTCTAAAGATGCTCAGACGCTACCTTGGAAAGCCTGCTGCCCTCCAGAGAAAACTTTTTTCTCCTCCCCTTTTAGAGCCCCAGAGTGTTGGAGATTTTTTTATTTTCTTTTTATTTTTGAAGTCTCAATCGGGAGCTTCGGAGATTTTTTTCAAAGATTGCCCACTTCAGAATTCAGGCACAATTAAAAAAAGAGGAAGGAAAGAAAGAAAAACTAACAACAAAATGATCAGAGGAAATAAAGCCAATGGGCCGGAACGTGAAAGAGTTACTGTTTGTGTGCTGCCCCCGCCTCTCTCTACCACCTTTAGCAGCCTGTTAAGGAGAAGCGGCTTCTGGACAGTCCCAGAGGAAGTTTGAGACACCACTGTACTGCTTTCCTAATTTGCAAGAAGTAGGATGGCCTGATAAAACAGGGATGGGTGCCAGACCGGCACATCGCTCCTTTGGAAAAAAATCAAGACCTGCATAAAGAGAACAGACTCTTTCCCAATACCGCTGGCACAGTACAAGATTTTGGACATTATTCAGTACTACCCTTTCCTTCCTCCTCCCTCCCGCCATCCAAGCTTCTACATCAGAGGCTCAGAAGGGGCTTTAGGAGACTGCTCTACAGAGCTGTGGTTTTCCTTAGCAGGCTCTGGTGACGGATAGAAACGCTGTGTGCAATGTAGGTAGAACAGCATCGAAATGCCTGGGCCTCGCTTTGCCTTGTGCGGCCTTCTCTAAGAGGGGAATGTCAGCCCAGGCTTGAGGCCGGTTTTTCAAGCATTAATGAACGTTTGTAAGGTGCTATTTAGATGCCAAATATGGTTATTCATGTCTTAATAAGCCTTGTAGAAACATTCCTAAAATACCAATCACTGATGAGAGGGTATTACAGCCACATTGCAGCCACTTCTAGACAGATCTCTAGGTGTAAAAAAAGAGAATCTATTCCCACAATGTTTAACCTCAACTAGAAAGAAAGGACGGTCCTGGGGCTCAGGAGATCTGGGTCCAGCAGTTCCTGGCTATATCACAGATTCTGTGTGTGACCTTAGGGAAGTCACTTAAGCTCTCTGTGCCTCAATTTCCCTGTCTGTAAAATGGGGGGTAATGTCACAGCCTTTGTCTTCTTGTCTATTTAGATTGTAAGCTCTTCGGCACTCCCTTTTACTATGTGTTTGGACAGCACCAAACACAACCAAGTCCTGGTTATAGTTGGTGCCTTTCGGTGCTACTTGGGTACAAATTAATAATAGTTTTTAGTAATTTGTATCTTTTGTACCACTAGTGGCCAGTTTCATTTGAAGTATTATTGAATCATGCAATAATAATCTTTTGGCTAAGTAGCCAGGCTGCGCACCAGATGGGGTACATTGAATGAGACCGATACAGCCAAATGCAGTAAGGTCTGAGTTTTTGTAAGGACATCACCACTTCCCCTAATAGCTGCAGCTCTCAACAGATTTTGAAATTCCAACTTTGACTTCTTATTTCCAAACCCTTTCTAAATCTCTGCACCTGAACAGCAGACAAGAACGCCACACTATCTGCAAGCTGGCAATTCCAGTGGTTTCAACTACAATACCATAACTGACTTCTCCAAGGGAAACAAAAGAATTGCATCACTCACTTATACTGTCACAATGTCTCAGAAATTCCTTTGGCATTTCCTCTTCTTTTTTGGGGGGGGCAGGGGGCAAGAGGGGCTGAATGATGACACAAGCATTCAGAAAGGAGAAGAAATTTTCCTAAAGAAAAGGGAAAGCGTGGGAACATTTTTTCATTGTTAAGGGGTTTTACCCAAGTAATTAACATGAGCTATTTTGCAGAGAAGCAGTAAAACCACTGGCAAGCGCGGGCATTATTTGAAAGGCAGATAGTCTTTGCTGTACATAAGGCTCTTCAACACCTTCTGTAATAGACCCTTGTTTTTCAGGGATCTGCCTAATCTATGCCCACTCTGAACTGAAATTTGGGATATAAAGGTCTCAAGTCAAGAGTGATCCCCTCCCCCCGCCCTTTTCTCTCACACACAATGGGGGGGGGGAGGGGGGAAGATTCATTCATTCACATGATTCAAGCTGAGTATTTATTAAAAATACTGAGCCATCAGTTTAGAATATAGTTTAGAGTATAGTTTCAGCATTTCAAATGATGAAAACAGAATAATTCACTTTCTTGGGGATTCCAGTGGCTAATTAGTTCTGTTCTCTTTCTTCCCCACCCCCAATATGTATACTAATAGGAGAGTTTCCCATAAACTGCATTTAGTCAATGGGGACGGGGGAGAACATTAATTACATACATATAAAATCCCTTTCCGCTATGTTACTCCCTTTATATGGTGAAGAATCCCTTTCCGCTACGTTGATAACCTGCATTATAAATGTGAATTTAGTGCTTATGAAAGGGCCTGGATTGACAGCCTTGAAGCCTGATCCTCTGCTGATCCATGGAGTTATCACATAGTACAGTGTGCAGCTCTCCCCACATACCGTCCCAACACTGACTGGGAGAGGCCACCTCAGAGGGCAAAAGGGGGTTCTGTTTCCATGACCCATTCAGTCCTTGGCTTCTGTGGAGGCTGCCAACCAGGAGGCCAGTTAATATCAACTGTGGGGGGTCAATGTGATATTTCTTCTGCGGTTAAACTGAAGCCCAAGTCCTGAGAAAGAGCAGCTCTTTGTAGCAGGCTCTCTCTTCCCATTCACCAGGAAATCTTACAGCTAGCCGGCCCTCTGACCTCTTCAAGGCAGAAAACACTCCACTTAGCTAACCCACCAGTGTTAAGCCTCATTTGACACTCGCAGAACTTCTAGTGCCAGCTTCCACTGGAAATTCTGCCAAAGGCCACGGCAGACAGTTCGGATCAAGGCTGTGTTTTAAGTAGCTATAGCAGACAAAGGTCACGCTCATACTTAATACTCCCAATCGGCATGTTCGGACTAATTTTCCAAACATACTTTCCTCTTCTTGCAGCTTAGTTCTTTTTTTAATGGTATATCCTACCGTCACCCATTGGAATGCATCACTCCTACAGAAAACACAAATCCTGCCTAAGCAATTTAGGTGCGCAAGGATATTTTACAGATATGACTTCTGTATTGGGGGGGGGGGGGGGGAAGGGAAGAGGGAGGAAAGAGAGGGAAGGGGAGCCTTTCTTCTACAATAGCCAGGACCTAGAAGAACGGAAGGCAAGAACATGGAGAACATACCATTGGCAGCCCAACACCACACTTGGGAAAACCTACTGAATGTGAACGTTTTGGCCTCTTGGACCTATTCCGTATTCACACTTGACCATGTTGCTATAAAGACCCAACATTTCCCACGTCCCATCATTCCTGCGGAACAACCTGGGCTTGGAGTATGCAGCTGCCCTGTCATTCCTAGCAGCCTGATTTCAAGGAGCCACCCGGAATGCCTCTGGACTTCACTCCACTGTCCCCGTCTCTGCACAGTCAATCAGGCAGGGCATTCCTATTAGAACCGGGGACCCGGTTTGTCCTTGGTGCCAGGCCACTGAACTCAACTGGGTACAACCAGGGAGGGAGCCTGGCCTTAGGAAACTCTCTTTGCTTTACCTTTACTGTCCCCTCGACTTCCACGAACCAGCGCCTCAGCATGGCCTGGATCTGTCCATCTGTCAGCTCAGGATTGGCATCGTGGATCTTCTTCTTGACCAAGTCTTCTAGCAGAAGGCGCCTTAGTCTCCAGTAGAAGAAAGTACGGGAGGTTCTCCACTCTAGCACATCCTGCGCAAGACCCAGATGGGGAAGGAGGGGAAATGAGTGAGGTCAAAAAAGCCAGAGCCATATTTAACTCCCACAGATTAAGGCAGGATCCTTGGGACCTGGCCACTGCAATCAGAGGGGCTCAGAGGTGGAGCAAAGTAGCAGGGCAGGGCATAGCTGATTGCTTCTGATAAGCTGCCTGCTGGGGTGTGCTGGCTCACTTGGGCAGAAAATGGAGATGTAAGAGAGGAGGAATGTTGTACCCATTCGGGGTGGGAAGGTGACTGAAAGGGAGAGTCTATCATGGGAGGGGAGAATCTGAGAGCAACGTTTTGGTGGCTCGATGCCCATTTACCCTTACGTCCACCTCAGCTCACAGAGAAGCTCCCTTAGCCCCTAGCAGGTATAAAGGCAGGAACTGGGGAGAGGCTCAGACTTGGATGTGTTCAGTTAGGCTGCGTGTAAAACAAAACCACAATGGCAAAAAGTATTCTGAGTGCTGAGCTTTGAAACCACCCACCTTGTCGTACTAACCCGGCCTCCTGCACCGCTGTTCTCCCCACTCCCTTCTAAACTCTCTTCCCTTCCACAATGGGGGACGCAGATTTATCAACACATCATGAGAAACAAGCAGCCTCAGGGAAAAATCCCCAACACTTCCCCAGGGAAACTAAAACTCAGACTGCATTTGGAAAGCGATCGGGGCGACTAACTCGGCCCAGGTTAAAGCTCCGGCAATGGAGCTGGCCTTTACTATTCTGCTCCAGCCCGTCTGTTCTGCTCGCTGCTCAAACAAGGTCAGCCAAAGACCACAGAGTGCATCCATTTAGTGTCTTTACTTCCTACCTGTCTGCCTGCAAATGAGGAGTTTGCCACTGGAAAGGGAAATGTCTGGTGAGTTTTTTTAATAGATCGGCTGGTTGCGGGCTGACAAATGAAAGCGTGGGACCACCAAACGGTAGGGGTAAGTAAGGGTGCTGGAAAGCACAAAACATTAATACTAGGTCAAAGAGCTGGCCCAACTCAGGCAGAGGGTGGGACTGGGGAGGGATACTGCTGTGGCAAGAATTATTGGGAGAGGGCACTCGGGCATGAGGTTTACTGGGTGCATGAGTCTTTGATCCTGCTTTGCTCTCTCAGTAACTGGCTGGGGCTTGGAAGATTTCAGAAATGGCTGCACTTGTTCATCTCGGTCTGTGACACTTTCCTTGGCTGCATTCAGTGCATGTACAAGTGCTGGGCCTTTTGACAGGAATTGTAAGAAAGGATCCATTATACTTACAGTAATGACACCCTTCTCCTGCATCCGCCCTGGCGTGTCATGCAAGTCAGCAAACTGCACCGCTACCTGATGGTAAATGGGAATTAGGAATTCCTCCCGTTCCTTCAGCTTGGTCTCCAGCTCCTTCCGCTCAGCTGGGCCCAGCTCCGGGGTGCCTGGAATCAGACAAAGCTGCCCGTCAGAGACCCTGGAAGGGTTAAACAGGTGTGTGCAAAGAACCCCAGCTTTGGGAGACCAACCTACCTCCTGCTTATTGTCTGTAATCACATTTTACATGATCTCAACACAGTATATTGCTTAGGTACTTTTTTGGGGGGGGGGGGGGGGGTAAGATTTCCTCTCTGGACTGGCCCTTTGGCTTTTGGTTTCCCAGTAGTTGATAATAAGCAATTTTAAGTCCATGAGGGACTTTGGACTGCCTAGCATTTCACAACACACAATCCATAGTGCGTTCTTCCTCTCTGCTTTTTTGTTCTGCTTTCTCTTTACGGCTACCTTCCCCAGCTCCTCTCCAACAATGTATCTTCCAAGAACTCCTGTGACTATTGAGGCGGTGTGTCTGGAAGTTCAGGCACAGAACTGGGAAGTTGGGAGTTCTACGTTCTAATCCTGGCTCCGCGATGACTTGCTGGGTGGCCTCGGGGCTCAGTTTTCCACATGTCAAATGAGGACAATACTAATCTACCTACTTCACGAGACAATTGTGAGGATTCGGTAGTTAACCGTGGTAAAATGAAAATCGACACGACTACATTATTTATTATCAGCAGCGTGACTGCATTAACAGCCCCGTCCAAGCCCGCCCCCCCCCCCACAAGGCAACCTCTTAAAATCATTAACTCCTAATGGCAGGTCAAAATGCCACACATCCATGAGAGTCAGTTACTTTCTTTACTTTTCCCTAGTTTGTCATCGGTCGACACCACTTGGAATTCCAGCTTGTCCAGACCCAGGGTAGCCACAGCACTGAACCACACGTGTGTGGGTTGGGTGGTGAAGACCCAGGGATGGGATGATTGTGCTCTCAGGGAACATGCACTTATTGATGGAGGAAAAGCCCAGGTCAAACCTGGTAGCTGCTGCTTCCCATCTGTATCCTGAAGCAGCCAGGGACGGTCACTCTGTGAACATGGGAGTTCCCTATCCATATAGCTACATTCTTGGATGCTGCCCATTCGTGAGGCCATCCGAGCACACTAGAATCTTCTTATTGCTGAATGTAAAGATGGGGGTTGTTGGGTTTGGGTCAGCTCCCTGCACCCCTTGACTCAGGGCCCTGGTCCAAAGCTTGCAGATAACTACTGTCATCAGAATGGGCCATACCAAAAAACTTGATCTGACCAGCACCAATCTTTGGATCTTTGGAAATCAGCAGCTGAGGTCCCCAGCTCTGCCTAAATTCCAGAGAGGTAGCTCCTCCCGGAACCATCCAAGTGCAGTAGGTCGTTATCCCATAGATTTGGCACCTGAATGAGAAAAGGAGGATCCTGTCTTGTTCTTTGGTGCACTGTGCAGTAGCACTGAGCGCACACACCCTCTCTCTCTCTCACACACACACACCCCACTTGCTGGTGTGGAATACATGAGTGTACAGGCACAGCTCTACAGAGAAGGAAGGTGCTCACCCCTCGCACTGGAACAATCGGACTAGAGTTCTCCAGGCTGACCCAGCCATGCACCAAGCTCTACTATCATCTAGGCCCATCTTACGCTCTCCAACCTGCAAGGGTGCAGAACTGATCTCACGCTGACACTCTTGACCTCCAATGTGTACAAAAAAGTCTTCACCAGGTCATTGTGTCTGTGTGACTGACTCAGTGGGCTTTTCGCCTCTGGGGCTGCTCGCTGAGTCAGACCCCACCCCCAGGCCCTGACCAGAAGGACCAAAAACCATTCTTGCCAAACAGGCAACAACAAAAGGCCAGGGTTTAGTGTAGCTCAAACCAGGTTCCTGTCGAGGCTGCAGCTTGCGGCCAGGTTCTGGTTTGGAAGGTTAGCAGCCTCACCTGGAAAGCCAGGCAGGACTAGATATTCCTGAGCATGACAGGAAGTGTCATCTCATACTACATGAAGGCAAACTCCTTATTGATTACAGTACTGATGGAGCCATCTGTCAAAAACAAATCTATAATATTGGCTCAGACCATCAGCGATTAGTATCACCAGGCTGGGTTTCAACTCCCGTTCTTTCAAATGTAACAGCATTCCCACCTAGATTTCCTTTCACTTTTACATGCACCTCCATTAGGCCTTATCGACACCTGGCAGTTTTGAGGCTCTGATAAATGCTCCTGCAATGTTCCCTAGAAATGGCTGGAAAATGGTACTGCTTGATCTACACTGGCCAGTCCAACTACGTTAGCAAGAAACCTTTCTAAACTAAGTGACAGAAAGCTTCTGCTAACATGATTTAAATGCCAATTAATTAAGCCATGATTTAGGAGACATAATGACAGGACTTATCCCCATAAATTAACAATGTCTCAGTATCAGAGGGGGAGCCGTGTTAGTCTGAACCTGTAAAAAGCAACAGAGGGTCCTGTGGCACCTTTAAGACTAACAGAAGTATTGGGAGCATAAGCTTTCGTGGGTAAGAACCTCACTTCTTCAGATGCAAGTAATGGAAATCTCCAGAGGCAGGTATAAATCAGTGTGGAGATAACGAGGTTAGTTCAATCAGGGAGGGTGAGGTGCTCTGCTAGCAGTTGAGGTGTGAACACCAAGGGAGGAGAAACTGCTTCTGTACTTGGATAGCCATTCACAGTCTTTGTTTAATCCTGATCTGATGGTGTCAAATTTGCAAATGAACTGGAGCTCGGCAGTTTCTCTTTGGAGTCTGGTCCTGAAGTTTTTTTGCTGTAAGATGGCTACCTTAACATCGGCTATTGTGTGGCCAGGGAGGTTAAAGTGTTCTCCTACAGGTTTTTGTATATTGCCATTCCTGATATCTGACTTGTGTCCATTTATCCTCTTGCGTAGTGACTGTCCAGTTTGGCCAATGTACATAGCAGAGGGGCATTGCTGGCACATGATGGCATATATAACATTGGTGGACGTGCAGGTGAATGAGCCGGTGATGTTGTAGCTGATCTGGTTAGGTCCTGTGATAGTGCTGCTGGTGTAGATATGTGGGCAGAGTTGGCATCGAGGTTTGTTGCATGGGTTGGTTCCTGAGTTAGAGTTGTTATGGTGCGGTGCGTGGTTGCTGGTGAGAATATGCTTAAGGTTGGCGGGTTGTCTGTGGGCGAGGACTGGCCTGCCTCCCAAGGTCTGTGAAAGTGAGGGGTCGTTGTCCAGGATGGGTTGTAGATCACTGATGATGCGTTGGAGAGGTTTAAGCTGAGGGCTGTAGGTGATGGCCAGTGGAGTTCTGTTGGTTTCTTTTTTGGGCCTGTCTTGTAGCAGGAGGCTTCTGGGTACACGTCTGGCTCTGTTGATTTGTTCCTTTATTTCCTTGTGTGGGTATCGTAGTTTTGAGAATGCTTGGTGAAGATCTTGCAGGTGTTGGTCTCTGTCTGAGGGGTTGGAGCAGATGCGGTTGTACCTCAGTGCTTGGCTGTAGACGATGGATCGTGTGGTGTGTCCGGGGTGGAAGCTGGAGGCATGAAGGTAGGCGTAGCGGTCGGTGGGTTTTCGGTATAGGGTGGTGTTAACGTGGCCATTGCTTATTTGTACTGTGGTGTCCAGGAAGTGGACCTCCCGTGTAGATTGGTCCAGGCTGAGGTTGATGGTGGGGTGGAAGCTGTTGAAATCATGGTGGAATTCTTCCAGGGTCTCCTTCCCATGGGTCCAGATGATGAAGATGTCATCAATGTAGCGTAGGTAGAGAAGGGGCGTGAGTGGACGAGAGCTGAGGAAGCGTTGTTCCAGGTCAGCCATAAAGATGTTGGCATATTACATCTGCTATGTACATTGGCCAAACTGGACAGTTACTACGCAAGAGGATAAATGGACACAAGTCAGATATCAGGAATGGCAATATACAAAAACCTGTAGGAGAACACTTTAACCTCCCTGGCCACACAATAGCCGATGTTAAGGTAGCCATCTTACAGCAAAAAAACTTCAGGACCAGACTCCAAAGAGAAACTGCTGAGCTCCAGTTCATTTGCAAATTTGACACCATCAGATCAGGATTAAACAAAGACTGTGAATGGCTATCCAAGTACAGAAGCAGTTTCTCCTTCCTTGGTGTTCACACCTCTACTGCTAGCAGAGCACCTCACCCTCCCTGATTGAACTAACCTCGTTATCTCCACACTGATTTATACCTGCCTCTGGAGATTTCCATTACTTGCATCTGAAGAAGTGAGGTTCTTACCCACGAAAGCTTATGCTCCCAATACTTCTGTTAGTCTTAAAGGTGCCACAGGACCCTCTGTTGCTTTTTACAATGTCTCAGTGTTTCAGTTTTCTAAAACTACAGACAAAATTAATGTCTAATGCAAATACTCACACACACACTTTACACTTTCCTAGCATTTGTTTCCTACTAGTACCTATCCGTTTTCACCGTCTCACTACAGAGGCGGCACAAGTTACAGTCAGAGGTATTGCAAAAGGTCACAAAACACTTTACTCATTTAAGTTACTTGCTGTCAATCAAGGCACACGGTCTAGCGATAGATCCCATATGAACTTGGAGGATATGACGACAAATACGTCAAAATGACACTGTCCCATTGAGCTCTTATTTTTGTTTATTTTAAAGTTTTGGGCTCAAAATGAAATTATATTGCTTTAAATGAAATAAAATTAAAACGTCCGGATTAATGTAGCCTTGTGAAAGAAACCAGAAGAACTAACTTGAGCAAGGCATAAGGTGGGCTATGATTCTGCCCACGACTGCTCTGCCAACGTTCCCACATACTGTCTTGCAGCATCCCATTGCTGTTTCCAGACAGAGGACAGTCTCATACAAAGCTCAAGAGCTGTGAGGTGGCTTTGCACTGTGTATTAACAGAGACCAGGATTCAACCAAACTCATTTTCAACTGAGACCTAAAAAGCGGCTCTCTCCTCCCCACCGAGAGTGACTTGTTAAAATGATTCCTTCAATCAACCACTCCACCATGGGACTGAGAACCTGAATTCTCCCCTGCTCAGTCCACGGGCCACAATTAGCCCTGGTGTAAGCAGGCGCGGCTCCTTTGAAGTTGCACTCACTTACTGCAGGGCAAGACTGGCCCCAAGCCCAGTGCAAGGAGAGCAGGTTAATTCTCTCCCACGGCCACACAAAGACGCGCACAACAGGTGCTTGTGCAGAGGCAGGGGACTTAACGCCAGTCTTGGTTCGATTTGAGCACAGAGCGGAATCTGAGCCCAATTACATGCTACCAGATGCTCAGGGGGAAATGGGGAGGTTTTAACTTCCCACCTACAATGGGGCTTGAGCAGAGGCTGTGAAGCTCCTGTTGTAGGGTCACAGCTTTAGACAGTGGGTGGGTGGGGAAGCCCTAGTACACAATGACCCTCCTTTGCACTTCTATAGCACCTTCTTCTCCCCCCCCCCCCCCGCAAGGAAAAGGCTTTACCAACGTTAATTAATTTCACCTTGCAATGCCCCTGGGAGATAGGCAAGCACAATTATTCTCACTGTACAGAGCAGAAAGTGAGGCAGAAAAAGGTTAAGTGAGTTACCTAGTAACATAGAAGAGCCTGGAATAAAAGCCAGGAGACTTGACTGTCAGCCCCCTTTCTCTAGCCACTGTTGGCTTTCCTTACTGTTGGCGTCTCCTCTAACATTGTCGCTCCTCTGTTGGGCTCTGAGTGAATGCCATCAGCTTTTTGCTTTTTATTGTTCGTGAAGCCATGTCAATGGGATTAAATGCAATGAAAGGAGATCAGCTATTGTCAAGCTGTCATGCTTCCTGGCTGGGCGATGTGGAAGGTGACTGTCACTTCTCTGGTCCGTACAACGCCACATAAACTGTCCAGTTTGAAAGGGCCAGGGTCTGGAATCAAACTGGAGCAGAGTGCAGCTGTGAACGCAGCCAAACCGGAGTCAGCACCACGGACAGCACAGCTGCTCTGTTAGCAAGTTTGGGGCCATATTCAAAGCTCGAGTTGCCTTCCATATGTTTTGAATCAGGCCCTTACTGAATTCTGCAGACAGACGCCGTCCTGTCTATTCTGTACGGCATGTGTTTATATTTGATTTTAAAATGTCTCCTGTCAGATCAGCGTGGTTTTCCATATTACGCGGCCACACAGCGAGACTTTTAAGACAACAAGTTCAGACTGTGTCCCCGCTTCGTAAAAATCGCAGGTCACGTATACAGGAATTTTTTCAGCTCAGGTATTCGTTTTTTACATGGCCTTCAATGTAAGCATGTTAAATGATGGTGGGGAGGGTTTAATTAAGATGCTGTGGTGTTTTATACCTGAAGAATTTCAAAAAGAATTGTTTTAACTTCATGTTTCTCTGCACACTTTAAATGGCAGCATCTGGCCTGAAGCCAGGAACACTCATGTATTCTAGGCTGTCTGCCACTCTCGTGTACAGACAAACCAGCTAGGCCCAGTAATGATTTAGGTGAGATTAACAAATATGTCAATGTCTATTTTCTGCTTAATTTAAAAGCAGCGTCTATAAAGATTTTTGACTTCTGAACCCTGTTCTCCTGAAAGAAAGAAGGTAACAATGAGGAGGGGGGGATAAAGAGTGATTATCCTATCATTGATCGTTTGTCAGGAGCATTTCTTATTCACTGGACTATTGTAAAAAGCTAAGCTCTCGATCAATCCTGTAAGCCCCCTGTACAATTAAATATCTTGGAATGGGTTTCTTTCTTTTCTAGCCACATCTTGAAGCCTCAGGGTTTTTCGGAAAGCCAGGGCGTTATTTATTTATTTTTATTTCACAGAAAGAGAAGACTCCAGCCAAGAATCTTACCCCAGCAAGAAAGCTAATAAACAAAAAAAGAGTCAGGCACTTCTTTTGCTCTAAAGTGTCAAATTTAAAATGATTAGAATAGCTCTCAAATGGTGTTTTACATCAGGGGGCAGGGATAGCTCAGTGGTTTGAGCATTGGCCTGCTAAACCCCAAGTTGTGAGTTCAATCCTTGAGGGGGCCACTTAGGGATCTGGGGCAAAATCAGTACTTGGTCCTGCTAGTGAAGGCAGGGGGCTGGACTCAATGACCTATCAGGGTCCCTTCCAGGTCTAGGAGATAGGACATCTCCATTTATTTAATTTAGATCCCAAAGCGCTTTACCCAGGTGGTCAGTAGCATTATCCCCACTCTTTAGAGATGGTGTAACTGAGGCACAGGGAGAACTGACTTGCCCACGACCACCCAGCAGGCAGAGCTAGGAAGAGAACCTAGGCCGCCCGAGCCCCAGGCCAGTGCTCTGTCCACTAGGCCACACTGCCTCCCATTATAGAGCTGTGTGTATGGAGATAGGTTACCAAGAGATGTATACGCTAAAGAAAAAACATTCTAAAATTGCTATATTTAAAGGCAAATACATATAGTACAGCAGCTCTCGATGGGCAGGTAGTGCATCAAGCTATTAACGGGGGGAGGGATAGCTCAGTGGTTTAAGCATTGGCCTGCTAAACCCAGGGTAGTGAGCTCGATCCTTGAGGGGGCCATTTAGGGATCTGGGGCAAAAGTCTGTCTGGGGATTGGTCTGCTTTGAGAAGAGGGTTGGACTAGATGACCTCCTGAGGTCCCTTCCTGATATTCTATGATTCCATGAACATTAAGAAGATATGAGGGGGGTTAAAGGAAGGGAAGAAAAATACTGGAATCTAAATTCATTTCAGAGTCTTGAAGAGGTATATTAGCTGTGGTGGCAGGTGAGATGCCCAAATTTACTGAAGATTTAATTTACAATTTAAAAGAAGGGAGTTTGTGACTTTCATAAGCTGGCAGGGGGTGCAGGACACTGGCCTAACAGAGAGCCCGGGGCTATTCTGTTTGCACTGGGTTTTGTGCCATGAAATCGTGAATGAGAGTTTTGGCTTGGATTTGCAGATTACTTTACAGTTTTTGAGTGAGTGAGTGAGTGTGTGTATATATTTATATATAAATAAAATGTGTGCATGTTTATGTGTATACACACACACACACACACCCCGAGATGTGCATATATGATTGTGTGTATGTATGAATATATACACCCTACCTCAATATAACACGAATTCGGATATAACGCGGTAAAGCAGCGCTCCGGGGGGGCAGGACTGCGCGCTCCGGCGGATCAAAGCAAGTGCGATATAACGCGGTTTCACCTATAACGCGGTAAGATTTTTTGGCTCCCGAGGACAGCGTTATCTCGAGGTAGAGGTGTATATAGCTCTGATTTGACCACAGCAGTTAGGAATAGGAAATACTTGCCCCCAAATGTTTCCCAAAATGAAAGAGGTAAATATTGTCTGGACTCTGTGAACCAGACAGACGGAGCCCTGACAAACATACACAACTTCACCGGAGTATCCCTCTGCTATCCACACCCATGCTAGGAACAGAAAGGGTCACCCAACTTTGAGCACCACAGTGCTAAGATATTACCCCTATCCCACGTAAGGAGCTAGCTACATTTAAAAGCACTGGATACGCTTTGGGTCAGGGACCATCTTTTTGTTATTTGTAGGCACGGTACCTGGCAGATTGGGGCCCCCATCCCTGACTGAGGCTTCTAGGGGCTACCGCAACAGTTAACTAAAGAAGGCCTTTATAAACGCCGAGTCTGAAGGAGAAGCTCCTCCCAAAGCCTGCTCCTACCCACTGCACAGGGATAGGTGTGCGGGCTTTATAGCTTGCGATCAGAGAGGAAGACTTCAGAGAAGTTGCCCTCCCTGTGCAGACGAATGGTAAAGCCTCGGTAATAAATCTATAGGGAGACCTATCCTGTAAAGTGCTCGGATATCGAATGTCAATTTATGTTCCTCTCCAAAAGTTAAGGGAAGCAATCGCAGCCGAGAAAGCAACGTCTAAACTCTTTTGATTTGTGCCCCATTAAACAGAGAACCTCTTTTGGCGTAACAAGCCAATGCTTCAGCTCTTCCCTCCCATGTATACGTCTCAGAGAGAGAGCACGCCACT
Organism: Emys orbicularis; assembly: GCF_028017835.1. NCBI lineage: Eukaryota > Metazoa > Chordata > Testudines > Emydidae > Emys > Emys orbicularis. The sequence continues at coordinate 8,266,452 of NC_088699.1, forward strand.
GACAGGCAGTGTCCTGTAGTGATTACAACCTGCTAGAATGTCAGGGCTCAGGCTGCCTTTAATAAAGTTCCTGCCAGATGGAAATGGCTCAGCGGGACCATGAATCACGGCTTCCCATAACATTTAGCAGCAAAGTGCTTTTTTTAAATATGACCAGTTTAACAGGTTAGACAAAATGACTTCGAGAAATGTTATTGTAGCTTCCCTCTGATTGCAGAAAGCTGGGCAGCTTCTGAATCAATGTGATGGTTTACGGTTTCGCAGCTATTAATATGGGGGATTTTCCCCTCCGCCCTCAATGCACAGCCTCACACGGTAAAGCTTCTCTACTTGCTTCCCATCGCCTCTCATATATGCCAGCAAAGATGTGGGCAACAGCTTGACACCACCAGAGTGGGGTAAAGTGGCCTTGGTGTAAATGAGACTCCTACTGATAATATCTTCACTGAGCAAAACACACTCACTATCCTAAAACAGCATCTCACCACACGGAGAAGCCCTCTACACAGTGGCTAGACTGACCCCCTAACAATCCGGGAGGGCCCGGCTCCACTTGTCTCCAGGCCAAAGTCGAATGGATCCCAGGAGGACCACTGACTAACCCCTACCTGGCAAACAGAAGCCCTTCTCTGTCAGCAGCCTCTGGCTTTGTGAAACCAGCAAGGGAGCTTTTCCTTTGGTTCCTGAATTCAAAATGTAGTCCCTCTCATGAACAATGGGGGTCTGGGAAATAAACCTAGACCGGTGATTTTTAAGGGTGTTTTGTACAACATAAATATTCGTCTACAGAAGAGCACGAACATGCTCGCTACCGGATGTGTGCGCTCACCTATCTGAGTGTTAAAATGACTATGTGGAAGGTTTTTTGAGGGTGATTAGGGGAAAGAACATTAAGGCACCACTTCAACAAAGCATCTAAACTTGTGCTTAAGTCCATCCCTAGTCTGCAAAGCACATGCTGAACTGCGTTGCTGAACAGGGATGGACTACTGAAATGGGTCCTAAGGAAATAAGTGTTATGGACGCATGGTAGCTACTCCATATATAACGATGTAATGAGGTGTCCATTTTAAGTCAGATTATGACCACCTCATCTAACATCCTCAACTGCAACAACAAACATTATTTCAGCCTGAAATTCCTCACATAAGAGAGATTCCCCCCCCCCCCCCCCCCCACACACACACCAAGGCTGGAGTCTATTTAACCACACAACAGATTCAGCAACTGTGCAAACTTCTCCCGTGCCGCACTGCCAGCATGCCTCACTTCTGACCTGCAGGGAGCAGCTCTAAAGGGGAGGTCATTCAGGCCTATTCAAGTCTGTGGCAATGCAGATTTTTTTTTTTTTTTGGTTTGTTAAATGTGGCTGCTTGCAACCGCTTCTCTAAATAGTCAGTAGGATTCAAGCTGTAAAGATGCAACGTGAAATACCAGTGAAGGTTGTGGATGCTCAAGAGATTGGTCAGAAATGTCATTCTGCAATTGCAATACATGAAAAGGTTTTAGTCTGCTACAATTCAACTATTCTTGTTCCTAAGGACTTGCATTAGGGTCAAGTAAACTAGCAGACACGAAGCACCACTACAGGCCAAAATCACCTGTGATACGCGTTAACACACTCACAAGCACTAACTTGGACTTGCTGGGGAGTTAAATACAGGACGTCTGAGGACAAAAGGGATGGGATGAGCCTCAAATTGCACAGGGGAATTGCACAGCATTTAAAACTAGACTCTTTCAATAGATTATTGACCAACAGCAGTGACATTAATATACCATCATCTGCAACCAATCCCCACCCACATTCCAAGCTCTTTCAAAACATGATTGTTTATTTGAAATTAAAATATAGTAACATATCAAACAAAACTCTGAAGAAATCATAGGTTGTAGGACCATATACAAAGTGCAAAATAGAAACAGCCTTCCCCTCCCCCCAAATTGGTATCATATGTCCCAGAAAAATGGTATACCTATGGGAATTCCCCTCCAACTCCCACTTTCTAGAGAGGGAAATCCAAAGGACGGGTGTCAGGGAAGGTGAAATTCTGGATTAACAGCCATTTTTTAGCGATAGCAATGTTAGCACACAGAACCAATTAAAGGCAATCAGTGTACAATATTACCAGAAAAGTGACCAATGCTGATTGGCATTCCACATTTTGCAAGTGAAGGACAATCTCAAGGGCAATATTTTACGTAACTATTGCTCAGGAAAATAATTGGTATTTTGGTTAATTACAAAATAGAAAAAGAATGATAGAAAAAGCTTGAGAGAGACAACGGTGGTGAGGTAATATGTTTTACTGGACCAACTTCTGGTGGTAGAAGGGACACACTTTGAAGCTACACAAAGCTCTTCCTCGGGTCTGGAGAAGGTAACCAGAGCATCTGAGCTAAATACAAAGCGGGAGAAGATTGTTAAGCATAAGGGGTTCACACATGCTGTAGGAGTCCACTTAAAATGAAGTGAGCAATAAAGGGTTAGACTGTTAAGCATAAGGGGTTGTAACTTGCCTGGCGATTCCCCCAGAAATGGGATAGATGTACTTCCATTGGTCAGTTTGTTTTTCAAAAGTACATTATTAGTGAACTGGTTCAAATCAAATGCACAAATACAAAACGGGAAATAACTGGCTAGGCAGTAGTACTGCAGAAATGGACCTGGGCGTTATAGTGGATCAAAAATTGATCATAAGCAAACAATGTGATGTAGTTGCGAAAAAGACATATTATTCTGTGGTGTATTGAGAGTGTCAAATGAAAGATAGGAGAGGTAATTGTTCTCCTCTAGTAGGCATTGATGAAGCCTCACTGGAGTATTTTGTCCAGGTTTGGGTGCGTCACTTTAAGAAAGATCTGAACAAACTGGAGAGAGTCCAGAGGAGAGCAACAAAAATGATAAGAAGTTTAGAAAACCGACTTAGAAAAGGTTAACAAACTGGGCATGTTTAGCCTTGAGAAAAGAAGACTGAGGGGAGAACCTGACAAAAGTCTTTATAAAGAGGAAAGCGATCAATTGTTCTCCAAGTCCACTAGAAGGTAGGACAAGATGTAATCGGCTTAATCTGCAGCAAGGGAGATTTAGGTTAGGTATTAGGAAAATCTTTCTAACTATAAGGATAGTTAAGTACTGGAATAGATTATCAAGGGAGGCTGTGAAATTTCCATCACTGGAACATATTAGACACACACCTGTCAGGGATGGTCTAGATTTACTTGGTCCTGTCTCAGCGGACGGGGCTGACCTCTAAATGACCTCTCAAGGTCCCTTTTAGCGCTCCATTTCTATGAATCTATTAATTTATAAAATAGCTACTGCCGGACTTTGGACTATTGTCCGATTTTCCAGACCTAGGTGCAGAATGACAAACAGGTCACATGATGCTATTGTTTAGCCAATCAAGAAAGCGAAAGAAAAATGTAATAATTTTGTATATGTACGCTGCAAAGTAATCACCAGCACATGGTATTGTTGGGATTTAAATAAACTGTCATGCAACTTTACCTCTGAAAATGGACTGGTTGGCTTAACTTATCTGTAGCCGCTGCTGTGGGTTAAACTTTGGTTAAGTTTTTGTTATTTGGGGATTCAAGATGGGTTCGGAACCATCTTCAGCAAACCAAGTGGAGAAGTCAGTCAGAAGTCACAACGAAAGGCTGGTCAACGGAAGGGACAGGCTTAGCTCCTGAAGTGGTATGGCAGTTTACTGCTTTTGTGTCTGTGAAAAGTCAATTTTGCTCTACTGAGGTGGGCAGCGTCTTCCTGAATGATCCCTCCTCCAACACTTCATACAGAGTATTATATAGCAATGGGTGTGAATATACACACACACACACATAATGTACAACTATCTATCTAAAACTATATAAAACACTCAGATACAGACATTTATTATACGGGACAGACTAAAGACGATGTTCATCTTATCATAAAATCTGCCCATGGTGAGATCATACTGAACAAATAAAAGATGTTTCCATTGTACCACGAGATAAACATTTCGATAAGATAAACGGGAACAATTTAGGGTTAGGTCCTGCTTCCATGGAAGCCATTTTGCCATTGCCTTCGATTAAAATGGGACCGTGCCCATTGTTTGTATCACACGCTATATTTACCGCCTTCCCGATGGTAATAAAGAACATGCTGCACTATAAAGTTCATTTTCTGTTATTTCTGTTTCAATCCTAAAGCTTTCTCCCTTATGCTAATTGTAAAAAACCCACATGAAAACAGAAGACCTATATCTGTGGCCAGTAGGCTTGTCCATATATCCTATGTATTTATAGCTCTCTCTGGCTACTCCTGCTTTCTAGAGAACTCAGCCATTCTAGAGTCAAGACTGGGATTCCTCTCTTCTCCTCCCTGTTGCTCTGCAGCATACACGGTCACGTAAGAGAGTGTTACGCTGAGTGCCATTTTAATAAAACATGAAACTAATGAAGATTTCGGAGATAGTGCTAGAAAATTGATAATGAGCAGATTTATGTCAAATTATTCAATACCTGTCATCCTTCCCTGCTCCCGCCCCCCACACATGCAAGTCAAAATCCAATGTCTGAAGGTTCCTTGAATGAAAACACAAATGTCGCTGTACTATTCACCCACCCCTCTGCACGAGGCACACTTATATGAAGATCTCCCTCTTCCCCGGTACTCAGCAGCTCCATAGAAATGATGACAGCCATTCAGGGGTTAAAGAGAGGCAGTGAACCCCCAGTTAATGAGTAAGAATTCAGCAGGCAGTGTAAGATAAATGGAGCTTTCTCTGCTTCTGCTGGAGTCAGCATGAACTGCGGCCCCGCGGCTTGTTTGTGGCAAATGGAGTGCGCGAAATATCAAAGGGCAGTGATCCAGAAGAAGACCGACTTTGACAAATTTTAAATTGGCCAGAAAGAAAACCAGCACACAAAAAAATTATGCAATTCGCTGTGTCCTGCAATCTTGGCTTTCCTGCCAGTGTACGGAATTAGTGGCAAAACAACAGCAATGATCGCCTGACGCTGGGAGCAATTAAGAGCCATCTAAGTGAGATGCTTATCAGTGACTGAAGCTTTTAGGGCTCTCTGTATGTACAGTTGTAAGTGACTTGCTCTTGTGTTGCAGTCATTTTAATTAAAGTGTATGGAGTAATTATCCTGTTTAGAGAAGGGGGGGGGGGAGAACAAAAAACCCCCACGCAGTCTGGCGTTGGATTTTAGAGAGACTCTTGTAGAAAAATGTTTGCCCTTTTTCTCTCTTATCAAAAAGAGGATGGTGCAGGGGTCAGAGCTAGCGTGATTTAGGGTTGTTTTCTAATCGCGTCTGATGGAACGGAAGGGATTCAGTGCTTGAATTCAATGCAACTGATAGCGGGTACGAGCCACACAACAGTAAATTCATAAGGGCAACAACAAAAATGACATTTGCTACTTTCCCCTGCTGCTCTGAGATTAAACACCAAACAGTCCTCTTTGTTCGAGGCCAGTGTCTACACACGCTTGGGACTGGACTAATTTGCCAGTGTCATGGAAGACACCATCTTCTGTGGGGGGGTTTATCGTTAATTTGAGAGGAGCAGGACCTTTTCAAGTGCTGCTGTGGTAAATATCCTCAAAATGGTGCTCCTGCAGCAGGGCCATTTATCTGCATACACAAGTGCTGACCGTTCAGTGTATACTCTTCTCTAACCACACATCTGATTTCCCCTTCTCCTCAGCTCTAGAGATTTTCATTCCAGAGGGGCAGTTCTTCCACCAAGCACAAGGAGATCCAGAAAAATCACCTCCAGGTAGTGTAGCTATGAATCCTGCCTTGACTGACTGGGTTAGGAATTAAGCTGCAGCCTTTTAACAGAGCAGGGTAAAGCATTTCAAGTGTGCATATACTTGGACTCTGTGCTAAGTTCCCAAGAGCTGTTGGAGTCTGGTTTATCTATTTGTCTCTAAAGGGACACTGTCAAGTCAAGTGTAGCCCAAAATTCAGAGCTGGTGAAAATAAGCTTTTACCAAACCTCAGAACATTAGAAATGTGCATTTCAATCCTACGGAACCAGTTTATTTGAACCAACACTCCAAATGGAAGTGGCTAATCTGCTTTCCCGGCAGAAAGAAATGCAGGAAATAAACGGCGCAGTGAGAAAAAATTAAATGAGATTTTAAAAATTTTCATTTTTAAACCAGTTTTAGAATATCATTTGTAACATTGCTAAGGCTTTTTTTTTTTTTTTAACCTGGACGGTGTCCCTTTTCAATTATTCTTCTCTTCCAAAGACATATCAGAGTGGCTGTGGTATAGAAATAGTGGTTTTGTTATAAATTTTAAAAAAATAATAAAATATAACAGCAGCAGCACTAGCAACAACTTATCATACGTTTACATGGCACCTTTCACGCTGAAGGACCCCAAAGGGCTTTATAAATTTAAACAGACATACAAACCACATGCACTGGGAACACGTCCTCCACGACTAAAATATAGTTAATTCTGGACATGAAGAGCGGCTTTTGAAGAGTATACCGTAGAAATAAGAGATGGCAAAGACCATTTAAAGAGCCCTCTCCCCTGAGAGAGGATGGATCCAATATTAAATTGATACCGCTGAATAATCTGTATTTTTGTTTATCGGGTTTGTAACGTGCTTTGGGATCATTTGAAATTAAAGGTGCTTTAATAATATACCTACACATTTAAATCACAGTGGTCACAGCTCAGCAAAGTAATACAACATTTGAAGTTAGGAGGTGAAGAATACTTTATCCAGTTGCAACTGCAGAGGGGACATGTGTAGTAGCTATAATTACTGGTGTTAAAAAACACGTCATGACCCTAGATTGAACCCAGAAGTCACAAATATACTGGACTGGAACCTCGGTGACACCAATTTTACAACAGCTGAGGATCTGGCCCACTAAGTTTTGAGTGAGCTGAGCATACTTAGAGAATTAACCCTACACACCTTCATCGTTGTTTGTTGTAAAACCCATCAATTCTTTAAAAGAAAAATGATGACTGGTGTAGAGAAACTAGATAAGGAAATGTTGTTTACTACTTCTCATAACACAAGAACTAGGGTCACCAAATGAAATTAATAGGCAGCAGGTTTAGAACAAATAAAAGGAAGTATTTCTTCACACAACGCACGGTCAAGCTGTGGAACTCCTTGCCAGAGGATGTTGTGAAGGCCAAGACCATAACAGGGTTCAAAAAAGAACTAGATAAATTCACGGAAGATAGGTCCATCAATGGCTATTAGCCAGGATGGGCAGGAATGGTGTCCCTAGCCTCTGTTTGCCTGAAGCTGGGAATGAGCGACAGGGGGTGGATCACTTGATGATTATCTGTTCTGTTCAGTCCCTCTGGGGCTCCTGGCACTGGCCACTATCGGAAGACAGGATACTGGGCTAGATGGACCCTTGCTCTGACCCAGTAGGGCCATTCTTATGTTCTTATGTTAAGTGGTTTAAAAAAGATACTATACACCCACACTAAATGCTGTAGATGTAAATAAAAAATATTCTATGCAAACACACAAGACTCGTCTCATCTGGTTTTCCTCCCACATTGGATGACAGTAAATAAAAATGATCATGAATTTGATAAAATAACTCAGTGCCCCCTTTTTATAAATAAATAAATAAATAAATAAATAAATAATGGAGATCTCCTATCTCCTAGAACTGGAAGGGACCTTGAAAGGTCATCGAGTCCAGCCCCCTGCCTTCACTAGCAGGACCAAGTACTGATTTTGCCCCAGATCCCTAAGTGGCCCCCTCAAGGATTGAACTCACAACCCTGGGTTTAGCAGGCCAATGCTCAAACCACTGAGCTATCCCTCCCCCAAAGGTCCATAAACACACACATTAGATATTAGCTGACTGGATCACTGATATGCCAATAATACAGTCTAGACATACCTAGTCGCTCTGCCAGACGACTGTAGATTGGGTCCACTCGTCTCATTGTTTTCACCAAATCTTTCCTGCGGAATTTGATTTCTACTGTCCCTTCTGCCTCCAGAACTCCTCCTCTGATCAGTGATGAGAAAAGAGAAAGGAAAGGCACTTTCAGATCATCAGATAAGGAAAAACACAAAATGGATCGGCACAATTTGTCGTCTAGAAAGTATTTAGAAAAAGAGAAAAAGAAAGACGCGTAGCTATTATTTACCTAACCCCAAACAGAATGTGCATAGGATGTACATGAGGCTTTATAGAACCATATCAATCTAGTACTATTTGATGCAATTTGGTACTAATAAATAACATTTGGAACTCCTGGAGCTCCTTTCAACTTAAGCTCCAAAAGCTCTTGTAGGTGAGTTTTATGAAAATGACTTGACAAAAAAAAATAAATTCTCATTACAGAAGCTACCTGCTTCCCAGGTCGAAGACACATGATTTGGAATCTAGGTTTGACAATGAAGACAGAAACTATTTTACTTTCAAGTGCAAAAGAATGAGAGAAGGGAAAAGAAAGGTCAGTGGAGAGGCTCTAAGGAGTGATGGTTGGGGGAGATGCATCATTCTGATTGTACAGCAGAGCTTCAGCATGGATATGATCACAGACCGTACTTGCACAACAAGCTTTTGCAGTCCAACAACAGGTCACTAAGCTACACACTGTTATGCAAAAGTCCTCAATTCTCAAGTCCAGCAAAGCTGCAGAAGCGGCAAGTCCACACTTGTACTGGCACCATAGGATATAGCCACTGAAGGGGCATACGCACCTTTGCATGTCATTACTCAGAATGTGTTCTCAGCGTGCACAGCTGTCAGTGCAAGATACAGTTGGGAACACACTATTGGAAATACACTCTCCTAGAAATTGCTGCAATCGATTCCATATGCTGCAGGGTTATGAGCTAAGTGGTACAAAAAACTCAGAGGTTCTGGCTTGCAGGGGTTTGTGAGAATCTTTTCAATGTCAGGTTATGTCGGGTGGAAGCGAATTAAGGGCACAACTGCTCCTGTAAAACAGAGTGACGATAAAGGGCCATTGTTGTTGGAGATGTCCTTTTAAGTGGGATTCTCAGAGAGGCACTAACAGGTGTGGTACATTAACATGTGCACAGGGATTAAATCATAATGATGATGATTCAAACACTTTTTATTCTATAGATCTTCCATCCTGGGATCTCAAGGCCCTTTACAAACAATAATTAGTTATGCCTCGTGACACATCTGTGAAGCATGTTACAGAGAGGAAAACTGAAGTAGAGATAGGTTAAATGACTTGTCCAAGGTCACAGAGAGAGTCTGTGGCATTGTCAGAAACAGACCCAAACTCCTTGGTCCCAGTCCTAGACTACAAGACCATCTAATAGCCTCATTTTCAGAATTGCCTGAGTGGGATGGAATGGTTGGAGAACAAAATGAGTTTGAGGATCCAAACTGGAGCCAACACAACATCTACCTGGAGGTCTCTGAGGGATCCCAACTGGGGCCAATGTACCATCTACCAGGAGGTCTCTGCCTTGCCTTTTCGTAACAAACACGCTGAAGGGGTGTTTGCCCAATCCTTGTCTGCACTAACAAGAGCTCTCATTGTCCTGAGCATCCTGACCTTTCACATTTTAAAGAGGGAAAAGCTAGATAGAGCGATAACCCCCTTCTAAGTTCTGAGATGCAAAGTACAGAAAATGTAATTCTTCTAACTCTAGATACAGAGGAGAAGCCTGTGGCCAAGTGACAGTGGTTTCCCCTGTGTGACCATTCCACTTGTTCTTACACAGCAGGAGAAATAGGCCGCCTGGCAATTCTTCATGGAGGCCAATGCGTCACCACTGAGGGGAAGGGAGTGTTCAACAGAGCCCCTTAAGGGTGTCCTAAATTAGCCATCTCAACTATGGCAACTGCTCTAAACAAAAAGGAAGGGGCTTCTTCCAAGTCACACATCCCAAGTCAGCCAAAGCGGATTAACTTTTGGGACTGAATTAAAATGGTGCCACATCCCCTACTCCAGTACACGATGCACCTGGGGATAAGCTGGTTATTTGGTGTGAGGGGAATGACTTAGCCGGTGAATAAGCAGAAAGAGCAATGCTCACCCATCTCTAATACAATGGGTAACCGGTCTGGTTGCATGCATACTAAAAAGGAGGAGAAAAGTTGCAAGGTGAAGTGCAACTGCCCCCACTTTTGTGAGTGGAACCCAGAGAGATACATCTGGGGAATTGTGTAACAGGGGTCACATCAGAATAATAATGTTGTTTTCACCTTCAGATGTTAGTCTATTTTCCCATCTGCCTGGCTATTTTCAGATCATATGGCTGACCGGATCAAATAGATTAAAAACAGAAATCTAACATGGTCAGGATCTCTCAAGTGTTTGAACTGCTTTGCTGTTCCTTTCTGTAGCATAACCTCACCTCTGTCCTCCTTCCCTTGACTGCTCCACGTCAAACTCCTCTGATAAGAGCACAGCACTATGCCCTCATAGTTTATCCTGTTTATATTAGTCCTTGGTAGGCAGGATTGTTACACTCCTCCAAATCAGCCAGTGTCGTCATCATTTTTTTCCCCCTCTTCAGAGGCTGGAGGGCTTGTTTTTAAAAATTCACTTCCAATTGTTCATAATTTTACACCCAGGAATAACAAATACCATGGGTACATTTACGCATGTTGCATTTTATAGACATGTGAGTGATAGCTACATCATTGCCTGTTCAGAGATCTAAGTATTTCAAAACGCAGCAGCGCTTATTTGTGCTTGCCAAATTGTACCCAGTTATTTCAAAGTGAAAAATGGTGGGTGCAAAAATCAGATGGTAAGTTGAAGCCTTTATGCCAAAATGCTTTACAAACATTAACTAATGAGGTCCCACACAACCCCCTGGAGGCAGGTAAAGGTAAGGGCCTTGACCAAGGTGAGGGAGTCAATGGCTGAGTCAAGAACAGAACTCAACAGTCCTTACTCCTAGTCTCTTGCGCTAACCACTAGACAACAGTCCCTTCTTTGGTACAGCCAGAAAGCAAACCAATCCCTCTCCTTTATGTACATAAGAACGTAAGACAAGCACACAAGACCTGCTTTACTACAACAAAGCAATGGCTTACTTAGTCTGGTATTCTTGTCTTGGAGCAGTACAATATACAGAAAGGAGTCAAGCTAAGTGAGTTCCTTTACCTGCTGTCTGGGTCTGCGTACATCTCCATGTGTCGGGGATTAATGGTGGGATCAATCACGACCCAGGATCCTCCTCTCAGCTCGGCTTGGGGCGGGATGTACACAAGCACTGGCTGTCTATATTCTCTTAGGCCATCCACAATGTAGGCACCAAACTTCAGCACCTGGTCATACATGTCTGGGAAAAGGACACAGTAGTTTAAGTTCTTTATCCTCAATCTTAGGCAAATAAAAAAAAACCACTCAGCATTTCTATTGCTGGATTCCTAAGCAGCTCCCCTCAGTACCACCCTACAAGCGCTTCTAGGCATTACCTGGACTTTAAGGGAAGCCATTAGGTTTGCAAAACTGGACTGGAGTATTTGCAAAAAGGCAATTTTTTGGAGACATCCAAACCTCTTCCCTGTCCCCGGCGAAGAACCAGGAGGATAGACATTCTCATGTTATAAGAGCACTTCTGCTTCCAGGTTCAGCAGCTCCAGTCTGGAGCTTGAGATTTGCTTCATTCCTATTGCATCCAAATAAGTTCATAGAACCTTATTCTGGGCCACCTGCTTGACATACTCCAGTCTCATAATGAGCCCTACAAAAGGATCTACCCCCAGGGTATCCTACTGAAGAAGTCAAGGGGTATTTCTGGGTGCTCGGCAATTCTGAAATTCAGGCCGGATAGATGCCTAAATACAAACTTAGGTGCCTAACTTTAGGTCCCCAAGTTTGAAAAGTTTTCCATATACTTTTATTCACATAAAAATCTAGTGAGTGAGCGTGTGTGGGGGGCAGCACAAAGGGCTATAAATACTTTGCATGTCACCATAACGAGTGCAGTTAATTCTTTTTCTCAGGTGTGAAAACTATTTTCCTCCTTTCCTTAAATCAAGAACAGCTGAAGGGATTTTGCTGAAACTTAATAATAATTGCACCGTCGCGTAGAAACTGTCAGCCCCAAAGGTGATTTAAAAGAAAGTAACAAATATGACATGATAGGAGTTTAGCATGGAAACAATTAAGCAGCCTCAAGTGCATACATTGTTACATACTCCATTATATATAGAATCGCTGACTCAAATATGTTAGAGATGGAAAATACCTACTAGGCTCATCCAGTCCTTCTCTTTGTCAAGGGAGTACATTTTCCAGGGCTTTGTAAAGCTTTGATTTGGAAGTCCCAAACTTGTAGATTTCCCCCACTTCCTTAGAGAGACCATTCAACAGCCTAACAGATAATCTTGTCAGGAATTTTTGCATGGTATTCAGCATGCGTTTTCCCTTTGTTAAGTTCAGACCATTACTCCCTGCATCATACTACATAATCTCTGCCCCTTCTTGGTGCATGAATCCTTTAAATATTTGTAGACTCCTCAGTTGTTGCTTAGGTAACCTACAAATACTCATCTCTTTCAAATATTTTCCTCCTAATACAGTCCCTTCAAGCCCTTTGATCATTTTTGTTGCTCTTCTCTGAACTCCTTCCAATTGATCAATAACTCTGCAATGTCATGATACCCCAAAATAACTAGTATTCCAGGTGTGTTTGCACTAGAGCAATAAAACAAGGGTGTTTTCCTCTCTGCTCCATGACACGATGCCTTGACGTGCCAAAATCATACTGGCCTTTTGTAATAGTCATATAAAAGGCTATATACGTCCACCCATCTTAGGACTTATATAAGCCCCATTACCACAGCATCTGAATCACCTCACCACCTTTTCATGTATTTATCCTTGTAAGAACCTTGTGAGGTAGAGAAGCACCATTTTACAAAGGGGAACTGAGGCAGAGAAACAATGAGTGATTTGCCTAAGGTCACGCAGGAAGCTTGTGGGAGAGCAAGGAACTGAACCCAGGGACTCACAAGTACCAGATTAGCACCTTCACCACTGGGCCTCTGGGGTTAGAGTTCATAGAGTTCATTCTCTGAAAACCCTAGACAAATAGTTTAAAATCCTTTAAGAAAGTCCAAACAATGCTGAAGAGAAGAATGATCTATTTCCTGCTGATATACATGTGAATATATATAAATGCTAAATACAGCGGATGGGGAACAAAACCAAACAATACTCCAAATTCTTCATTTGTCCAGAGAAAAGAAAAGAGACACCTCAAAAGGAGTGACAAATTTATTACTAATTACACAATTATTTTATTATGTAGTGCTAGTAATAAACCACTTGAAGTACTTTCAGCTAATTCTAGTGTTAAGAAAATAATTGCTTGATTCAAATTATTTTAACTGAATTAATTCTTCACTAGACATTTTTTACTGGTGCTACATAATAAAAGGATTGTGTAATTAGCAATTCATTTTTCACCCCTGCCAAGAGTATATATTTTACTTGGAGTAAGTGTGGGGGCAGACAAGTGCCACTTGTTTGGATTGGGGAGGTGGAAGAGGAATGGGGAGACAGAGGGAAAGAGAGCGCTGTATGCGCACTGAGGAGGGACTATGTGAAAGGTCTCATTTAGGGCTTGACTGAACTTGCCTCACTGAAGTCAGTGGGAGTTTTGCTGCTCTGAATGGGAGCAGGATCAGGCCTTTAAACCACCCAGAGGCATTGCCTTCAGAACAAAGGTTCTTTCTTTGTCTCTCCCTTTTCGGGCCCATGCATTAAGCATATGAAATGCAAGAGCACTCACTTCCCCTGCAACTGCCTAGCAGCCTTAACTTGATATTGCTTACATCAAGGACCCACTGGCCTGCATCTCCTGCACACCCAAAACTCCCACTGAGATAACCTGATGCAATCCTTGGGCATGCAAAATTCCCACTGAAGTCAATGGATCCAGCACGAAGCATACAAAACTCCCTCTGATTCAATCGGCTTGACGCCCTTGTGCAGCCACACTTCCACTGAAGTACTGGGAGTTTGGGGTGCACGATCTGGCCCTAAATGCTACCTGTTTTGTTTTTAATGACAATTGTTTTTAACAATGATCTAAAGAACACCCGAAACGTTCCACTAATGTCAGCTTCATGGCTTCTTTGTACCTGATCAGATGGGAAGGGAGCCATTGTGCTTCTTTCACATACACTGGAATATTTCAAATGTTTGTCAAGACTCTGGATGGTAAGGAATGGAAGAAACTGACACATCACATCGTCATTCTGTTTGCTGGAATGTCACATCCGTGCTCCCCTTTAAAAAAGCCCTCTTGACTCTTCCCCGACAAATTGCGTATAAATAATCTAGAACCCATCACTGTATATTTAGAGTAGGGATTATTTTTTCCAATGTGCACTACTTTGCACTTATCAACATTGAATTTCATCTGCCATTTTTATTGTCCAGTCACCCAGTTTTGTGCGATCCCCCTGTAACCGCCCACAGTCTTCTTTGAACGTAACTATCTGGAATACATTTTGTATCGTCTGCAAACTTTGCCACTGTTCACCCCCTTTTTCCAGATCATTTATGATTATGGTGAACAGCACTGGTCCCAGTACAGCTCCTTGGGGGATGCCGCTGTTCACATCTCTCCATTGTGAAAACTGACCATTTTTTCCTACCCTTTGTTTTCTATCTTTCATCCAATTACTGATCATGCAAGGACCTTTCCTCTGATCCCATGGCTACTTAGTTCCCTTAAGAGTCTTCGGTGAGGGACCTTGTCAAAGGCTTTCTGAAAATCCAGGAACACTATATTGACTAGATCACCCTTATCCACGTGCTTGTTGACTCCCTCAAAGAATTTTAATAGATTGGTGAGGTATGACTTCCCTTTACAAAAGCTATGCTCGAGTCAGGAGTGCACGATCTGGTCCTCCAGTGCTATAATATAATCACTGTGATGCCTTGTACAAGTCAACTGAAATCAATGGAAGTTTCTATACTATAGAGCCAATTCACAGCAGGGGAAACTGAGGCATAATTTACGTGATTACAAAAAATGGTTACCCAGACTCTCTCATATATGTAACAATAAAAAAGCTTTGCGCTTCTATAGCACCCTTCATCCTAAAGCCCTTTGCAAACATACTTAGCTAAGCAAAACAACATCATTGTGAAATAGGTATTGTTATAATACCTATTTTACTGATGGTGAAAGTGAAATAACAGAATTGCTGAAGGTCATTCAAAATGCAGTGAAGAGAATCCAGGAATACTGATTCCTAGTCCCCTGGTCTAGCCACTAGAAAACACATGCTCCCTGTAGTATATTAATATTGTATTTGAGTATGAAAGTACAGAACATTTACCACACTGTGATAAATACCTTTATTGTGGTATTTGCCGTATTCTGTATTGTTAGAATGGGAAATACTGCACTGAATTTAACTACTGCAGATGCTAAATGGTGCCATATTTTAATGGTGCCCGCAGTTCTGTGTTTTCACTGTTTGGGCAGTCCTAGTGCCTTGGCAGGGCAGAGATTTTAAAAACAGTTATTACTGTAACTAACATACTGAATATGGTTTAAAAAGTTATCATGGCAAAGAGCAAGAGACTAGCCACCTTTAAGAACTAAATGATTGCACAACTGTGTTCAAAAATACAGATATTTATGCTGAGTATATGAGCAAAGTCAATTAAACCTGGAATTCCTCAGTTTGTCTTTTTAAATTGCCTTTTTGTACATTTGAACATAAATAAAGACGACCCGAGCAAACTGGGAAAAAAATTAAAATGAATGGAACTTCCTGGCCAGATTTCACTCCAATATTAATTCAAACCTGGGAATCACAAGCACTTGAAAAGCAGAGTGTCGATTGGAAATGCTTACAGACCTTTCAGAAGAGCAGTGCTGTTTGTTATGCAGCATGATATTCTGTCCATGTAACATGCACTTTCACAGTCAATATCTATGTGTTTACCTGCAGTGTGTGTCTGCATCTACTGTATACAGATATAAAATCTGCCAGAAACTGTTATCATTACACTGTATGGGTAAATATTGGCAGCCAGATGCATCAAGCATGCTAGAAAGGCTGCAGACAGCTTTTTTTCTTTCTATAATGACGGGCAGTATGCCCTACTCCCTCAAAGCTGGAACAGATCTCATCAGCTTGGCTGGATTACCAGATAGGACCTTAAGGTAAACACCAAGCATACATCGGCTGCATACACATAATGTACCTCATAAACCCATTACATATAGGCAGTGCTGTATTTCAACATCCAGGTAATCAGAGATTTAAAATGGCCTTTTCATTCTGGTTGAAGTTTTCAATATGATTTTTTTTATTGTTATTTATAACTGGTCCCAGGAAAAAATAATAAGTGTAACATGAAAAACCAACCGAGAGTGACCCTGTAGCACCAGCAGTGATGCAGTTTAATATCACTGGGATTTGCATCCTATCAAACTATTCATGCTGAGTCTGAGACCCTGGTGCTAATTTCTAGTAAATTTCACGCTTGATGTCTCACTGTTGTGGGTCATTGTCGGTTCGTCTAAATAAACTGCTTCCAAATGGCTCCTCCATCTAAATATTCAAGCCAGTTTTTATAATTTAATTTTGCATTATGCTGAATAGCCTTCCGGCCAGATAGCGCTCGTTGGGGAAACCACCAATACCACTGTGATATGCCTTTATTTATTTTATTTATTTATTTTACTGCTTGAATTAGACCTCCTAGGCTGACTAGTAAAGAGGTTCCCCCCTCCCCCCCCAACTAATGTCAATTTTCAGCATAGCAAGAGCTGTCTCTAATCTTTTCCTACTCATTACACACAATTTTGGAGTCATTTTACCCACAGTGCAGTCGGCTCCTGGCAGTGTGTTTGTGTGCACTGAGGGGTGGCATAATTGTTTATTTTCCCTCCCTGCATAATCCCCAGCTAGCATTGAAACCAAAACTGCAAACAACTCCCCAAGGGATGTCGAAACTGACAAGAGAGGCTGAGACTTTCTACCAGGTCCTTTTACATGAGATAATATGGAGAAAACATCCTGACCCGTATGTAAATCAAAATGGCTCTATTCTTCACCCTCCTCCCCTGTGCTGTTCTTGCCTCCTCCAAGCTTATTTGTAGTAATAATAAGTGATATGCAAATAAAAATACTGGCACTTTCGCTATATGGCTCCACAGCCCTGTCCTGGAGTTCTGATTCCAAAGCAAAATTCAGTTTTCAAGGGACATGACTAACAAAGGACAAGTCCTCGAAGAGCATGGGAAGCGGACACAACAGCAACAACTTAGTCAGACTACATTCTATAGCTTCTTCTAGGAGAGGATCTCAGCACACTTTACAAGCATTAAAGAATTAAATCTCATAGCAATAGTAGAGAAACTGAGATACACGGATGTCAAGGTTGCATAGCAAAGTGGCAGAGATGGGACTAGAACTCAGATCTATTGAGGCCCATCATCTTGCGTTGTGAGCAGAGACCAGGTTTCCTCTCTGGAAGATATCCTCATTCTCGGAGTATTCTGCAAACCAAACGGTGTTCTTTTCCTGTCATGCTAAAGAGACTAGCAGGCCCAATAAAACATCTTCATAATGCCAGTCTTTCTAGACTAGGGATTTTTACTCTGTCAGCGGCACTGTAACTTTTCTTCTAGGTGTTTGTCAAGTGCCATGTACATGTAAAGTGCTGTCATCTTCTACTTATTTAAATGTTATAGCACCTTCCTGGCACTTCACAACATTTAAAATAGTAATATCTGATCCAAAATTCCAACAGATGGAATATTAACGGAGCAGCTTTATATTGTTCAATCCACACGAGTGGCCCCCATTGCCTGCAGAGTCAATTTGGAGACGACCCTTGATACGACAATAATACAATATGAAATGATCAATGACAAAGTTACCTGCATGGCATGTAACACTGTTGGCTAACCCAGCCCCATACCAAAGCTGTGAGGATCTTTCCAAGCACTAGGAGTTTCCCAAGATTAGGGTTTAATTGGTCCAGGTTAGAAGCTGTAAATTCTGTTAGCAACTAAGCGGCTGTTAAAATCCAATTACCCGTTTTCAGTGCTGCTGATCTGGGCAATTCCTATAACTGTTTAAGAGGGTATGCGTACAAATAACGCAGTGTTGTTTACTCTCAACAGAAAAAACGGTTCCTCACCTTCTCATAGCTGTTGTTCTTCGAGATGTGTTGTTCATGTCCATTCCAATTAGGTGACTCCCAAGCTTCAGTTCTGGAGGCGGGGCCAGAGTTGACTACTGATTGGAGTACTGCTCTACCGAAGGCCGCATTGTCTCTGGCCTGCCGGGTGATCGCATAATGTACTGTGAATGTGTGTATGGAGGACCACGTCGCCGCTCTGCAGATTTCCTGGGTGGGAACCCGCACCAGGAATACCCCCGAGGAAGCCTGCGCTCCGGTGGAGTGCGCCATGCACTCCCGGATGCAGGACGTGATCCACGACGAAATTCGTTGGGAGGAGACTGTCTGCCACAGCTACAAAGAGTTGAAGAGACTTCTGGAACGGCTTCGTTCTCTCGACATAGAAGGCTCGTGCTCTGCGAATATCCAATGAGCCCAGCCTCTGCTCCCTCCTGCTTGAATGCGGTTTAGGATAGAACACTGGGAGGAAAATGTCCTGGTTGATGTGGAATTGGGAAACCACCTTCGGGAGGAAAGCTGGGTGTGGTCTGAGCTGAATCCTGTCCTTACAGAACAGAGTGTAGGGAGCCTCTGATGTTAGGGCCTTGAGCTCAGACACCCTCCTGGCTGAGGTTATCACTACCAGAAACACCACCTTGTAAGAGAGACAGAGCATGGAGCATGTCACCAGTGGTTCAAAGGGCAGCCCTGTCAATCTAGAAAGGACCAGATTGAGGTCCCAGGCTGGGACCAGCTGTCGGACGTGCGGGTATAGCCTGTCGAGACCCTTGAGGAAACGGCTAACTGCAGGGTTGGCAAAAAACCGACCGGGTCTCGGCACCTGGATGGAAGGCCGAGATAGCAGCCAAGTGAACCCTTATTGATGACATGGACAGCCCCTGCTGCGTAAGGTGGAGAAGGTAGCCTAATGGTATAGAAGCGAGAGTGGGTGACAAACTGTGTTGTGTTGATCAGATTGAGAACGTCTTCCACTTGGCTAGGTAGGTAACCCTGGTGGAGGGCTTTCTACTCCAAGGAGGACTTGTCTGACCAGGTCTGAACAGGAAAGCTCCATTAGATTCAGCCGTGGAGCATCCATGCCGTGAGGTGTAGTGACTCGAGGTTCGGGTGCTGGCGACGACCATGATCCTGGATCAATAAATCCGGGAAGAGCAGCAAGGTGACTGGGGCTTCCATGGACATTTGCAGGAGTGATGTGTACCAGTGCTGGCGGGGCCAGGCTGGAGCTATAATATCACTGAAGCTTGTTCCCTCCGTATCTCGAGGAGAACCTTGTAAACGAGCAGAATGGGTGGGAACGCATAAAGGAGATAGTCTCCCCATGGCAGAAAGAATGCGACCGCGATGGAAACCAGACTGACTCAGGAAGAGCAAAACTGCTGACACTTCCTGTTGCGCCGTGTGGCGAACAGGTCTATCTGGGGAAATCCCTACCGATGAAAGATGGAGTTCGCGATATCCGGGCATAAGGACCACTCGTGGCCGTGGAATCACCTGCTGAGATAGTCCGCCAACTCATTCTGTACCCCTGGAAAGTACGATGATTGCAGGTGTATTGAATGCTCTATGCAGAAGTCCCACAACATGAGGGCTTCCTGGTACAGGGGAGAGGAGCGTGTACCCCCGTTTGTTGATATAGAACATCGCCGTGGTGTTGTCTGTCATCACTGATACACATTTCTCTGATAAGTGGGTACGGAAAGTCTGGCATGCCAGGCGCACCACTCTCAGCTCTTTGACATCGATGTGGAGAGTGAGCTCTGCCTGAGACAAGAGGCCTTGAGTCCTGAGGTTCCCCAGATGTGTTCCCCAGCCCAGAGCTGATGCGTCCGTCACTAGGGAGAGAGACGGCTGAGGGCTGGAGAAGGGAACCCCCGCACATACTACCTGTGGGTCAAGCCACCACAGGAGGGAGTCGAGAACCTGGCGGGGCAGGGTTACAACCCTGTCCAAATTGTCCCGGGATGGCCAATACACCGAAGCTAGCCATGACTGAAGAGGCCAAAGTCGGAGTCTGGCATGCTGCACCACATAGGTACAGGCTGCCATGTGTCCTAGAAGTTTCAGGCAGTTCCTTACTGTAGTGGTGGGGAACTGCCTGAGACCTTGAAACATGTTACCAAGGGCTTGGAACCTCGCCTCTGGGAGGTACGCCCTGGCCCGGGTCAAGTCCAGCACCGCCCATATAAATTCTATCTGCTGAACTGGAGACGTTGATTTCCCCTCGTTCAGAAGGCGGCCCAGATTGTAGAACGTCACTCTGACGAAGATGACCTGTGCCTCCACTTTAGCTCTGGAACAGCCCTTGATGAGCCAGTCGCCGAGGTCTGGGAACACGACTGCCGTGCACGTGGTGAACACTTGAGGTGCCGCGGACAGGCCGAACGAGAGGACTGTGAACTGATAGTGGCTGTTGTTCACCACAAACCTGAGGTATTTTCTGTGGGGCAGAGTTATTGCTATGTGAAAGTACGCGCCCTTCAAGTCAAGGGCAGCATACCAGTCTCCTGGATGCAATGAAGGGATGATGGAGGCCAAAGAGACCAAGCGGAACTTGAGCTTCTTCATGAACTTGTTGAGTTCTTGCAGGTCTAGGATGGGCCTGAGCCCACGTTTGGCTTTTGGTATTAGGAAATACCGGGAATAGAAGCCCTTGCTCTTCTGCTCCCGAGAAACCTCTTCCACTGCCCCTAGTGAAAGGAGCGAGTGCACCTCCTGTATAAGGAGTTGCTCATGAGAGGAGTCCCTGAAGAGGGACAGGGAAGGGGGATGGAAGGGCGGGAGGGCACAGAATTGGATGGAGTACCCCCTCTCTACCATGCGGAGCACCGAGCGGTCCGAAGTGATACGGGACCATGCAGGGTAGAAAGGGGATAGTCGGGACGAGAAGGTAAGGCAGGGTAGATCCAGTTCTTGTTCTGGTGCGCTGTCCTCGACCGCACCTTCAAAAAGGTCAGTTTGGGGCCGGGAGGTGATTTGGATTGGCCAGAGCCCTGGCCCGAGGACGGCTTCGGCCTTTTCCTGCCACTCCTATTCCTCCTCCGGGAACCGCCCTGTTGGTTCTGTTGTTGGTAGAACCTATCTCCTAGAACTGGAAGGGACCTTGAAAGGTCATCGAGTCCAGCCCCCTGCCTTCACTAGCAGGACTAAGTACTGATTTTGCCCCAGATCCCTAAGTGGCCCCCTCAAGGATTGAACTCACAACCCTGGGTTTAGCAGGCCAATGCTCAAACCACTGAGCTATCCCTCCCCCGCGGAGGAGATTGTGGTTTGAAAGGTTTCTGCTGCATGGCGGGAGTATGGGGGCCCAGTATTTGAGGGTGGCTCTTGAGTCTTTTAGGCTATGAAGCCTTTTATCCGTCTTTTCGGAAAACAGAGTCACACCCTCAAAGGGGAGGTCCTGAATGGTCTACTGGGACCTCGTCTAGCAGACCTGAAACCTGGAGCCAAGAGCCCTCTCTCATGGCCATGCCTGTAGCCATCACCCTGGAGGCTGCATCAGCTCCATGTAGTGCCGCCTGCAGGGAAGCTCGTGAGATGAGCTTGCCTTCCTCGACCAAGGCCGAGAACTCGGCACAGGAGTCTTGTGGCAGCAGCTTTGCAAATTTTGCCATTGCTCCACATGTATTATAGCAGTGCCTGCTAACAACAGCCTGCTGATTTAAATGCGGAGCTGCAACCCGCCCGTAGACTAAACCTTTCTACTGAAAAGGTCGAGTCTTTTCGCTTCCCTGTTCTTAGGAGAAGGTCCCTGATAACCCTGCCGCTCGCGCTGGTTAGCAGTGTCCACGACCAGGGAATCAGGCGGTGGGTGCGAGTACAGATGCTCATAACCCTTCAATGGCACAAAGTAGCGCTTTTCATTGTGCTTAGCTGTGGGGGGCAACGAGGCTGCGCTCTGCCATAACGTTTTGGTTGTGGCACATATAGTTTTGATGAGAGGGAGGGCAATGCGTGCGGGTCCAGAGGGCGCTAGGATGTCCAGCATGGGATTCGCATCTTCTATTACCTCCTCTGCCTGAATGTGCAGGCCCTGGGCAACTCGCAGCAGTAACTGCTGAAACACCCTGCTGTCCTCCAGAGCTGGGGCTATAGTGGTGCCTGCAGTGCTTCACCTGGCGAGGAGGAGGAAGAAGCCCCCATAAAGGGTGGCTGTTCCCTCCCCTCGGTGCCCACGGGGTCCCGTGACTCCTGGGGATCCCAGGCTGGAGCTGACCCGGACGGTGTCATGCCCATAGGTGCCAGGACGGAGGACACCCTGCTGGGCCTGCAGGCGGCACTGCAGGTGTCACTGCCGATGCATGCACCGATGTTAATGTCGGTGCCAATGTCAGCGCCGTTGCTGGTGCCGCAGCCGACGGCATCGATGTATGCGGTGGTGGTGCCTCAATAGCTGGCTGCGGTGCCTGAGAGATCTCCTGGGCTGCAGGTCCCTGAGGCGGGGAAGGCAGAACGAAAGTAGCCGAGGCTACCGATGTTGCTGCCGAGTGCAACCGTTGGCTCTGATGGAAGGCCCAGGGTGTCCAGAAGGGCCAGTGTGCTGGGTTCTGCCACTGCGGGGGCCACAGGGCCAGGTAAGCTTGTCTCTCCCGCCGTGACCTGGAACCTCCTGCTCCTGGTGGTGCCAGGGCAATAGGAGTCGGACTCTGACTCCGAGGTCTCAGAGGAGGAAGACCACGGAGGAGCTGCACTGCGGGGCACCGAGAGCTAGGGGACTGGGCTCTTGTTCCCGAACGACTGGTGTCAGAGGGCTCTGTGGAGAAGGTGAGCGCCAGGACAGCATAGCCGGTTTCCCTCTTGACTGTACTGCAGGGCGGACCGGTGCTGTCGACACTGGCAGTAAGCCCCTCCTTGGAGGTGAGAACAGCGCCGTGAGGTGCAACAAGTCCTGAGCTGCATTAAACGCCTCCGGGGTCTATGGGAGCTGCAGCTGCTGACTCCTGAGGTCCAGCAAGCAGGGTGGGGCCGGATTCAACCGCCCTTCCGGGGCAGGAGTCAACACGGACCTCACAAGTGACATGGAGCAGTGGCCCAACTGGGGTCTCTCAGTCGCCAGCTCCTTAGATTTAGCCAGGGGAGAACAATCCCTCTCCGGCTTCTTTTTCTTCTGAGGCACTGGCGATTGAGACCGGCGCCTAGCCACCGAGTGGACGCGGGAGGAGCCACGACGGTGCCGAGTCTCTCAGGAAGAGTCCTTTCTCGGCACCGGTTTCCTGGATGACGGTGCCGGGGCGCTCCGCACTGAGGAGGAGGTGCTGGGTCCTGGGTCTGAATGGGGGTGAAGAGCCGCCTCCATGAGCCGCTGTTCCCTCTCTTTCAAAGTTCTGGGGCGGAACTCGCGGCAAATTCTGCAATGGTCCTTTTGGTGACCCTCACCTAGGCACCTTAAACATGCAGTGTGTGGATCACTTTTTGGCATGCGCTTAGCGCAGACTTCACACTTTTTGAACCCCGGTGACCGTGGCAAACCACGGCTCCAGGGATCAGAAGGGTGGGGAGGAAATCCCCAACAAACTTTAAATAATTAACTATAACAACAACTATTAATGACAGATAACAGAAAAGGCGCGTGCTAAAGCAAGGGCTATGGGATGTTCCAGCCACCGTCACTGGTGGTAAGAAGGAACTGAGGGGCTGGCGGGTCGACGGGGCTCTATATTGAGCACCATGAAGGCGCGACTCCAGGGGGCCCCCGGGTCGACCCGACGTGTGCTGCTATGGGAAAAAATTTCCGGCTGCCGTGCACGTGACGTGCGCACACACCTAACTGGAATGGACATGAACAAGCACTCGAAGAAGAACTTACATTCCAAGTTGCGCACTGCACACCCCAGGTTACTCCTGTTACCCTCCAGCTGCCTACAAATGACTAGATAGGAACAAACGAAGCCCTAAGAATCCCACTCTGTTGTCAGTCAAAGGAGATGCTGCCAGGTAAGACTTTCCTTTCCTCTCCCAGGCTGGAGAGCAGGCACAACTGGATTATTGGCCTGGCTGTGCAGAGCATCACTACTGGGGATGTACCCCCCTGTAGTAACCGGATTTGTTGTTTTAACTATTACACAAATATTCCAGCCTAGGAATCAAGATGCACGGAATCTAAAAGGGTCAATCTTCAGTAATGGGCACAGGGAGCTAAATGTAAACAACTCTATTATTGGAGACATGGCCAGCCTGAAAGCCATATTATCTAAACAAGTGTTTCTTTACCTGTGTATGACTCGCTCACAGTCTGTGCATCTCTTACCCTAGACAATGAAAATCAATGATGGCACTTCCAAGTTCTCAGCGCTGTAGCATTTGGGTTGCGAACACTTGATGGAAATTTGTCCTTGCTGTAAAACCCGTGTTTTCAAAGGAATTTAAAAGAACAACAGACGGAACATTTTTCTGTGGGTGCTGAGGGTTTGTTTTTATAAAATTAATTTTTTAGATAAAGTGGAGTTGTCACCTTACTAAGGGCTTGTCTACACTGGGGTTTCACACTGAGATAAACTGTGTCAGCACAAGTCATGGATAACCTGGACACGGATTGTCTGCACCAGTGGCTTGCACAAATGCAGCTATATTGGTGTAAAAAAATCCAGTGCAGACAAAGCCCAGGAGTCAGACCCAGTGTAGACAAGGCCTATGAGCCTAGAACCCACAGCAACGCACCTTTAAGAACCACTTATAAAGAAAACCGGAAGGAAATGCCACCTCCTAAGCAAAGAATGTTCAAAAGAAGCCTTGCCAGCCAGAGGAGACGGAGGTGCAAAGCCTCAACGAGGCAGTTCTAAAATGGGCTATAGCTGATTTTATCCCCCAGATTTAAAGGGCCAGCTACCAGCGAAGACCATGCGTGGAAACTGCAGAGTTCTGGTGACCACACAGCAAAAGTGACGGAAGCTTTCTTTGAGGTTAGTAAAAGGGGCTAAATTTCTCAATTATTTTAGAACCAAGGGGTTTGGCTGTCAGACACCTTGAGGTTTTCCCAGGCAAATCCATGGAGTTTCATGTATTTGGGATAATTATGCCCTGGTGTTGGCTTTGCTATGGTTTCATATTTAACTAACAAAAATTCCAACCATGTCACCTGACTCCATTACATACGGTTCCATTTTGTGGGGTAGAATCATAACTGTGTTTATAACCTGGCTGAAACCTGGTGCATTTCCAAGACTTCCAAGACTGAAATGCACTACAAATTAGAACAGCATCAAAATAGGGGTAGGGGACAACCTTGATGTAAGCAGGCCCTCTAAACTCAGATGTATTCACAGTATCAATTGGTCCAAGTATCATAAAGGTTAGAAAGCCTACAGTTACCCCCCTTCATAGCAATTCTGTAGGGCTAGTCATATATGCCTTCAAGATTCATGCAGTCAGCTCCTGTCCACATCATAAAAGACTGGACCCAGGCTGCAGCCAGAGAGGACGAAGCAGACATGTCCTACTACTCAAGTCTGTGTGTGCTATGCTAGGAGAAGGCAGGTGTGCACTGGTTACACAGGACTACTAAGAGAGATAGCTGCTCTCCACTATAACAAAGGTCAACTAGAAGAGGAAAAAAACACCTGTAATCCTAAAGGGAAGTCGTTGACACTGTCAAAGCACATCACACAACCTTTAGTTCTGTGTCCCCATAAGAACAGTTTGTTTCTCTTGATATCAAGAGCCAAACTGACGGTCATCCCCAGCACATGAAAATATATCAATGGTTTGATAATCACCTTTCATTCCACCCGAAAAGCCTCTCCAGTTGGCAAAGACCATCAGAGGGAGTCCCTCCCGGTTAAAGTCTTTGATAGCCTGAGCAGTCTTAAAGGCAGAGTCCGGGAACCACACCTGACCAGCCTGTTGGATTATCTGTTGGGGGGGAAATGGTACGATTTGAATGTTTTGTTAACGTGAGAGTTACTATCAGAAGAAAACAAATAGATACAGCAAGAGCTCCAATCTGAAACCAATGCTGACCAGCATAACAACCTGTTATAAATATTACAGGGCCGCGGGTGCACTGGGAGAATGATGCACAAAGGAATGAAAGGGCACTGACTCGAAGAGTTTACAAAATAAGACGCTGATCCTGCAACTGACTTCACGTGAGCAGATCTCCACACCCATAGAGAGCTCCATTGACTTCAGTGCAATAAGGAGACAAAAAGAGCACTAAGGAGAAAGGAAGCAGGAGTGGAGACATAGGCAGGCCAAGAGCTGGGAAGGCAGAGACAAGGGATATGAACATAAAAAAGAGCAAGAATTTCAGAAACGGGGGCAAGGTGGCCTGAGCAGCAGGAGAGGATGATGATTTTGACTTCCCAGGTTTCCTGATTCTAAGACTTGTGCTTCAGCCATAAGATCCTTCCCCTCTTTCAAAAGAGAGCAGGGCTAGCCTCCACAGAGATAAGCCATCTCCTGCCCGTATATTCGGTATATCCAAGGCTTTCTCTCTATACAAACAGAGCCAGCCAGCAAGACAGCCCATTCACCAGCTCTGAGAACAGCAGATTAGCATACAGCCAAAGGCTAATCAGTTTCTTGCCTTGCGGGCAAATCTTCCAATAAACACAAAGAAACTTTTCAAAGAGGCATCTGCAGAGAATGACTTTAACCAAACCCCAACATATGTTCAACAGCAAAACCTACCTTGGCCTCAGAGTCCAGGTTTGCAGGATCAGCAGGGATACTTAACTCCACTGTTCGGGTTTCTACGGCAACTACTCCTACAGGTATTCCTCCCAGTCTGAAACCAGATGAGACAAATCAAAACCCACATATTTTATCATTGTACGAGTGAGTCATTTTTTTCTAATCTGGCATCAAAACACTTGAAAATAAAAACAAGAGACAAACAATGCAAATCAATGGAGGGAGAGGCACTCTGGCCTTTCTGAAGAGTTCAGGCATGTGGCTGGATCATTTCAGAGCTGGATTTACAGCTCTCAGAATAAGACCTATTTATAAAACTAATACCCCCCAACAAACCAGAGCAGAACAAACTGAAGCCTAGCATTTTGCACTAGGTATGGGACAGTTACGCAGTTGCACAGGGCTGCATCTCTCCTAGCATGCCACCGCACAGATTTTCATGAAACGGTCTTCATCAGGAAATAGAACCTTGAAGACCCAAGCCTTCTGAGCCACCCATTTACAATCCCAATGATCCTTCCACCCACTACCAGTTGATCAAAATCCCTACATGCCACCTGTTTTACAGAAGACTGCATGACCCAGCCACCCCAATTGCCCTGCACACTATACAGGGATCCCCCAAAAGTGAGGAATGGTGATGGGCAGACGGAAGGTTAGTGTTTTATCTATTAACCCTCACAGCTGCTAGGTCATTACGGGAGATAAAAGGGTCTGGTATATAAGCACAAGGAGGCAGGATAACACGTGTGTCAGGGAAATTCAGCCTCACTCTCCATTCAGCCTAATAACTTCCTAAAACAAAAGGCAGCCGCTTGTGGCAACAGCTGCTTGCAATGGCTTCCTGATGTTGCACGAAAGGGAGTCCCAGCAGAGACGACCCCTCTCTACTCAGCCATCTCAAGTTGGATGACAAGCACCCCAGGCACCAAAAGTGACAAGGCCGATGTGCACTAGGGGGTTTGAAAATATTCCTATTCACAATGATTAAGAGTCTGGCTGGAAACTCGTAATTGCAGAAGCCGTCTTAAATCGGTAACTTATAACGTCTATATTAGGGCCCATGTGACCTAATAAAGAACATCTTTATCCAAGTATTACAGTTATTTATTGAACTTGAAAACAGCTCAAAACAACTTCTGTTTTCCATTATACGTCATATAAATTTCATCAGGCTAGCACATGAGGATGCTACATCTTGTTTTATAGTGTGTCCCTGGACAAGTTGCCCTGGAATAATAAAAGACAATTTACAGCCAACAGCGCACATATTCCAAACATACATACAAAAGATGAGTTTTGGCAGCACTTACAGTAACAATCCCAGAAGAATACATTCATATTTATTTTTTCAAAATGCCACTGCTTTTGAAAGAAGTCAGCTCCACTTGTATTATATATACACACGTGTGTAGGAGTCTGAGTCCAAAGCAGCTCAAAATGTGTCAGATGAAAAGAAACTAAAAGTCAAGCCAAGAATATTCCTGAACAAAGACTGTCTGGCTTCGCTAAATAATTGATTTTGTCTGGGATGCTGGCTAAACTTACAGCCGTTAGATGATTATAATACTTTGCACCTGCAAAGCAGGATCATCAAAGAACCTTACAAACATCTGATTAAACCTGAGAGGTAGGTTTTATACACAGTTTCTTGATGGAAAAACTGAGGCATGGAAAGGTTACAGGATTTCCTCAAGGTCAAACAGCAAATCGACGGTTGAGCCAGCAGGAATCCTGGCTCCTGTTTCTCTGATCTAACTACTAGAAAATATTCTTGCTCAGAGCTGGGAAGGGAATTTATGAGTATTGGTTCCTATTCCACTGCTCTTAGCACCGGATAATACTCCATCCTTCTGGAACAGCTTTATTCAGAAGGGAAACAGACAAAGAAAACACACAATGCCACTGATTATTTTAACAACAACAACAACAACAACAACGAAAGACTTGAATTCTGAGCCTAAATGGAAGAGCCGTTCTGTAAGTTTTGCCATCTGATGGCTTCTTCTTCTTGGCAGCATGAAAGTGCAGGGACCTACTATACTGAAAGAGCTACAAAGGCTGGAATTATTTTCAAGACTGGGATCTAAATCTCAAGCTAACACGGTATGTTTTAGAATCTTGAGCAGGTGCCACTTGCCACAAAGATAAGGGAAAGTGATTGTCCCAGAGAGGAAGGTGAGCACCAGATGCAAGTCCCCAGGGCCGCTTGTCTCTGCAATGTAAGCTAGACTAAGATCAGTCTTGGCAAGTGCTAGTTTGGAAAAAGCTGCAGGTTATTCTATGCTGGGATCACAGCTGAGTTACTCTCTTTTCAGAGTGGGTAATAAAATTTAATAGAAACTTCCATTTCCCACTTGAAAAGAAAAAAAAAAAAAGTAAGTCTCCCAGCAATCTGCAGTTTCTTCCAGTCTACTTCAGTTTTAGCTGGACTTTTTTTTTTTTGCAAGTCAAATGTGATTGTGAAGCAATATAGTCCACCAACTACTCTAAATTATGTCAGAGCCACAACAATGCGACCCCTCTGTATTACCATGTACAGTAGAAAGGTTTGTCCCTAGGAATCACCTGTTACCCACCCCCGTATACTCTTTCCATCCAGCATTATAGAAGGCAAAAGTTATCAAGCACCTTGGGACAGACAGAAGGAATTATCAGCACATGTTCAATTCACGTAGCAGAGACGTGTTCTGCTGAGATGATAAATTTGTTATTCACATCCATCCACTCACCAGTTTTGTCAGAATGTGTCAGCAGAAACACAAAGCATCAGTAAAAGCTAGATTTCTACAAAGGTCTAAAAAGCCTGTGGGTACTTACCTAGCTCTACCAACCACAACTGTTTGTGCCCAGGGCTGCATGATCTCTAGGAATGATCCCTTGTCAAAGAAACCACTTAACCATTGGCTTTTTTGAGCTACAAAAAGGAAGGGGGGGCGGGCGGGGGGAAGAGAACATAAACAGCAGTTAAAATTGTAGCAAGACTCCAGTTTAACAACTTGGGGGCTGGGCTTTTTTGTTTTTTTAAAAAATACAGACAAACCGATGATAATATAAGGGAGCATTAGACTGCTGAGCATGTGTCTGCCTTCAGCCATCATGTCCTATTTCATTTGCTAGTCTGCATAAAGAGAGTCATTTATCAGCAAAGGCATCATTTATTGTTAAACGATGGGGTTTGGATAGCAGAGGGACTTTGCATGCTTTTAAATAAATAACTTTGCTTTTTTCAAGACACTGCAAACATTTGTCAAAAGGCAGTCAAGTCATTAAAGATGTTGTTTTTCAAAATGACTATTTCTATTTTAAAAACCTAGCTTACAATTTTCTCTTGATTCTGCCAAAAATGCTGTAGACAGACGCACATTTAAGAATAAATGAGCTAATGATATCTGAACACTAGACATTGCATTTGTGTGCATCATACATTGAAAAAATAATAGGATTGAATCACTATGTTTGTATAGCCCACATATATAGCCCATAAAGTGAATCCTTGCTCTACTAAAGATAAACTACATAACGCACATGTTCGTCCCACACTCTTCCAGATGCTATAGAGAACCATAATAGTTGTCATACTAGATCAGACTTTCTATCCAAGTCCATTTCCTTGCAAACAGTGATGGCCAATTCCTGATGCTTCAAAGAAACAAACCTTTTTCTAACAGTGCTCCTAGATGATTGTGCAATGCTGAGGAGAAACAAATCCTTTCTGACCCCTGAAGAAAATCAAGCTCGTGCCCTGAAGCATGATTACCTTGACTGTGCTACCTATGCACAACTCGTTATAAAATTATCCAGTGCTTTATAAGAGGAATCCATTATCTGACTCTATGCCCTCCTATATCAGTGATTGCAACAGATTGACCATATCTCTGTGTGAAGCAGCATACTTGTTGACTTGTATTGTATATGCATTCAAAGCAGTTGATAATAGTGTAGGAGAGAGCAGGACCTTTAATAACTGCTGGAGTCATAGGGGATTAAAGTGTATTTTTATGTATTTAATTTACAGACAGTTCTTTGGTTCTCACCAATGTAATATCTGCACCTCCCTTACTGTTAGGATAAAGCTTTGCTACTACACACCTGTGAGGCAGAGTGCAATACCATTACCTCCATTTTACAGATGGGAAGACTGAGGCACTGAAGGTTAAGTTGCCCAGCTCTCCTGATTCCAAGTTCTGTGCTTTCACTGAAAGACTACCCTTCCTTCCTACCTCTTTTACATTTCTACAGATATTCATCAAGCCAAACACTGCCAGGAACAACAAAGAGAGAGGCTGCATCATTTTAGGACTACTAATGCTTGGACTCTCTATGCAAAAATAAGGGTAATCAAGGGTCATGTTTCAGGGTGCAAGAGGACTGCCTGCAGGGGGCAGCAATGCACCATTATTAGAGAACGGACCCTAGATGCAAAGTTTGTACTGAGATCTCCTTTCCAAACACAGATTTCTAAAACTAAGTACGCTCCGACACTGGGTCAGGGCCAACTGCAACATTCAGCTCTGCATTCAGGTTAGGATTCTGAAATGACCCAATGAAGTCCAGGGTTGTTAAATCCAGGATCTCAGTTCGGGCCCCATCTCTAATGAGCAGGAAAGGGCACTATGGAGGGATTTGACTTTTCTCTGTTACTGGCCACTGTCTGATCCAACATCAACAAAAGACAGGAAATGCAAAGAGGTCACTGCTCTGTTTTCCGCAGTCCTCCAGACTGTAGAAGCCGCGAGCATCAAATCATGGCACTCAGGATACTCTATACACCCAGGCAATACAAATTACTCTGCAGGTAGCAGTTTTTCACTGAGCCCTCACAAAGCTTGCACAAAAACACAGCCTCCCAGCTTTACCCCTGGGCACACAGCTTCTGAGCACTGCTTTAATTTGAACAAGCACCTCTGCCTCCGCAAACCCACGCCTAAAACCAATTAAAAGTGGAGATCCAAGCGAGCTAACCTCTGCTGACTTAAACAGGATGGAGAGTGTTTTATCAAGACCAAACTTGTAATTACTGTGTTCTACATTCCTTGCCTCCGTGGCCCCACTGTAAAATGTGACCATCCATTTCAAAATTATCTCTTTATCATGAGCCCAAAGCTGATCGTTTAGATTCTGGCCTCGTGTCGGGCGTCAGTTTGAAGAATATCACAGCACTATCTCCTCTAATAAATGGCTTTAACTTTTCACCTAGGAGATATCTACTTTAACTTATCACGGAGAATCATCTGCTTTCCTTAACGCTTCCACTAAATTAAAATCTGAAGTCACTCGATTTGGAAGCCGGTGTTAGCTGCACTCAGACAGCTGGATGAATTACTGGAGAGATGATGAAAAAATATTATCCAAAACCGGAAAACTTAGTTTATCACAAATCTCATTTTATCCCTCAAACCTCATTAATAACAGCGGGGATAATGGTCACCTAGTTTGTAGCTTGTCCGCACATCTCTTGCATGCCTCCAAAAGGGAACAGTAGGGGTTCAATCTTTTGCGATGGTTCCAATCCAATTATTGTGTGAGGTCTACCACGCTAGTTAGAGATGGATTCCTTTATGATAAAGGTTTTTATTTGGGGGGTTTTAA
Organism: Emys orbicularis; assembly: GCF_028017835.1. Taxonomy (NCBI): domain Eukaryota; kingdom Metazoa; phylum Chordata; order Testudines; family Emydidae; genus Emys; species Emys orbicularis. The sequence continues at coordinate 8,298,814 of NC_088699.1, forward strand.
ATTCCAAAAACGGGACAATTCCCTAACTATAAAAAGCAGCTCTGAATTGTAAATATGCTCTCTTAAGTACTCAGAACTTACATACTATCATGTGTAAATTTTGTTTTTTACGTCTCTTCAAACTGGTTATTTCATAATCTCTGAAAAGTACATGATCTATTTGGCTTCAGCACTCTGATTCCCTGCTCCAACCCGTTCTCTCTCCTTTCAAATAGTAACATTCACATGGCTTCCTGGTTAGTTACAGAAGCAGAGGAGAATATTTCCAGCCCAGGAGCAAACCTGGATAGTGTCAGGGTCATTTTCAAATCTCAAATGCATAATGTGTATTGAGAAAAAAATGTCCAGGGAGTGGTAGCAGGCTTTCCAGGAGGCCCCATGATGCATTTGAGTTCAAGGCTGGGCCTTTCATCTCACAAGGCACTTTCCTGTTAATCTTAAAGGAAATAAAATCAACCAGGACATCAGGGCAATGTCTGTGAGAAAATGTCATCTGGAACGTCTACCTTCTGATTTCCATTCAAATCCCCAACTGCTCTCAAATGTATTCAGTGCAGAATTTAAAATAAAAAATTCTACTTTGGGGAAAAGTGAAGAATTGTGCACTATCATTAGGGAACTTCACAAACTCAAGCAGAACAACTACAAAATCAAAGCCACCTTCAGAAGCGCCCTTTGTCTTGATTGATATGATTTTGTAGAAGCAGACTGACGGTAAAATTTTCAAAAACACCTACATGACTTCGACACCCAAGTCCCATTTCAGAAGTGACTTAGGCATTTAGGAATCTAGATCTCATTGTAAGTCAATAAGACTTAGGGCTTGTCTACACTTTAAACGCTACAGCAACACAGCTGCACTGCAGAAGTGCTTCAGTGTAGACACTCCTAGGACAGAGAGAGAATCCACCTCCACAAGAGGTGAAGAATTCTTCCATTGACCCAGCACTGTCTACACCATGGATTAGGTCAGTTTAATTACGTCACTCAGGGGTGTGGATTTTTCCTGGGCTGACCTAACTTTTTAGTGTAGACCAGGCCTGAAGTCCCATTCTCAGAAATGACTAAGGCCTGGTCTACACCTAAAATTTAGGTCAACTGTGAAAAATTTCACGAGTGATGTAGTTAGGTCAACATACCTCCCCAACACCTCTCCCCAGTATATGCAGCTAAGTAGATGGAAGAATTCGCTTTGATCTAGTCCTCTTTGAAAGAGGACTAATCAAAGCAAGTTAACGAACTGTTAATGGGTGTCAGCAGGGTCCATGTGGACAGTTGGCAGAGTCACACCCCAGCTTGCTGAGAAGTAAATGTTTGTGCAGGCAAGCTGTAAGTCATGTTGGTGCTTTTGACAATGTTATGCTTAGTTTGGTTTCAATAGGCCACCTATTAAAATAGTTTTATTTAGTAATGCTGGGGTTTGCCAAAATTCAACCTACTGTTTTTTAATCATCTTCTCACCTGGATTTCTTCTATCTACATCTGACACACAAAGAGCCTGAATCTACAAACCTTTATGCAAACTAGTCCTTACTCACACAAATAATCCCACTGAAGTCTATGGAGTTACTTGCATGAGTAAGAATTATCCAAGTGAGTAAAGGTTTCCAGTACATAAGAGAGATTCATTACAGACATGGTCATCCTTGCAGTGGCTTCAGTCCATTTAAAACGGAGTCAGTGGCTAGTGCAGTATCCCCACTTTTTTAATTATAACCACACTGCTCTGAAGCTAGTAGGCAGCAGCCATTCCATACAGCATCATTAGTGCACTATCAATAACAATACTTAGTACTGGTAAATGCCAAATTACATTACTGAAGTACATATTTTGGAGCTCTGGCTGTCATTTTAATGCCAGTAGAGATCTTGAAACCAGCTGAACTATCACACAACCTGCATGACAAAGATGTACATACTGGGACTAGGACGTCCAGCCAACATCCAGCGGGGATCATAGGGAGTCTTGGTGGGAACAAACTCAATGACCCTGTCTATAGGATCCTTGATGGTGAGGGTAGGCACTGGGCTGGATACACTCTAAAACAAACAACAACACAAAAAAAAAATGGGATAGATTGTCCTACGGTATTCATGGCTCTGCACCAAACATTAGAAATGCAAATAAACTGGCTGATGTCATCCCAGTTCCTGTTGCACGTTACCGCCCCCTTTCCAGACAATCCTAATGACTGCAGCATCCCAATATCTTTGCAAAGGTCTGAAGAAGACGGTACGTTCACGTTGACACTTGCATGAGACTTCATTTGGCATATTTTGCACTTGGTTTACTCTGGAGCTTCAGGTGCTGCCAGCATCTACCGGGCTCGCGATTTAATTTTAAGAAGGTGACCAAAGCCACCTGACTCATCCCACCCACTGTTTCCAGAAGACAGGTGACCCGTGCATTCGCCTGGCTGCAGAGCAACTCACATCTACAGTAACTTTGCTGGGGAGGGGAAACTTTTAGCATCATTTCTATAAAAGACAATCAACTTTACATGTAAAAACCCTGCTGCACAGATTACTATGGACAGTTTGCCAGCGGGGTGATGTGCACAGGGAATTGGCAGTTCTCCAATGGTCTCTGCAATGCCCCAAAGAACTGAGTTAAGTGAATGCCATTAGCCAGTATAGGCAACGGCACCTTGCACTGCTGCACCAACAAGACTTACCTTGGGCATATAGGACAGCCACTGCAGAATGGTGTAGATGCCTTCAAAATCATCACTCACAGTGCTGTGCGTCACGCCATTGTTGTGCATGATCTGGACCCCGCCCAGCTGGTTGTTTGAGGTGTACACCTCCCGTCCGAGCACCTTTCAAAAGAGGAACAGAAAGGGTCAGACAACGTGAAAGGGTAACCAACAGCCTCTGCTCAGCCTGTCCCATGTTGTGTGTGCATTCCAGTCCACACTTCCAGCAAGTCCTACCACTCCAACAGTCATTGCTGGGGCAGCTCTTTGAACAGCAGCAGTAATAAATACCTGGACCTTCTCTAGACCCCTGAGTGCTATACAAACATTCACTCTCCCGTCACCTTTTACAGATAGGGAAACTGAGGCACAGGGAAGTTACATGACTTGCCTTCAGTTACACAGCCAGGGACTGGCAGAGCTGGGACTAGAACCCAGGTCTTCAGTTCACTAGACCAAAGCTGCCCTTGTGCAAAACACAGCAGTGGAATTGACACATTTAGGCCTTTAAGGGGGAAAAACCACAGCCCTGCACAAAACCCAGTACAGCACGTGAGCACAGACAAAGAACCCGTGCCTCCTCGGAGGGGGAAGGAAGAATACAACTGTGACTGCTGGACTTTCAATTCTCTTACGAGGCTCCATCTCTAATCTCAGCCCAGGCACTGCAGCTCTTTTCTCATTCTCCTGCTGTCTCTTTCCATTTGCCCTCTCACTGACTGATACACTGATCTCTCGGTCACTCAGCTTTCTGCTCCACTGAGTCCATATTACTAATAACACCTCTGCCACAGCCAGTTTACCTCATGAAGGCAGGAGCACATCATTACAAAATAAACTCATAACTTTGACATTCTAGCAAATACATGCCGTTTGTTATTTTTATGGGTTGAGTCTTTCTAACAGGCAGAGGGCATTACATACCTGTTTCATTTAGATCTAAAACAAATTCAAACCAATCCCTCCACCCCCAGCCCCAAACAGCTAGTTTTGGGGGGAATGGGGCTGTGGACGGGGGGGGGGGGGACCCAGAGATAGAAGCAATTTTAAGTCATTAGGGCAGCATTGTCACTGTGGAAGTGAAGTTCAGATCTGGTTTCATCTTCATGAATGCAAATGACTTGAAGTTCTAAAACTTCCCATAGGGAATGTAACCCATCTTGTTCAGAAAGATTTCAGGGAAATTAGTAGGGGGCTTAATTATTGTGAAGTCCCCTTTCCAATAAAAAAGGTATTGAAATTATTCTATAATCCTGTGGTTTGTTACATGTATGTGCGTGACTAGAATCAGAGTTCAATACTGGCGGTCAATTTCAGAGGGGCAGATACCCTCAGCAACACTGCAGCTCCTGTTAACTTCCATGGCAGCTGCCAGCGCTCAGCACCTCTCAGGATTTGGCCAAGAGCTGGGATTTCGATCGCTCTAGATAGCATGCATAACTACAAAAGTTTTTGTTGGTCATAAAACTAAGCTAAAGTACTCCGTAAGTATTCTTACGTAAGTATTCTTCATGGCAACAATTGACCATAGCTGGGGTCTGGAAACCTCTAAGCTCTGCGCCCATCGACACCACAGCACCATTCGCCCGGTGCAAGCTCACTTTCTTCTGGAGTATGGAGGCACAGACACCAGAATTCTTTACAAACAGTAATTAATCCTCGTCAAACCCATGTGAGAAGGATATTATCCAAATTTTACACACAGGGAAACCAAGGCAGAAGGGTTAAGAAACTTGCTCAACATCTTGGCAGTCAGTGTAAAAACCGGGATTTGAACTCTGGAGTTCCTGGTTCCCACTTCCCTTTATCTTCCCCCCAAGAAAATCTTGTGCCATGACCAGCATTTTACCCCCACAAGTTGAGAAGCCAGGAGTGAAGATGTAGGTTCAGGGACAGGTAAAGACTGGCCTCCAGATGTGAGGCACAAGTCCGCTAACACCTTCCACGGAGGAAAATAAAAATAAAAAGAATTTTAACTCCCTATCTTCAAATGAATGCACACATACGTACATGCAAAATGGGCCACTGCTTATCTAGAGACACTGTAGACAGCTCAGGTTTACCGCTGCTGACAGGCAATGAAAACAGTCTAATATACTGCCTGCTCTTGCCCTTAAATCCCTTTTTGGAGATCAAGATAAATATGCAGTTCCTTTTCCCGAGTGCTCCAGACATTTGAGTGAAGTGGTAGAGCATTGGGAGGCTCTGTGCCATTGTAATCACTGTGTAATACTGAGTGAGGGCCATATTTACTTATCAGTGTATTTGTCATCAGAGGCATCATGGTTCCCAGATGCATATAAAACAATATTGATGAATGGTAGCTCACCTAATTTGTGTGTCATATTACATGTATGTACACACATGAGCATGCACTAACCTACGGACTGAGTGCCATGGGAGGGATGAGTAATTTGAGTATATGTAATCTTTAAAAGAAAATTAAATTCTGGTTTAATCACCATTGAAGCACAAAGCAAACTACCTTACCATGTTCCCTGCACTACAGGAAGTGTGTGTGTGTGTGTTTAAGAATCAGTCTCCCAGGAAGTGTATGTGTGTGTTTAAGAATCAGTCTCCCAGCATGCAACATGGCACTTAAGCATCAATCCACTGGACTCCATCTTTCCCCACTTCTTTTGTGTGTGTTCTCCTATCTACTTGCAAATGAGCAGAGAATCTGCCAACTCATCTCACATATATGGCTTCAGACTGGATTTCAGCTAAGGTGCCAGAGGTTAAAAGGCACGGAGGGGCTAGCCAGCTTATAGACAATGATCATTTGGCTCGAGAAAAAATGAATGCAATAGCTCATCCATTTAGCCCTGCTAACTACCTCATCTCTGACCTGAGAGGACTACATTTTTAAAGGCTGACAAGTAATTCAATCTCCAATTAACAATTTTAAATGGTGCAGTGTATATTACTGTATAAATGTTTCTGCAAGAAAATGTCCAAGGGTGAAGCAGAATGAAATGGCTGGAGAAGTACAATACCAATGCCTGTGCAATTAAGGGTGTTCTTCAATGGGACACTCGGGCAGCAAAGACACTAGTGCACTTTAGAAAAGCTGATAGATAATTTAGACAGACAATGCTACACAAGCCCCGTGTGCGAAAGGCCGCTTAGGAGCAAGCTGTGTATCCAAAACCATAACACACCCATTCAAAAAAGCAAACACCAACAATGGAGGTTCTGTGACAAGCCAAGCAGGTGGCTTTAAAATACCCTAGGAGGGAAGTGGTGGTGACTGGAGCATCTTACTCAAGAGAGAGTCAAGGCAGCACCAGCCAGCATCATCAATCTTATGGTGAGCAGCAGTTTTATGGATCTGACCATGTTCAAGGAAGGGTTAAGTTTGCACAGAGGCTACTTCCTAGGAGGAGAGGTTTCCAAGCACTTAAGGGACCAGTAGAAAATCTAACTCCCAAGCCCAGCAGCCATTGGACGCAGGGAAAGTATGGAGAAGTAAGGAGGAGTGGCGAATGATGCTGGATTTGATTTTAAAAAAGCACCTGTATATTATCCAGATATAATTGCACACTGGTACTTCTAACATCTCTTTTTGTGCTTAATTTGATAGCGCAGATAATCAGAGCAGAATAGTCATTAACAAGGAAGCATTAGACACCGAACTTCGGAAACCAGATTGTCTGCTTAAAATTAAAATGTACTGGATCCCAACACTAAAAGAAATGGAAAGTACTACAATAATCAGAAGACTGTGTCCCCCTCCTCAATCCCTCCCCTGCTCCCTTCCCAAACGCTTTGCAATAAGGGGGGAAAGAAGCTACTGGGAGTGAGTGACTAATGCAGAGATGGCCCATAGCCATTGTCTTTGCATTTTATATATAAATTACAGCTTTCTAATACAGCAGCTCAGCTCCGGCATTTCTGATCAGCAGCAGATAGCTAGCTGCTCCCTTGGTCTAGGAAACAAGTCTGGTTTTGTTTACACTAACAGCCATTCCATCAATACCACCACAATGCTTCTCATAGCACATCCATTACAAATAGGCTAGAAACGGGACTGAGACCACCAACTCATTCATACAAGCCTTGAGATGGCAATGACTTCTGGTCACTACAGATCTGGGCCAAATTCAGAAAGGCAAACTAGAGGTAAAAGGCTCCACATCCCAGTGCTAACTCTTTAAGCCACCCAGATCCCCATATTTTCACTAATTTAAGACAGACCTTTCATACGGCTAAGAAGTAATCTATCCAATAGGCTCTATACAAAAAAACCCCTACATTAACAGAACATTACGGTTGCACAATTAAGTACTCAAAAGGAAATGCCAAATCTAATGTTGCATGCATTACAATACAGCCTTTAATTACATGAACAAATACTATTTCTCAGATAATGTAGTATTTTATATTACAACCTTATTGATACATACGTAGTATCTATGTCATTCTTTTCTACTTATTTAATGGACCATTATGACAATGAAATTAGTATCTTTATTGACTTTGGGGGAGATTTTCAAAAGCACAAAGGGGAATTGGGAACCTAACTGCCCTTCACTTCTTTGAAAATTCCCCTTCAACGTTAGTATAAATGTCATGTTCTCTAAGATAGGTATGTTCATTTTGCCAGCACCCATGTACTCTAAATCTTAGCAGCCAGCAGCCTTCCTTAGACACATTTCCAACAACTGAGCTGTTAGTCACTGAGGCAGTTAACTACATAACTAATTTTGCTGAAAACTTAGTGGCCTGTGTATGTGAGCAAAGATGAAAGATCTGAGGAACTGAGAACACAGGGCTAGAATGGAAACTGTTATGGCAACCTTAAATATTGTGCTTGAACTTGCTATTATGTTCACACGAGAGAGAGAGAGAGAGAGAGAGAGAGAGAGAGAGAGAGAGTGTGTCTTAGTTTATAAGAATTTAACACTGCATTTTATACAAATAATATTAATAATGGTAATTTATATCCCACAGCTTATATAGTGTGTGTCAGAAATTAGAATTGGAAAAAGACACACACATACAATAGCTAGCAGCGTTAATAAACACAAGAGAAATGATCATAGTAAGGGTCTCAACAAAAATTCACATTGCACTGACTTAAAGCCAAAGTACCATTATTTGTGGTTGAGCCTCAGCACATCTTACAGCTTTCATTTTTATCACTCAGCACTTCTGCTCTGCACATTAACTTATTAGATGATGGGATAAATGGCATCTGGATACAAGAGAACAGACCTAGGTTAGGATGCCAACATGAAGCACGTTCTTTGAAACGATGAAGAGCTGAGAGCTGTGCTTCTAAACACCCTGTTTCTCGAGTCTTTATCCTATTCACATGGCGGCATGAACACCCCCCTCCTCTCCATCTGGGCTTCCTGTTGGAGACGGATTGCAGCTCTTGCATTTCTAATCTATGAATGTGTGCAGTGCCTGCACTTTTAATTTACGAGCGTTCGGTGGGGGACCTTTCTGACTTGGGAACATATTGGCTCAGTCTAATGTTTGGAGATTATTAAAGTCAGAGCTATGCTCCACTATCAAGTCTACAGATCTTTTATTTAGAAGATATGGTGCTCTAAATGCACAAAGAGCTCCCTGTCACCTTCACATTAAAGCCCCTAGTGCCTGGTAAATGGAATTATATAGCTGTCATCTCCTTTCCCCAAAGTTTTAAGAGTACAATGGGCTCATTTTTTCACACTCCATCCCAGCTTCAGAACTAAGAGACCTACTTTATATTGATTTAAAGTCTCTGAAATAAATAAACCTGTTTCTCCACTGTGATTCACAAGAAATTCATGATACACTATTGCATGATATATTTCAAGCTCTGGCTCCAGCTCTCTTTTTCCTCTGGTGAATGATGGGGGAGGCGGGAGGGGGGGGGGGGCTGCAAAGCTGACATCCTGATGGTTATAGGAGATGGCTGCTGCCTGCAAATCCAGACGCCAGCATTGGTGATGGTGGAGTTGGTTTTTGGGGGGGGGACAAGGGGGTGGGAAGAGAGCAAATAAACTTGGACGTTCGAGGGCAAGTGGGGAGGAGGCAGCGCACAGACCACATAACTGCAGCAAAGGGAAGTTAAGTACCTCACTGTAACTGGAGTTTTTCGAGACGTGCGATCCCTCTCTGCATTCCATCAAGGGTACACATGGACTCCATGTGCCTGAGACCGAAAAGTTCTTGCAAGCAGTGTGCGTTGGTCCATGCCTGTGCCCATGCTCTCCTTGTGCTCACACCAAAGGCATAAGGGATGGGGAGGACCAACCACCTCTCCAGTTTCTTCTCTACCATGAATCTTGTCATGATCCGAAGCAGAGGGGTAGGAGGGCAGGCAGTGGAATATAGACAGGGAGCACACATCTCTAAGACTCATTACAATCAGGTAAATAACTTCCCTTTCTTCTTTGAGTGCTGGTCCCTATGTGTGTCCCAATGTGGGTGACTGACAAGCAGTACTCAGAGAGGAGGGAGATACAAGGATGCCAGTGATATAGCTGCTGGTAGAACAGCTGTCCCAAAGGATGTCTGGGTCCAAGAATCCTCTGCTGATGCGTCCTTTGAGACAGTAGCATCTCTCTGAGGTGCCCATTTGATATTTGCAGGGCAGTTAGGCGAATGTGAGGATGGAACTCCATGTAGCTGCCCTGCAGATATCAAGCAGGGACACCTCTTCAAGTCATGCTATGGAGGCTGCTTGTCCTTTTGTAGAGGGAGCCTTCACCCTGTAAGGGGAGGAAGCTGTGCCAGCTGATAGAGGAAGATACTGCCAGAGATCCACAGAGATCCTCCAAGAGGATATGGCTTGTCCTTATACTCATTCTGCTATGGCAATGAGCAGTCTAGGTGACTTTCTGATCTGTTTTGTTCTCTTCGGAAAAAATGTCAATGCTTGTCTCACATCCAGGGAATGAAGCCTGGCCACTAGTTTGCTCTCGTTAATAAAGGCTTGAAATTGAACCCTGTCCTCCTGAGTAACTTGTCCCTAAAGTCCAGGAGCTCAGAGTAATTGAGGAAATCGTATCTGGTGAGATGGATGGTTGGAGATTCTAAACGGAGGGCTGGTAGACATAAACACCTTCCTCTGCATACGGTGCCTGGCCTCCTTATCTGCAGGGGTGGCCCCTGGATGACAATGTCTGGATCTTTCCGTGGCCTCCTGAACCATCCAGGAGTTCGAGGCAGGGTGGGTGAGCAAGAATGCCACTCCCTTAGTCAGGGCAAAGTATTGCTTTTCTGCCCTCTTGGGGGTAGGGGCACAGAGAACTGCCGTGTGCTGTATAGACCTTGCCAGGTCTAGGAAAGCTTAATTCACAGACAGTGCAACCCAACTGGATTCCGTAGGCTGTAGTATATCCAGGAGCTCATGTTGAGAGTAGTGGATCTCCTTCAAAGGAGATTAGGAGCTCTTGCGCCATTCTCCATAACACCTCTTGAAATTGTCTATGATCACCTGGGGGAGATAGTGAGGCTGGAGCAACCACCTCACCGGGTGATGAGGATGATATCCCTGTGGGTACCGGCAGTACCAGCTCATCTTTCTCAAGCTTGAGGAGAGGTTCTGGTTGACCTCTTGCAGAAGACAGATGGTCTGACTCCCTGTTGGATCAAATGGATTCCAGGTACCATGCATAGGGGTCCCATGGGCCCCAATAAGACCAGTACGAGGGGTCAAAAGTATGTTACAGCAGTGCCCAAGGCATTTGGTGCCACCAGTCCTGAGGAAGCGGCCCCTGTTTGTGTGCCTGAGCTTGGTTCCAGGAGATTCTTGATCCCTTCTGGGCTGATCACTCAAAGTGGAGGTGAATCTGGTTCCACCACCATGTCTGACTGTCCCAGCAATGAAAAGGTCAGATCCGGCTCCATCAGTCCCATTGAAGGGAAACTGTGGATAGTGGATGGGTTGGGAGATAGACTCCATTCACAGTCCTCAATTCCCACTGGTATTAGTGTCTCTCTGGTGAGGATTGATCTAAATAATGAGGAAGACTGGTGAATATCTTCATCCTCCCGGACCCACAGAGCGGTAAAAGTCACCAGCCCCTTTGGAGGATGTCTCTTGTCATTCCATACCACCGGAGTAGAGGTAAAGTAGAGGGTCATGACAGTATCATCAATGAATGAGTCTCCAACCTGGTGGGTTTTGAGGGCACCAGTGGTTCCCAGTCCTTCAGGTTCTAGTGTTTTGTTTTACTTGATACCGCTAAGTCCCTGCGGCTCAGGTGTGAAGACTCACCTTGGACAGGTCAGGGAGGGATTTCTCCTCTTAGAATGTCTAGGAGGGGATCTCGTTTTATGTTTGAGAGAGCATCCCTTACTCTCAGATGAAGGGTCTTTCCCGCCTCTCCTTTTCACTCTGGCAGTGCTGGTGGTTGTCGCTGACTAGAGAAGACCAGGGGCAGGAGACTACAGTTTTTGAAGCCTGGTGTCCTGGGCATAATCTAAGTCCCTGGGAAATGATCAAAACACAGCATCAAAAACCTAAGACTAATGCACCCAAGACTATATATATTACAGGAAGAAGAGAAGGGATCAGCTTCGGACAGTGGAGAGTTCCGGTGCGGCGGTAAGAAGGAACTGGCAAGGCAGACGCGCCACCCTGCCTATTATACCTTCGGTGCAGAGCACCAGAAGCCCAAGCTCCAGCTAAGCAAGAACGTTTACACTGCTATTTTTAGCCCATAGTGCGAGTTCAAGTCAGTTGACCTGGGCTCTGAGACCCGCAGCCGCAGGTTGGTTGGGTGGGGGTTTTTTGTTTTGTTTTTTTGCAGTGTAGACATACCCTCAGGCTTTTTCTCAGGAGCTGTTCCTCTAGTCTCGTCGTCCATGCACAAACCCCTTCCATCAGCATTTGGTAGTGCTTTCAACTCACACCAGGGGTGTGTCTACACTGCGAGAAAAATACTTGTGGCAGCGAATTTCAGAGCCCAGGTCAGCTGACTTAGGCTGCGAGGCTAGAAATAGCAGTGTAGACATTCAGGCTTGGGATGAAGCCTGGGCTCTGAGATCTTCTCCCCTCGCAGAGGCTCAGAGCCCAGGCTCCAGGACGAGCCCAAACATCTACAGTGCAATTTTATAGCCCTACAGCCCAAGCCCCGTGAGCCCGAGTCAGCTGACCCGAGTCAGGTGTAGACGTCACTTCCACTTGTGTTGGTAACCCATCCACTTTGCAGGGAGGATGCAGGCGCGTACCAATAGCCGTGCGCCCAGAAAGACAGAGAATTTCTCTCACAACTCACTGAGCAAGAATCGGAGTAACTGAGCTTACTGCAGCACAAAGAACCATCTAGCAACACGCATGTACAGCCCCAGTGAGGAGACAGTGACTCAGGTATGGCTTTGCAGTGTGGCTATGCACACCCACACTCAGCACACCTGGGTGCCAATCCCACAACTCTGCGGTGAAGATGTTCTCTGAAGGCCATCAGTCCCTGTAATTCAGTCACCATTGGGGTGAAATGTTGGAACTGGTTAAAAGAGCACAGCAACACTACACAACATGTTCACTGGAAACTACAGAGGGAAATTCAGGTAGGGAGAATGTGGGCCAGGATGCTAGAGGTAGCAGCCCCTATTCACGAGAATAAACATCCACATATAAATGCAGGTATCTGCCCAGCTTTATACACATATAGATGTACTAATAGAGATCCATATTAAAAGTGATAGATATTTGTGCAAAGGAAAATTAAAAAGTCAACAGAAATCTATTAGACTTTCTTCCCTCAGCAAACATAAAGGGACTGGTAATGGGATGTCTGGAATGTAAATCGTCTCTAATGGGAACAATATACAAATATAACCACTTAAAACAAGGCAATTAAAAATAAAATGAATAAATGGAGAGAGGTGTTTATTTTTTTGAAAACACTTGCATTTGCCTGAAGTCCAAGCATCTGTCCTGCTTATGTTCATTTCTCTGCAGAGAGCTGAGAACCTTTGTGTTACCAAGGGGGCCAACTGCAACATATACCTAGTGGGCTAATACAACATGCACCCAACCTACCTAAAAAGGAAAAGCTTCCAGTGTCCCTCAAGGGGTGATTTAAAAAGAACAAGACACTCTCTCCCCCTATCACCAACACTGTGTAATTGACAATGGCTTCCTTGCCTGAGCTGTACTCAGATTCGGGCTCCCAACACACACTGACTTTGCTGGGGCCGAGAGTAATGATGGTCTGCGGTAGAGAGGCGCAGTGCAGTTCAGTAGCACACCGAGATTCTGCACCTGCTCCAAGATGGTTGAGTGACCAAAACCCCCTCCCCTAGGCAAATCACTCCGTTGCTCCCACAGCCTCCTCTAATGCATCCATCCAAGACACGGAGCCAGCAGCCCCTCCTCCTTCCCCCACCACCCTGAGCCAAGAACAGGGTAACCTTGGTGAGATTCACAAGAGGTACTGACTAATGTTTAATGCTGGTGGAGTGTCAATTTCCGTTTGACATTTCTTAGGCCCTCTTTGATTAGCATTCTCAAACACACTGCACCCATACGTATCCGCCTAATAGTCTTGCTGCGCCACTACAGAAAGATTCATATCATGCATTAATAATTATAATGCTTCTTTGAATGACAGGGATGGCACTTGCTGTTCTAACTCACATGATTGCTCTCACATGATTGCTTTGATCTAATCCCAAGACTGGAGTCAACTTGAGCAGACACCAAGACATCCCTGCCTCGTTTCTCAGGACAAGAGCTTTGCACAGTCCATATTTTAAAGCAAAAAAATCAAACCAAACCCAACCCCGCTCTCCCCTAAACTAACAACAGTGTATCCAATGGGGTTTTTATTTTTTTCACACTGTGAAATTGGAGGGTAAGTAAGAGTGCTTGTGATACTGAAAGATTGAGCACTGGTACAAGACAGACAGTGTAAACTTCCTTTTCCTCCCTGCACAGCTCTGCCAATGAACCTCAGTCCTGACCTGCTACACTTTTGTGTGGGCACAGCACCAGAAGATCAGTTCAGCCTATTCCTCTCAAATCCTGACCCAGAGCTCACTTGGTGATTCCAGCCCTGGCCTCCCACAAAGCTCTGCCAGTCTTGACATCCAACACCACCTGTTAGTCCAGTTCCAGGCCCCTCCTCAGCAGAGACTGTCAATCACCCCACATTATGGGGACTGAGACCACCAGATAAAGCTATCTTGTGTTCTCTCAAATGTATTGCCCTAGACTTCCACAAATCAAACTTCACAGAACTACATGGAAATAACGCTGGTTTGACGTCAACCCACCAAAGTTCGGACAATTTAGAGATGAGTCTAAAATGCAGGGATATTCCCTGATGGATGTATGCAAAGGGGTTGTTAGGGATTCTTTTTTAAATGCAGATTGTCAAACCAGTCCTCAGAGCTATTATGTCCTGTTGTATCAACAAGTCCCCAGGGACTCATTCTTAGGCACATGATTGACACATATACTACCCTATCATGACACAATATGATACCTATCATGTTAATGGCTTTGCCATGCCCGTGCACTGTGTCTGTGTTAATAAAAGCTGCATTCGAGAAAGGTCATCGGACATGCAGTGGCATTCTTCTCTCTTTTGAAGTTTATTTCTAAGATATTCAAAATGCAAATTGTGAATTAGCAAACTGTAAAGTTTCCATTAATCTCTCTCCTGCACCCCCACAGCCTTTTTAATTGGAGTTGAAGAAAAATCCAAACAAATCGGCATGCTCAGAAACTGCTTGGTTTTAATTTGTTGGGGGGTGATGATTGGACTTTTCCAGCTGTAAAATGCAGCATCTGAACAGATACTTAAAATAAGATCATTCCCAGGCCAAGTCCTTGTAGGCACAGTTCAATCATGGAGTGAATTTTCACAGCAAAGTAACAAAGCCCCATAAAGCTGGAGGAATATGCAAAATGTTGGCTGGACTGTAAATGCAGCAGGGCTGGCAGGTGCTCCTCTCCATGTAACTCTAAATAATGATCTCATATGTGTAGCACTGTCCATCTGAGGAGCAAAATGTACTTTACAAATGAATATTAATGAATTAAGCTGTCAACCCCTCCTGCAAATTGGGTAACTCTTGTTGTCCCCATTTTGCAGAAAGGTTAAATGACATAGCCAAGGTCACACAGTGAGTCAGTGGCAGAAATGGATCTAAAGCCCAGATCTTCTGACCCTCCGTCCTGATTTTCAGTTTTGTTTTAAACATTTTGCATTTGCTTTGTTTCTGACTGTCCATCCGTTCTCCTTACACCTGTGTACTGACACCTGCTGACAGCAGGTTATATTGGCCAGGTAAAAGCTCCTACACCTGCCTTGTAGTTAACTTCTTTCTTTTAAAATAATACAAATCAAGTTACATTTTGGATCTTCATGACAGACCAAACCAACGAGATTAGCACTCATTAAAATAAAGAAACAAAACGTTGTACGTACACCCGATATTCACCGAAATGAAAAGATAATAATGTATCAGATCGTTGGCCCACTAGAGCATTTGGAATTTGATGGGGACAGAATTCAGATTCTCCTGCAGAACTACTAATAACTATTAGAGATTCTAAAAGAGAATCTCTACTAATTATTAGTAAATAAGGCCTATAATATACAAGCAAGCAGGTCTGATGATGTCCATTAGGAGGTGCTGCCACACAAATTCACTAGCCTGATAAGTATAATGAGTATTTACAGGTATTTAGCCATACAATACGAATACTGCCCAGAGCTGATGCAAATTTCTTGGTCATTGCTCTACCCACTGGGAACTCCTTTGGCATGCAGGTGACTCAACATATCTGCATGCATTCCATGGTGCAAAAAAACAAAGCAGCTAAGTGTGCTGCTCATGGACCTGTATGTAACATTAGAGAGATTTATGTTAGGATGTCCAGAGATGAAAGGCCATTTTATTAATCTAGTACCCAATGAATCTCCATATACCTGAATCCTGCTCTTGCTAGACACTAAATATGGGTGCTTTTCTTAATTCTCTCTATAACTATACCATAATTTAGGGACTAACCTAAACTTCATTGAAAGCATGTAATAAAATTGCAGAATAAGAGGCCATTTTTTTCTACTCTCCCTTATCTTTTGTATGTGATCAGAACGTACTTCAGTTTCAGCAATTCATGTTGATTATTTATTTTCATTGAGTGAATTCAGGGAATGGCTTAAGCCCAGCCCAAGCAGACGTTCTCAAGACTCCCCCACACTGCTCTGCCAATGGGGGCTTTTGAAATTGGGCACTCGGTGGGCTGAAATGTGCAGTGTGGCACTTTTGCAATGTTCACTATTCGTTAAGTTCAGCCTTTATTATGAGTTCCAGGGAAGATTGTGCTACGGTCTCTCTGCGCTCTTGTTTTCAAGGCTCAGGAACCTTTCCTTACAAGGGAAAAGTATCAACATGCCTCAAAGTAAAAGGAGTATTTTTCTTTGGAAAAAGGTCTTGTGGTTTCTTTGCTTCCCTCTTAGGATCATCTACTGCCCTATCTGATCGGGATAGTTCTGGTATAAAGCAAATACGATAAGGGAAACAGACAAGCAAAGAACTTCAAAAGGAAGAGGCGCACCTTTGAGGGCAGGGAGGCGCGTTTTAGCCATTGTTGTAACAAGGGGACTCCTAGAACTTAAGTTATTTGTAAGGATATATGGAGCAGAGCACTGTCATTCCATCCTCCCTTCTCGAAAGTAAGGAGAAATGCCAGTGATGGAAGGAAACAATCTAGGAAGCCTGGACCAAAGACAGTTTAAAAAAAAAAAAAAAAAAATCAAGTGATGACTACAACAACCTAACCAGCCACAGAGTAATGATTCACTCTATGGTAGCTGAGAGCACTCAGTACGTTACCAGGCACTAACCACATCAAGTGCGGGACATCCATGTCAAGGTATCATCTGCCCACTAAACAGTCAGCCCTTGCAAATATTCTAGGAGAACCCTGAGTTGTTTTAAAATGTTTGCTTTCAAAAGACCCTCTGGTTTTGTGACCACTGCTACGCAAACATTCCGATTTCCCTGGGGTCACACCGTGAATCAGTGGCAGAACCAGAGCCAGATTCCCAGCTGGTGTAAGTTGTGGAGCAGATGTCACATAGATCAGAAGCAAGTAAAGTTGACATGAACACCTCCCTTTCCTCCCAAGTTAAAGGGCTACAGTTCACATAGGTCTATAGCTTTCAGCAAAAAAGTCAGTGGGTTAAAAAAAAAAAAATTAAATGTTTATATATAGCTACCCCAAAGTTCTAATCTTTTTATTCTCATCTCTGAAAGGGATATACATCTCTCAGGCTTCAGGGCACAAGCCAACCTCTAAGTGATGGGAGTCAGGAAGAAACTTTCTCTATAGGCAGATTATTCCACAGTTCTCTACTATGAGGTACTGACCCTGGTGGGAGATGGGATCCTGGACTAGATGGATCATTGGTGTGATGCATTATGGCAATTGCTAATGTTCCCACCCTGGATGTTGCATAATTCAGTATACCTGTTCACATTCCTGCCCAATTGACTCTTCACTCCTAGTCCCCATTGCCACAGCATCTAGAAACCAAAGGTTTCAGAAAACACTGAGCACCCTCCCAGTGAAAATCAGTGCCCCTTAAGGTGTCCCAAGGCATGCACCCCACTAACTGAGGCATTTCAAATCACTAGTCACTTTGAAAGTCTCGGCCCAATTCTCAAGCCCCAGCCTAGCCTCTATTAACACACACCCCCCCTCCAAACTCAAGTCCATAGCTAAGAGCTCACTGTTTTGTTAGTATAAACAGTGATGTACAGTCAAAACGCTGAGAATCCCATTAGAAGAAAAACAAAAACACAGAGATGCAAACTAATTATAAACAGGTCAGCTAAGGATTGGAACATCAGGTGTGCACTGAAATGGAGTGCAGTTATAAAGGCTTGAGCCATGTATGCAATGCATTAAATTAGGAGTGCAAGGCTCTTCAGCCTTACTTCTATTAAAGGGAAACAAATTGAAATTTACATGTTACTGCATTCCACCAGTACGACAGACAGCATGTTATCTATCTCATTTGAAATCGCACCATGTTAGGCCAGTGACGAGGAAAGGAAGGTGGGGGGAGGGGATGGTTGGGAGGAAGGAAAAGTTTAAAAAAAAAAATCTGCCTCAGCAAAAGTTTTCATTAAAATTTTAGACAAATGATCTCTGTGTCCTTCTCCCATGCTGCCTGGGGCTCCATGCTATTTCTATGCAAATAACAACCTCGTGGTTTATATCTTATTATTTCCACCGGAGCTGCAGCGACATGACCCGAGACGTGTGCGAGGTAGACAGAGAAAGAGAGAGAGAGAGATGGAGTGGGTGCTCACTGAAGTGTGAAAAAATATTGTCAGGAGTGAGCGGCAAGAACAAAAAAAAAAAAAATTGCAGGGATAACGTGTTTATTTCAGCCCTTCTCCCCATGTGAACTGGCACCTTTTAAAATTCATTGGGCATCAGGCGATCATGCACAATCCATCTGCTTTCACTTTATCATTTGCATTTCATGCCTCCTGGCTTTTGATGTGCTGATACTTTGATGCAGTCAGGAGATGCGCATTATCATTATTTCAATTTTCAGGGGGGTCAATGGGCTCACACGCACACACACGGAATAAAATGTCATTTCCACCTCCCCACCGCCTGCTGATGGGGAAGACAAAAGGGGGTACAGAAAAGACATGGTCCTGGAACCCCCACACACAGCATCCTTCCCAATTTATACCGTCATACGTTTCATATGCACATGAGTCTGGGCTGTAAACGAAGGCAGATTCATCATGATGCGGAGGTGGGGAGGGGGGGAGCAGAGAGATAAAGAGAAGCTGTGGTACAGTTTCCTTTTTCACATCTGGTAGGCGAAGAGGTTGATAGCATCCTTAATGAATCTGCACGAAATCTGGTGTCTTATGGTGATTTGACTCCATACTTAAAGAGCACTGACACGGACATAGCAAAGCAGCCAGCACATGATTAGATAACCTCCAGAACCGATCATTCCCTTCAGCTAAAAATGATAATGTATTTCAGCCCATTGTCTAAGTTATAGGCTGCAGCCTGCTTTTGGCAGCTAGACCTTTCCCTCTACACCCAACCCCTGGGGCTGGCTCTACCTAATTAAAACGAACAAGATCAGCAACAGATGAGGTAGTGTGTTTTATTTTTCACAATTTTTTTTAATGAAAAAGATCCTAGCGTTTTGTAGCAAGAATCAAATGAAACAACTTTCCAGACAAAAATACTACTTCTCTGGAAGCCAAGACACTTCCATGTCTGTGGGAATCTCCATATGCACCTTGTTACCCAAGAAGCAACGTGAACATTTAGAGCCAGGAGAGGAAGAAGACATTTTGAAAACTGTGTCTGTCTGTCTGTCTTTCTGTGTGTGTGTACACATATGAGAGTGCATATAAGTAACTTATCTCCAGCATCACCTACAAAAACACTAGCATGTAAGTTAGTACTGTAAATTTTGTCCCAAATCTCCATGAATACGTGGCTGATAGTCGATAGCAAAAAGACAAAGAATTACTTATATTTGACTATGTTGGAAAATGTTCACTCCCAGCTGTAATGCAAAGAAGCAGTGTCTTTTTAATCTATCTAGGTCCTTATGTTGGTGTCAGTCACCAATGTATGTGAGCACTTAAATTCCTTAATCACTAGCTCTCCCGACTGGAGCAAGGGATGATGTAAATCTTTTATTGTAACTCTCATAAGGAAATGCTTTGTTTTTGCTCCAGAGGGCACTCCTCAATCCAGCCAGCCCACATAAGTAGCATTAGTAAGTCTCATTTGCTTATCTCTGAAAGGCAAAACTAAAACGGATACAAATATCCTTCTAGAGTTTTATATAAGCAAAGATAAAAACAAACAGGATACTTCATGCCCCAAAGTAGCTTCTCCACTGCTACAAGAGAAGATACTGTTTAATCAGTCCCTGGCTAATGGGCGCACGGCCTATCAGCCAAAGGAAAATTCAAATGAATTCTCCCTCTGGAATTCAAGGGCAAACGGTTTCTCTCCTCTGCACAGAAGAAGTGGGATACTGAGCATAAATCTGAAACAGCCACTGCACTGGTGGCACAGTGATTTAAGAAAATTAGCCTTTGACTCTTAGTTCAAACCCTGTTTAAAATCTCAAGTGGAATGGGTTTGGTCATCTCAGTTGAAGCCCCAGTGGACATTTATCCACGTCCAATATAGCGCTCTCTCTCTCTCTCTCTCTCTCACACACACACACACGCAGCTGTCCCTGTTCAAGAGGCCCATGACTGGAACAGTAGAGATGGGAGAATCAGGATAATAGTTATCAGGGAGTCACACCGCACCAAATTCAGGTGCGAGTCTAGATTCGAAGCCTCCCAAAGCCAGGAGTGTTCAGATACATGGTTTAGTTTCAGGTACAACGTTACTATTGCCAGAGCTGGCGGGACCCACTGGAGTGGAGTAACAAGGGGAGACACTGAACTACCAAGTGTTCAGATAACACGGTGATGGGTGCAGTATAAGAACCTAGATAGAATAGAACAGATGATGAGGGCTAAGTGCATTGGCAGTGTCACCTGGGGAAGCTTGCACAGCACCAGCCTGCATCAAATGCTAGAACCAGGCAACATATGCCACTTCAGTGAGCACCAAATTTGCTCATCTTTTTTGAAAGGATCTTAAAACGCCCCTCGCTCCTACACTGGTGTGCCTGTATAAGGGCTTGCTCAGGCTGGCATGTCCCAAAGGTGACAGGAACACCGCTTAATTCTCTGCAGAGCCCAATTATCCAAGGAGAGGCTATTTTCCTTTTAGTTGCCCTTATTTGCCAGACACTCCTTGAAACACTGAAACGCAGCTTGTGCTCAAGTGCATCCACCCCAGGTGCTGTAGAGCATCCCACCACAAAGCTGCACAATGGAGAGAGACACTCAGGCCTGCACAATCCTCACATCCACGTAAACCAAGCCCTCAATGGGAGGAACAATGGCAGAGTGGCCATGGCTCATGCTGGGTTATGGGCTGGGAGTCATCATATTAATGGAGCTGGGGCAGCAGGGAGGGAAAATCATCTCTTGGGAAGAAACACGAGCCACTCGGTGCACTGGAAGAGAATAAGTTTCCTTGCAGCTTAAAGTTTTAAAAAAGACACTAAAATATCTGAGTGCCCAAGCGCCCCATCCCTTTAATAATGATCATTATGAACACAGCCCCTCTCATGTGAACATGCTAAAGCACTCCATCAGTATTAACACACCACCATGGGGATGGGGAGGGGGATTAAGGTGACTGGGACCCACACCTTCCAAAATGTCACTCCTCCAAACTAAGAGAACCCTGGAAACATTCCATCTTCTGAAAAGGCCCTACTGACCCAACTGCCCATCCCAACTTCCTTTCCACTCTCTCAACAGTTTGAGCTACCCAGTAAGCAAGGCCGACTAGCACAGCCCAGCAGGTGACGTGATGATTCAACAAGACACCTCATGTACAGGGTGTGATGGGTTGGTTCACAGAAACCCCCTTGGGGCTGCCAACTGATGTGCCAAGACTACTTCTGCCCCTGCTTTCCCTGCCAGCTTGGGACTCCAGCACCCCGTCTTGCTGAGCCAGACACATCAATCTGCTCCAACACCGACCCAGGGTCTGAACCACGTGCACCCAAGGTGCAGACTTAACTGAAAGCAACTTAAGAAGTGCTCCTGTCTTTAACATTCAGATGTCCAACTCCCAATGGGGTCCAAACCCCAAATAAATCGTTTTACCCTGTATAAACCGTATACAGGGTAAACTCATAAATTGTTTGCCCTCGATAACACTGATAGAGAGATATGCACAGCTGTTTGCCCCCCCCCCCCCGGGTATTAATACATACTCTGGGTTAAATAATAAGTAAAAAGTGATTTTATTAAATACAGAAAGTAGGATTTAAGTGGTTCCAAGTAGTAACAGACAGAACAAGGTGAATTACCAAGCAAACTAAAATAGAACACGCAAGTCTATGCCTAATACAGTAAGAAAATGAATACAGATAAAATCTCACCCTCAGATGTTTCAAGAAGCTTCTATCACAGACTGGAGGCCTTCCTAGTCTGGGCACAATCCTTTCCCCTGGCACAGCCCTTGTTCCAGCTCAGGTGGTAGCTAGGGGATTTCTCATGATTGCCGCCCTGTGGTGGGGCAGCTGCCCGACCCCCTGAGAAAAAGGGCTGGAACAGGCCAGAGAGGCTGTGCAGGCCAGCAGCCAATCAGCAAAGGCCTGTGGAGAGCCAATCAGGGCAAAGGGAGAGGCAGCCAATCAGGGCCAGGCTGGGTCCTATATAAAGGCTGCCTAGCAGGGGAGAAGGGAGTCACTCCCTGACTAGCAAGGGAGGAAGACTGGCTCTTGAGGTAAGGAGGTAGCACCTTGGACAGAGCAGTGCTGGGCAGGCTCTGGGGGAGCAGAGGAGAGCTCCCCCAGTTACCTGCCAGGCTGTGGCCCCTGCTAAAAAGGGTCAAGAAGGTGCACGGGGCAAAAGGGGAAGTGGCCCAGAGCAAATAGGTGGACAAGAGGGGAGCGAAGGAGAGCAGAGAGAGGCTGCCACTAGAGGGTCCCTGGGTTGGGACCCAGAGTAGCGGGTGGGCCTGGGTCCCCCCTACCCCTCTTTACACTGCACCTGGCCACAGAGGAGTGTGGCCGAGATAGACTGCAACTGGCTACTGAAAGAAGGGGCTAGACTTTGGGGTTGTGGTTGGCCACTGAGGCAGGTGCAGGCCGAAGGACTGCTGTTAACCCCTTCCCCCACCCCCACCCCCCCGGAAGGGGGTGAGACTGGAGTAGTGGGCACTGCCGAGCAGGGAGCAACGCGGGTCCCAGGGCAGCAGAGCAGACGGGCGAGGCACCACGCGTCGAGGGCGCGCCGCAGCTGACGAGCTAATTCCCGGAGCAATCAGCGGGAGGCACCAGAGGTGGTGAGTCATGTACCCCATCACACGCCCCCCTTTGTTCTGTTCCACCCACTTATATATCTTTTGCATAAGGCGGGAATCCTTTGTCCCTCTCTGGGTTCCCACCCCTCCTTCTAAATGGAAAAACACCAGGTTAACGATGGATTCCAGTTCAGGTGACATGATCACATGTCACTGTAAGACTTCATTACCCACTTGCCACCACACAAGTATACAGGTAAAGACTTACAAGTAAAACAGAGCCATCTACAGTCAATTGTCCTGGTTAATGGGAGCCATCAAGATTCCAAACCACCATTAATGTCCCACACTTTGCATAATTACAATAGGTGCTCAGAGTTATATTTCATATTTCTAGTTTCAGGTAAGAAGAATGATACATTCATATAAATAGGATGAACACATTCAGTAGATAATCAGCTTTGTAATGATACCTTACAAGAGACCTTTTGCATGAAGCACATTCCAGTTACGTTATATTCACACTCATTAGCATATTTTGCTAAAATCATACAGAGTGCAATGTCACGCAGGGTTCACCTGCTCCTCCATGACGGGGCCCTCTTGATCAAGGGACTCAGATTCTCAGGACCTTCCCCTAATGTACCTTTGGGGGATACCTAATGTATCAGTTACATAACACAGCCTTTCCTTCAGCGAGAACATGATGGGCAACCCAGCATGAGCCCACTGAAATCAATGGAAGACTGAGTACAAAGCCTTTCTATATGGGTCAGTATCTCTTTGACCATCATAGTCACTGGTTACATTATGCCTGTTTTTATTATTAACTGGGTCATCCTTGTAAAAAAATCACCCTGGGTTTCAATTAAACAAAAAATTGCTCAAATGGACTAATTTTATGAATAGGAAAAAAAAAAAAAAAAAAAAAAAATCCTGGAGAGGTCTGCAAAGCTCTAACTATTACATTTCCTCAGCCCTATTGGGGGAACGCATTTTAAACACATCTGTTCTGTTTCAACGATCTGCCCACTGTGCGCACACAGACAGCAGCCAAGAACAGACTCACAAGCAAGCTAGTGAGAGAGAAAACCTGAGCTAGAGCACACTCCAAACAGGAACTGCCACGTAGCAGAATGCGGTCTATGAAAAATATGGACTGGATTCAGGCAGACAATGGCAATATTGCAGAAGATTATGGTCGGGAGATGACACATTCTCTCAGCCCAAATACAGCATCAGTCCTAAAAATCCACATTCAATTTTATTTTCTTTAAGTGAATTTAGGTGCAAAAGTGACAGTCCTGGAGATTGAACTACTTTAGCCACAGAACAGGTGCAGCACAGGCAGCAGTAGTGCAAGCATCCCACATACTGCCCCATGACTCAGCCCTGGACTGCAGGCACTGTCCATAGGACTGAGAAGGGAATTCAGTCTCCCTGATCCATACAGTCTGTGACTTTTCTGCAGACAATAAATGGGCCAAACCATGCCAATTGTAGTGGGGGTGGGTTGTGTGAGAAGAGGCTTGTCGCACAGAAGCACGCTTTCATTTCATACAGTCCACACCAAAGAGCATGATCAAAATTGAATTCTGATGCATTGAACTTACTTTGTTGAGGGCTCCAGCTCCAGTCAGGATTATATGGGAGTTCTCTACTTGGATAGTCCTCTGTCCTAGCCGGACAAGATAGGCCCCAATTCCAATCGCCCGACACGTTACCTACAAATACAAATCACATTTGCATCATATCCTATCGTACCTCCAAAAATGCATCGACCCAGGCAGTCTGGTGTGTTTACTTCAGGCCCCTGTGTATTCTGTGGCCACAGAATCCACCCCTCAGTGCAGAACTGTGCTCCAGAATCTAAGATTTCATTTAAAAATGAACGATGAATGTGTTTTATAAAACAAAATAAAATAAAAAAAGCAATAGCTTGTTAATTGAACAGACCACTACGTCAAATTAGAGCTGCTTTGCTTTTCAAATGCATTTAAAAACATACTCTGAAATGCACCTCGCTGTTTCAAAAAGAAAACGTTTTAGCAGCCAGATCCTCCGCTGCTATTAATTGGTATAGCTCCACTAAATCCATGGGAATATGCCAATTTACACCAGCTGTTGGTCTGACCCTAGATGTACATTCTGAACTCCACGGTCAAATTTTCAGCTGAAATAGGAGATGAAGTTGCAAGAAGAGAAAGCGGTTGGGGATTACCAGGTTGATGGTGATAATATCCTCATAGGCTAATGATGATTCTCCTGCAATCATCCCAGATCCTCGGAGGTTCTCCACTCCAAGTCCTTCTTCCTTCCCAATAATATCGGTTATCTTATACCTGCGGGGAGACAGACAGACTTTGAGACACAAGATCCAATGCTTTGCCAAACCAATTCGCTGCTAAGAACACGGAAAATGACTAAATAGCATTAAGGCTGCAAACAGTAGTGTGCAGAAACTGGCCAGGATTTATATACCAGCTCAACCCACGGCCTTGCTGAACACCAAGGAACCGGCCTACACACTGACAGCCAAAGCAGCACCATAGGGAAGAAACGGCTGACTGAGCTGCACAGGTTACTGACAAACGTCTGGGGCAACACTGAAGTCAGCTCCAGTGAGAAATGTTCCTGGGTTGTCTCTGCAGATGAGGAGATCTAGCTGATTATGGGGAAAGGGGCAAGGAATGACGGGAATGGGACCAAAAGAAAAAAAAAATTGGGAGAGAATGAGAAAATTGTAATTAGGCTCCTACCTTCTCTTTACTTTCCTCTTTCATGCCTTTCCTTCTCCAGTCCTGTCTCCCTCCTCCATCTCTTCCTGGCTTAACATCGCTCTGTTCCATGAGGCTCTGATTCAGAAAAGAACTTAAGCATGTGCTTAAGTGCTTCTCCGAATTGAGGCCTGCGCCTCTCTCTCTAATTCCTGCTCCCAACCTCCTCTCTCCTTCCTGTTCTTTTACAGCCCATCCATCTGTCTGCAAACCTCATTTTTCTCTCCAGGCATATCCCCCTCCTTCCACCGCCAGGCCTCACATTAAGAATCTCGGTGTCTCCTTTCTTATTCTCAACACTTGTGGTGCCCTCGCTGGGGGCAGGTGGAAGGGGTAGGTGCTGTCTGCTGCCTAGAATAGAAATTGAACCTTTTGGAAAGGACAGTTCTGCAGCTGCACCCCATGCCATAGAAGGAAAATCGGTTAAACATTCACTTGAGTGGGTTCTCTTGTCACTACTATGTATTTCCAACCGAGAAGGCACTTCCCTTACTCAGACTGTAAACTCTTTGGGGGCAGGGCCATCTTTGTGTTTATACAGTGCCTAGCACACTGAGGCCCTGCTCCACGATAGGGGCTCCTAGGCACTAGTGCAATACAAATATTATTTGGTCCACTACATTTGATAGGGCATTTCAAGATGTTTCATGATACAACATTTTATCTTGTTCTAGTTCTAACGTAATAATGGGGCAAAATGTGTTATGAGACTGGGCACTATAGGATGTCCTGGGGACTAGACAAGAGAAAACAGACAAGGAAGTGACAGGTGTCCCTCATATATATCCAAAGTGAAGCAGGATTAGACCCAGCAGTTTACCTGGATTCTCCTTCGTCCTCCACATGCTCACAATGAACTGAGTTCAGGGCACTGACTTTCTTATAATCTTGAGGCGTTAGGTACAAGTATTTATAACCCTGTGGGGACAAATAATTAGTTTTACTCATTCTCATCAGTGAATCCCTCCTGTGGCCCCATCCCAAAAAAGAAACCTTTCCAAGAGATGTATTTACCCAGAAGGGGTAATAATAGGAGTTTTTCAGCACCTGCAGCTCCAGTGGAGGTCAAGGATGCCCAGAACCTCTGAAAATCGGGCCTGAATTCCTCCTTGGTGTAACTCTGCTAATTAGTGAGCCAGTACCAAGGCTAACTTTGTGCCTAAATGTCTGGCAGAGCTTTAGCTCACCTCTGTGAAAAAAGACTGGCTACTGCAAATATAAGACTAGCCTGTGGTACATCCCATAGTTCTGCTATTGCACACTGCCTCCGAGATCGAGCGTCTACTTACTTTATAAGGGTCATCGGGGTCTTCCCAGGCAACATGAAACATGTGACGAATCTCCTCAGCCAAACCAATCCTCGCTCCACTGTTGGCAGCCACATAAATTCGTGGGATACCCTCTGTTCGAGCAAGTTCAGAAGCCCTAAGGAACAGCAGGTCCTCTTGGGGCCCAAAGGACCCTATTCGGTATGTAATGTCATTGCCAATGACTATGATATCACGGCCATCTGGGCACTCAGGGCTCTTGAGGGTAATTTTCCAAGCCACCATGCCAATCTGTGGTCACACAAAAGGGGGGGGGGGGGGAGTTTCAAATATAAATATTCCAATACTAATAGATGGATTTCTGCCTCCATGCTCACTTGATTCAAAATCATGCACGGTATATGAGGACCCACAAAGTACAGCACTGTGGATACACGAGCTCAATAAGGTTCCCAATCTGCATTCTTCACCGAGAGTATTGCTGGAGTAAGGACTACAAAACCAGTCCTCAACTTGCCACCCCAGCCCCTGGACCACATTTCCCCGTGTGGCTGCATTTTCCCCACCCAAGACATTCAGTAGCATTGTTTCTCCCTTTACCATCTATTCTAGGCAATCCATTCAGGGATTTACCATCACTCCGAGACACATCCTACAAGATCCTTCTCTCTTCTCGCTGAGCTTAGTGTGTGTCACAGAGGACATGGGGTTAGTTAAAGCATTCTGTTTCAGTGCCCTTTGTTTACAGGAGTCCCTACCATCTCTTCAGGGCCACCCAGCCAATCACATTTCAGAAGGACTCCTGGCCTAGAACGCTCATCGGCTCCTTTCCATCTCCTGTTGCCCTCTCTGCTTTAATCCCTTTATTTCTCAACTGTCTCGACTTTTGTTTTCCACCCTTCTCCTGCGTTTCTGTGTCTCTGTCCCCTTGCTTTCCACAGACACCGCTGCAGCCTCTTTCGCCTTCAGCCTGACTTTTCAAGCTCACCAGTATAAGTAATGTGTTTTTATTGAGTATTTTTCTTTTTTAAATCACCAGATGATCTCTCCTGGTCCTGCCTAATGGAGATGAGCAACTTCTGGAGCCTGCATCTCTCTCGCCTCTTAGCCTCTGTGTATGATCGCACTGGGGAGCTGGCCATCAAGGAGCATCATTAACAGATGTAAATAGCAGCCTAGCCCTGAAAGCCACATGCTTCACCCAGTCTCGGCTGGCCCAACAATCACAAGCAGAGTACACATTCCTCAAGCCGATTGCACATCCTTTGCAATCAGTATGGGTGAAGCTCTCATTGTGGATACTTGGGATTCTGAGCATTATGAACTAGAAGGGAGGTGGGATGGGGGGGGAGAGAAGCAGCAGATAGATATGTGCTGTTTAATACAAATCAAAATGGGCACAATACACAGACAAGAGCCAATCAATGTCTGCAATAAGATACACTGTAATAGTTTCATTAAAAAAAAAAAAAAAAAGCCCGACAGAGAAATTAATCAAAGGATCTTTGGAGAAAATGCAGGCAGCTATCCAAAAACATCACAGCTCTCTGACAGCTCCTTTCCCTTCTCCTCCCTTTCAATGGCTGGGATCGCAGGTGAACAGAACGTTAGAGCTTTCTGTGCATCTTCCTATGGGCTCCATTTCTTCACTCTCATTTTAAATGATATGGCACTGGGGGCTGGAGGTAGGTAATTTTTATTAATATTTGCTGATGTACAGGTAAGTTTCAGCATCAAACTGCAGAGTGTTTAGAGGCGAGAGATATGCATCAGTTGCCGAGACAGGAGCATAAACCCCAAAAGGTCAGCTGGATGTTTTGCTCAAATACCAATCTTGTTGCTAAATTAATGGAAAGCCTTAATGCTATACAACAAGTCGCTGCAGCTGCTGACCACCCCAAAGACCTCTGAGCCTCAGCAAAGACAACAAGGATCACATAGATAACTTACCAGGAGCCCAAAGAGCAAGCTTATTGATCAAAAATAGATCCAGCAGCCATAACCTTTCCCTTTTTAATTTCAGCAGCAACCACCCCCACCCCCAAACCTTGCAACTGATCATCTTTGTCCTCCTGGCCTCACAATTACAAGGAGAGCGGTCATGGGCTGAATTTAAGTAGCTCAGGATCTGGCATTTAGGATGGGCAAATTTTACAATAAATCATCATCATCAAAATGAGTTTGCACTGAGTTAAGGACTTCCAGATTAGCCCGAAGACACTGTGGGCTGCCCAAGAGGGCATCCCTCTCACAGGTAGTTTAATAAAACACAAGTTTGGCCACAGATCAGTTCAATCCTCCATTATATTTCCGACAGTAAAAAAAAAAAAAAAAAAAAAAAAATCCTTATTTCCTCATTAAAGTCATAACTAAAAACTTGAAGTGGGCACTTCACAAAAAGTTCTGAGGCCAGCCTCCACGCCAAATAAGGCAGGAATCCCAGTTTGAACTCTGGGGAGATAGTTGCCCAGACTCCCTTTTACTTTCTTGTCTTAAAAATGGCACACAAATTGCACTGTAAACTTCTTCCAAGAGAAGACACACAAAATACTAATATTTTGCACAGATATCTACCCTAGTGTAACAAACCACGGCTGCCCTGGCTACCACCAGACTAAGGTCATTAGCAGGGATGAAACCTGGAATATTCAGAACCAACACACAAGCACAAAACCACTTAAGCTACAGGAGGAGCTTTGTTAGCTTTCAGTAAGACTAGGTCCTTAATCCTCCCTGTGGCCAGTCAAAAGAAGGAAACAGGATCACACACACTATGACAGGCTCATAATATGCTTTGCAAAGATAAAATATTACTGTCCTCAGTTTACAGATGGGTAAACTGAGGCACAGAGGAATTAATTGTCTTGCTCCTGCTCTCTCAGTGGGCCAGTGTCAGAGCCGGATTCCAATCAAGAGTCCTAACGGTCAGTCCCATGCTCCATCCTTAAGATCAGGCTGCCTCCCTGGATGTAAGAACAACGCAATGATTTCTGTATGTTAGAATAGAAGCCTCCATACTCAAAAAACTTCCTACCAATACAATACAACTCAGAACAGCAGCACCGTATTTGCTTCCCAGCCTGGGGTTCTGCATATGTAATGCGCATCCTTATCTTAAATTCTCTTTGCCCCACTGCTGTAGTGTTATTTAACTAGGGTACAATGAATTTTCATATCCAAGTAACTATATAGACTCTTGAAAATAGTTTTATAATGAAAGAGTCAGAAACAAACGTATGCTATAAAAAAGCACCAATGTGTCACTACACTATTTCACGGCTCTTTTTGATTCCCCAACATATACTATCATCAGTGTTAGTTGGCTAGTAATAAAAAACACAGGGCACAGCCAAGGATTTTTTTTCTTTGAAAGGCTCATATGCTGTTTAAATTTATGGGTAGGAGGGGAGAGCTTTCTATTTTAGAGAAAAAAAAATGTGGTTTTTAACTTAACGGCAGCATGCCAAAAAGGGAGAGTTCACAGGTTAATTAGGCAGGCTGAGCTAATCACCTAAGAGTGCTGCCAGAACAATCACGGGGTGATGGCGAGGGGTGGTGGTTTAAAAATAGGATCTTGAAAACAGCCACAGCAGTGTTGGAAGCGCTTGTCTTGCCACACTTCGATCCCCAGCACAAGGAAGAGCGAGAGAGAGAGAGCAGGAGGGGAGGAAAAAATAAAAACAAGAACCGTCTTATTTAACTGTTTTTATGTTGGTGAAATGATTTGTGCCACGGTATTTCCATAAGAAGTGGGGCCATTATTCTTCTGTAGAAACACATTTGGTTTGAAAAGTATCACTGGACAGAACGTGAAAATCAAACCAGATGAATTATTCACAGCCTCCGATCAGAAGTGATCATTATTTCTGGTGTTCCAAACTGTGATTAGGATGCAGTGCTTAGATGTCATTTGCTCCCTGAGTAACACCAGCAATGCAGAATACCATTACACGCACACGTTTTATATATATAATTTTATACACACCCTCTCCCAGGAGATCTTGGCTTAATGTAACCGTTAGCAGATAGTAAAAACGTGATATTAACTAATGTTCATTTTCATGATGCTAAAATGTCATTAGTTTGACACACAGTGTCAACACTAATCATGACCTAAAATTAACACCAAAATTGACTTCAACATTAATTGTGCTATCAATGTGAACAGTAATACACACACTGATTCAGTTACAAATTGACTGCCAGTGGCAGTCAGAGCTGTTGACGACAGATACCAAAGGGAACGGGAAGAAACTATGGTTCCATTCTCTCTCACAGTAGCACAGCAGATACAAGAAGTGATGGGACACGGATGCAAATGGTAGGGACCCTGGGGGGAAGCTGCAAGACCCTTTCTACCATGTTCAGTAATTCCTCAAGAAAATGTAGTTGACACAAAATCTAATGTAAACTAGAACAGCTTGTTATTCACCAGCATTGGCGTTTATGGCAATCGTCTTATTTCACTCTATTTCTCTCCGCACAAGGATGACGTTCGAGCACGTGTACTTTTTACCATGCTTAATTTTATTTATTTATTTTTAAATTTGTAAACCTGGACATGGCTCTCTGAAAATGTCCCTAACAGGGCTGATGGTTTTTTTAAAAAGTTTGCTGACAATTAACATACAGCATTTCCCTCTTAGAGTCTTCATGGTTACACAAATCACATCTCATCTCCCGTTCTAGTCTATGTATATATGTGCGTTTTATATGCACATCTATAAGTGCATGTACAGACGTGTATTATATATTACATCATACAAAAACTATACCAAAAAGGAAATTTAAAGATTTCAAAGTCAAGCTCTCAAAAGTTAGGAAATACCAGAATAAAGGTTACCCATGCAACCTTCATTCTTCCTCCTCATGCAGATATATTGTGATCCAGTTCTTAATTACATCATCACATTTTTTCCCCAGGCAACCTCTGCCTCATTCAGGGCCTGAACCAGTGTCTATTGACTCCAGTGGGTGTTGGAACAGGCCTTCAGTGCACAGGATGGATACTGAATGTGGTTGGGTTGTGTTGTTTTTTCAGTAATAAGACTGAAGGGGAAAATAACCCATAGAAATTGCACTGGGTGCAACCATGACTCCCTACATGGGTCAGCAACAGCATCTGAAACTTCTGGCCCATAGAACAGACTTCTACTGCTTGAGTTAAAGAATAAATGTCAGCAGTATTATCTTTTTTTTTTTTTGAGAGAGAGAGAGAGAGAGAGAGAGAGAGAGAGGGAGATTATATATATGTATGTATGTATGTATGTATGTATGTATGAGATGAGGTTTAAGTATAAAACTTTGCAAAACTAACCTTACAGGAAGGGCAGCATAGGAAATAACATTTTTTCTTCTGTATTTTTGAATAGCATTAAGTATTGCCCAGAGTAGTGCTTAACTGTATAAAAGAATCTAAACACTTATCTTAACCACTGGAAAAAGTCTGTTTTTTCAACACTGGTAACTCAAAAATGGCTGAATTGATTTTCTTATAAATTTCCAAAAATTAACCTTCTGGCTAAGACCAAACATGAGAAGTTCCAGCTCAAAAATACATTTTAGTAGGTTATAAGCATCTGAAAATTGATGTTTAGAATGCAAAGCTTTCAAATCTTAAACTACTAGCGCTACTCTCTCTCTCACACACACACACTATAAAATGAGGGTTACAGATGTTACTGTTGTCTATGAAGCTGTGTGTGAGAAATAGCATGCTGAAGTAATTGATCAGCATGGAGGATTAACCGACCTCGGCAATCTGAGTTGCTATGAGGCATCTGCTTTTAACCATATGAACTGCTGTTGAACAGTGCAGTTTTGTGCTCAAAATCCCATATTCCAGTGTCTTCTGCATGTGTCCCACCATTCATTATAATCCTAACATGGACTTAAAAAAGACCCACTAAATAGGTCTACTCTTCACACCCGTTATTAATTTACGGACACATTAAATGTTCCAGGCATATAAAAAGGGAAAGAAAGAAAGAAAAAAAAAAAGATTTGCCTTCACCAATGCTCAGGAACCCACGTCAGGAAGTTTGTTCTTTTAAATTCATGTGTCCCACTCCACATTTCAAGAAACTTTCATCTTTCAGTAAAACAGCAATCTACAGTTCTCAACAAAAAAAAGCTGTTCCATTCTGGTCCTTACGCTATTGCCATCAGATATCGAAGTGCCGATGGGGCCTAAGGTATTCTGTGACAGGAGGCTCACGTAATGAACAACTGCACAAGAATGGTTTCCAATGAGTACAACAGAAAGAGTTGCCCAGGTTCCCTGTCTACAGCCTCCAAGAGCCTTTATAAAGAGTTTGTTCCCAAGTCTTATCAAGGGGAGGAGTTCTAAACACACAGAATTGCAGTCACTGTCATAAAACAAATGTGGGGGGAGCATGAATGGAAACACACACAGACAAACTTATTCCATTCCCCTTCCAACCCTTTGCTATTTTACAGACCTTGTAATCATGCAACCCAAGTTCTTTCATGATTACTATACGTGTTCGAGCTCTGAGGTTTTAATACCTTAAGCCCTGCCATAAGAGAGGGGAATTCAAGGCAACAAAATAGAATCCACAGAGCAGAAAAACAGTTTAACTATTAAGCCTTCCCTGCACAATATTCATTAGCTATCCCTCTGTTGCACCAAACAACACCTGGAGCTGCTGCACAGGGGTTCCTCTAGCCCTTTACTTCGTTCTGTCCTGTAACACACCTGGCCAAATCTTCCCACCTGCAATGGAAAGGATGCTGGCAAATGCTTCACAAAAAGGTTCAATTAGAGATTCTGTCTCACGCTCAGGTTACTGTGAAGGAAAAACTGTGACATCTAGTGTCAACAGGGAAAAATGACATGGTCTTCCTATGTACATTTCCATCTGACATAGCTGGAGAACTGGGGGTGGGGCAGCGCCAGGGGTGTCCCAGTTACATCCATTATCTCCTTGTCTTGAAGGGCCGAATTCACTGCTGCCATAAGGGGGCACAACTCCACGGACTCTGAGGGCGGTGGTGAATTTGGGTCAAAGTTTATAAAATGCTTTAGCGAAACAGAAGCATGCCCCCTGTTTAAAAATGAGCAGTGAAATCTCTAACAGTATGAAGAGTGACCTGATGGCCCACAAAAACGATCACTTTTTTAATGGTGGGATTTCAGATAATTTTTTGGATAGTTTGAGAACTGCTGGTCTAAGGTAAGGGGTAGGCCTCCCCAGGGAGGCACGGGAATGGGGAGAAGGGGGAGCACGAGCATTGTGCTTTTTAGGGGGGGAAGAGCTCTGGTTGTCAATCCTGGGTGGCTGGGGAGCATGCAGAAGGGCCATGCACACCTGGGAGGCAGATAGCCAGAGACCTGCCGCTCCAGGGTTGACAGCCAGAGCCCGGCCATCCAGGCTCGGGCTCTCCTTCCTCCCCTCCTCCAATCTCTCTCTGTGAGGCAGCCAAGGCTGGAGTTTCTCCCGCCTCTCCCGCACTTGGAGGCGGTGGTGCTCTGGTTGTCAGCCCCAGTCTTTAGACTCAATATAGTACTCCTTGAGGAGACTGGTAGGAAGTGATTGATATAGCTCCCCAGGTAAGACTATCCACTCTGAACTACAGGCCAGACTTTCAGAAGAGCTACTCAATGAAATAGACACATTTTTAAATGTTCTCTCAATGGAAGCTGCTGGGTACTTTGGAAAATCCTGTAAAAATCTCCCTCTGCTAACACACCATTGTCTGGCACTGCTAGGGTCATCCATGTTCTAACAGGACAACATGCTTATAGAACCATATTAGAGATTCATGTTACAGCCTCAGCCATGGCAGTTAAACTTCTAGGGTAGACAGTCTGTAAGAGAGCAACTGTCAGCCATACACCTAAATCAAAACATGCAAAGTTCTCCATAGACCACATCGATCTGTATTCCAAGAGTACAAGATTCTGAGCACCTCCAGCCCCTGCTGCTGCCAAAGGGACCCCCCCGGAACACCCTCCGTAGAAACTCTTCAGCACCTTGCTGCACTGAACTCTGAACAGTCCAGACTTTTTTTTTTTTTTTTTTTTTTTTTTAAATGTGAAGATACAAACTAGCAGGAGTTAGTTTAAAAAAAGTTGTGGTGGAATGTATACAAACATATCAACTATCTGAACTTAAAACGATTTAACTGAAAACCTTAACAATCAGAGATGTTTTTGTTTGCAAATTTTTGCAATGCAATATTTTTCTTTTTCAATTATGCAACTTTTTATTTAAACTTACAAATGTCAGTGCCATGTGTCTATCCATTTTAGGGCCTGACTCTGAGGCATCCTGAGCGTCCACCTAGCTGGCACTTCGTTTTTGACATGTTCCCATGTGTGACTTTTGTCCCATAGACAGTCACAGTCTTCGCTCCAATTTGCCAGGGAACGTGATGGAATTATTGCTGGCTGCTAAGACTTTATTCTCCACATGCTAGACCTTCTTCGGCTCTCCTACATACATATTTTCTGCCATTAACAAACCTGTATTAGCAAATTAGCTCCAAAAGAGTTTTGAATTTTATGCTGTTGTGAATTTAGTGCCAGTCTATTTAAATCCTGGGAGGGTGGGTGGAGCCTAGCGGAGCAAAAGGCAAACACCTCTCAGGCTAGGAGGGGCCACAGAACCCAGAGTTTAACTGAGTACTGGGGACAAAAATGAACAAATAGGGATGGGGGTGCAGGTCACAGGGTCAAAATGAGGAATCCAGAGAAAGGGACACTGAGAAGAAAACTGGACAAAGTCCACTTCTCAAGAAGTCATCCAAAGAGTCAGTGGACGCCACTCAGAACTGTCTGAATGGAAAAATGACTTGAAAAAGACACCACTGTCTTGAAAGCCCCGGAGATTAACAGTTTCCATGTAGCAAGAGAACAGGTACAGCCTGGCCAGTAGCAGTGCAACCTCCCCCACACTATCCTACTAAGACATCTCATCCCCAGGCCAGCAGGACCAAAATCTAAGAATGAGTGCGGAGTTCCATCGTCATAGTCCATTAAGTCCTTGGCCTTTTTGTTGAGTCTGCCAGCAAGAGACATAATTACTGTCAAACATGGTGGTGGTTTTTGTGATGTGGTTATCTGTCCACTGAGATCTGGTCTGAGACCACCAAACGTCTCCCAAACCAGTTATCCAATGGTTGTGACTTTCAGTCATTGCCAACATGGCTTGGTTGTGAACTAACTTGAGAAGAAAGACTCTTTCCCATCACCAATCTCTTAAGTTTACCAATCTCCTCTGAAAAGAACATCATAAAGAAACAAATAAAGCTGTTTTGTATAGCTGTGGGGCTGAGGAAAATTTACCTTCACAGCATTATTTAGACATTTTATGGGGTTCTATAAGGAAAAGAAAAATTGCAATTTATGTCAGGTCGTAATAGTACTCCTCAACCTCCCTCCACTTTCACCCATTTCAACCAGCTTTTAAATTCAACTCAGACTTTGCCACGGAGTTAACAGAACCAAAAAAAAAAAAAAAAAAAAAAGAAGTGTCTTCTTTCACCATTATAGCATATCACCTAGCTTCAATTACATCCTCTGTTTGTGTGGCACTGCAACGTAACACCTAGCACTGATCTGGTAATTACAGCATCTAAGGTTTGGTTTTTTTTGTTTTGTAAATTTTAACTAATTAATCCTCACAACACCATGAACAACATCAGTACTAGCCTATTTTACCAGTGAAGAAAGTGAGAGACAGGCGATAAGGGCCCAACGATAAGGACCTAAGAGGTCTAACTTCCATCTTGTGCTCACTCCTTTAGCCACATTGCCTTCCATTCATGATTCACTATGCAACAAGTCCTATCAACTTTATCATTTTAAAGGAGAGCGTGTTTGTTTATGTTAATGTATCCTCTCACATACATTCAGACAAGTTTGGAGAACAAATGAAATGTATTTGGTGAAAAGATGGCAAATTCTCAGATGTGTCTGAAACAAAGAGTTGAACCAGTTTAAAATGTTATAATTTTCCTCTCTTCTATGTCTCCTGGACAATGCCTATCTACACCCAGAACTACAAGCTTCTCCCACAAAGGTGGGTGACAGCAAGGACCCTTTGTTCCTGGTAGATAACAGTCTGCATAACTTCTAGGTAGAAATATGCAGCATCTGTGGGACCCATCTTATTTGTGAGAAAAGCAGCATGGATCTATTTACTGCCTCTTCGTTTTAAACACGCCTGTCAGCTTGGTTTTATCCAGGTTGCCTTTTCCATTCCAGAGATGAAGCTGAGGAATCAAACCTCAACTGTCCCTCCTCCCCTCCCACTTGCCATCTTCCTTGGTGCGAGGAGCTTGAGTGCAGGCTTGTGACAAATCTGTTTCCTCAGCTAAAACAAATTAAACCATAAAAGCCTAAAGTCAGCTCTCCCTGATAAAGTGAATGCAGCACAGAGGAATGCATCTGTTCGACAGCTCATCATCTCTTGCGTGTCACCTGTCCTTCAGACTTTTGACTGCTGAAACCCCTTCCTTAGATTGGCCACTTCTCCAGTGAAGGTGTACTATTGTGTCCCCTGGCTACTAGTAACAGAATAAGATACTAACACCTCAAACCTCATTTTCGCTGTGCACTGTCCTACTGTAACTAATCTATCGGAAAACTGGCTTGGCTGACATCGTTTACAAGCTGCCCGGAGCATTAGCCACAAACCTCTCTGGGACAGGAGAGAAATGGAGTCTTCAGTCTCTCTCTCTCTCTGCTTCAATTGAGACAGAGAGCACGCACCGGAAGATTGCACGAGGGAGTAGCCCAGTCCAGAATCTCAATGGAGTCATCGAGACACGACTCAGAATTTGGCCACATACTTCCATTCTCAATCATCTTCAAAGCATATGGACAGCAAAAGGTGGGGATAAAACACCCCAAACACCACCTCCAGGTTGTTTGAAAATAAGGCAAGAATTCAAACAACTCACCGTATAGCGTAACAGCATCATACAGACGGAGTTTTAACCAGGGCATTATTTGTATAGCCACCGCAGGGCTCTTTGTGCTGCTATGTCACTTGTTTCCACACAAGGCACAACTAAGTCTTTCAAGGGTTAAAAAAAACTACTAATTTTTTTTTGGTCTTTGGGTACAGAATCTCGTATAATAAGACTATTTGTATTCATACTGGCAGAGTAAACACTACATGTTCATGCCCAGGCAGCTCTGTGCTTGTAATTTCAGCAAGAACAGAGCTCTGTCCCTCGGGGACTTCGCTATTCCCCCAGTCTCTACCCGCTCAAACACAGAACGAGAGCAGAGAGAAATGCAGACGGAAAGAGAAAGATCGTGGTAAGAGGCTCCGCACAGCACTGCAGCCGTGGACTTCTGGGCAAAAAACAAAATTAACCCAAAAAA
Source organism: Emys orbicularis (assembly GCF_028017835.1). Lineage (NCBI taxonomy): Eukaryota > Metazoa > Chordata > Testudines > Emydidae > Emys > Emys orbicularis. Next base: position 8,336,763 of record NC_088699.1, read on the forward strand.
AAAAAAAAAAAAGCTCATTTGGGGTTTTAATTACATTAGTGAAACCATTCTTCCTATACCCCCAGCAGCAGCGGAAAAAAACCTCCTTACGTCTCCATTTATTGACTGGGTTTGACTTGAAAATTCAGATTCAAAGCCTTTCCCTGACAAAGGGCTTATAAAGAGAGATGCAGTAAACACTGCTGCAAACCTCTATTGAACTTCTTTGTTGGAATAACCTACTCTCTCCTCCCAATGGTTTTGATATAGGAACGACACTCTTGCCAGTCTTAAGGTTACATATCTGGTTAAAGGGATACGGTTACTTTAACAATCATATAAAAAAATGAATGCAACTACCACCTTAGATTGTTTAAACTTAAATAGCTGAAGAGACATATTTACTTTTTGCACTTCACTTAATTTGGACAATGAAAATGAACTGGTCGGTTTCACTTTTGTACTAGTTAATTTCACTTTCAAGTTAGCTCAACCCTGCAATCTCTGCCTTGCAAAAGTAACCACCACCACCAGCCCGCAGAGGTCATGAGCAGAGTTTGGACTTCCAACATCACAGCACAGACTTGAGCGAAGAGTAACTCCATTAGGCTGTCTAGAGGACCAGTCACTAGAGGGGGCTGTTGCACACACTTTGCCAGTTTATTACCCAAACACTGCAGGGGAACATTTAAATAAAACATATATAAAATTAGTTCTCTCTCTTTTTTTTTTTTTTTTTTAAGTGAACAAAAACATTTCTATTTAGCTTTGTAAAAAAAAATTTAAAATATAAACTCTAGCTACCAGAAATACTTGAATGGTACACCTTTTGATTAGAAGGAAAAAATATAGCATTAGCACAAATTTGAAACTAAACCATAATTTACTATGGAGGTTAAAGTTCCAATTGTATGGAAGGTATTCATCTTCAATGAGACAAAAATCTCATTTTCAAGAGAAAGATTTCACCCATGAAAGGAGCACAAGTAGTTTTTGAACCTGGATTGGTACATTTTCACTACAATTTTCAAAGCCAGTCTATAACTACAACATATTGCTGATGAGAAAGGGGGGGGGGAAGTAGTTTTAGAAAGTAACTTGCCTCATTTCCTCCTGGCAGCCTGTTCATATGCACCAGCTGACCTTGATCATCCAGTACCAGTTCAGTATACGTTAGCATATCAGAAGGCAATGGCAGTGTTGGGAGCAATGCATATTCACTCATAGAATCCCAGAGTTTAATCAGAGACTATAAAGGTGAAGAGAGATGTTTTTGTTAAGATTGACTCTTGGTATACTTGATGTAACCTGTTATGACTCAGTATCAAGACAGAAACTACTTCTATACCCATTAACTCTCCCAATAAACAGCGTTTGGCTGACACTATTCACTGGATCCCATCTTAGAGGAAATTTCAAACCCTGAACCATGATTTTAGTCAAAGTAACAATAGCCACAGTTTTGTGATTTGATAACCCAACAAGCCAGGTATAGAATCCAAGCTAGCACACAGGAAATACCTCGTGTGATGGATTCTACCATACACCAACCTCATTCACTAAGGCCTTGTCTATAGCAGAAAGGTTAGTAGTATCTGTAATTCATACTGGTGCCGTGCCAAACACTACCACCACTGTATTATCTAATCCGACTCGTAGCAGACTTGGGGCATGTCTACACTACAAATCTAAGTCAACCTACTTTAGGTCGGCTTACAAACATCACCGTAATCACTGCAGTGGCTGATGTACACACTACCCTCCTGTCAGCGGTGTGCGTCTCACCAGGAGCACTTCCATTGACTGAAGAGGGGCAGTGTTGGGGGCTGAGAGCCAGGGCAGGGAGCAGGGGGGTAGCCACCTGGGGTTTCTCTTCCTCCCACTCCCAGCTGGGGGCAGCTGCCTGGCGTGTCTCGCCTCTCTGAGCAGGGACCCTCCGGGCAGCAGCCCAGCTGGGAGTGGGGAGCCGGTGGCAGCCAGGCTCTAGCTGCCCGGCTTTCTTGCCAATTTCATGGCTCCAGCGTGGAGTTTCACAGCTCCAGCTACTAGGTTCCCTTGATGACCAACGAGGGCACGCTTTGCTGGTACAAAACTCTAGAAACACCCCAGTAAGACCTGCCAAGGAAGATTTACCTGCCGGAACATCTCAGGGATGTCATAGATATACGTCGTCCCTAAAGATTGTGCCTGGAATCTCTTGGACTGGAGCAGATCTTTTGTCACATATGGGGTGTTGATCAGCATGCCATGAAGTGGGCCCTGTTTATCTCCGTATGCCTGGAACATAATCTGCAGCAGAAAACATGACCAGCGTAAAAGAAAGGCAACCTGAGATCCATCAACCAGATCAGCTCCGGGGAGATGTCCCCATCAGAATCCATACTTCATTAAATACACTTCAACAGGATATGCTACTTTGAATGGACTTACTTGTGTTCCCTCAAAAGATGGCAATACCCACACATATCACAGTGACGTGTTCCAACACCCATTACCACCCTATTCAAGCAGGGCTGGGCCTTTACTCTGTACATCGCTGACTTATTACAACAATATCACACTGGTAGGAAAGGGTACCTGGCCATAATCGGCATGCAGAGAAGACTGACCATTCACCAGCATTTCCTCTGACAGCGTGACTATGTGGACTGAGTATGAGACTATCCCATGACAGCAACGAGAGGATCGCTATTATTTATGTCGCTGAATAGCATAAATACAGTACAGTGTAAGTACAGTAGCTAAACACCATTCATATCTCTGCTGATTGATCGTGGAAGCTAGTTCAAGACTTGCCATATGTCATTTGGCTTGAAGTTTTGATATTACACGTTTAAAATATACTCCCAGAGCAGTGACATGAGTTTTCAGCTGCCATACTTCATGATGCTTTATAGTCCACTCAATCAGGACTCACTTAATAGGGAGGGCCCACTCTGATGGGGCGTCACCAAAGGAATTGATCCATTGGAAATCCCAAATGAAAATCCATTTCAGCTAATGATATTGAGCTGCAATGAGTGCTGCTTAACTGAGACAACATTCAACTAAGCCCTGCTTAATAGGGACGCATTTGGCTGGAGCCATATGATTAAGCGGTTCTTAACAGAATGATCATAACATCTGATGTTCCAAGCTCCAGTTCCTTTATACAGAAGTTGCTGGATAAAGATTAAAAGAAGATTGGGTGGGGGGGGGAGAGAGCTCAAATAGCGATGGAATTCAGTAAATAGTATTCATTTTTGTGGTTTTTGTCAATATAATATTTTATATCATTCTTAAGTCTTTATAGGTTGCTTTGTTTGGTGTTTTAAAAAATAGCTTCTTTGGCAGGACAGCTATTTAATCAGGAAAACAAGTGCCTACCACTGTGCTGTAATCAAGAGGCTTTTAGTGTATTTAGGGCTTAATCCAACTCCCACTAAAGTCAGTGAGAGGCGTTTAGTTGATTCACAGGGAGTTGGACTGGTCCCTTAAGCAAGTAGCGTTTCTAGCGGTTAGAGCACAGGAGACCTGGATCCATTCCTGACTTTATCTTTGGCTTCTCTGGTGAATTATCTATCTAGGTTTCCACACCACTACAAATCATTATAGTATCCAAGCACCAGGTTCACTTGCTTGTATGCAGCAATGGATCCTGAACTCATCTAACAAACCTCTCAGGATGCAAAAGCCACTAATGTTATAATGAAACAGGAAAACTTGTTTGGGTGTGATCTTGTCCTAAACCAGAGTTCCTATTTGGGCTGAAAAAGGGGAGCCGGAATTCACTATCTAAGTTTAATCTCTTTAGAACCATATAAGGGCGAAATCTAAAAGAATTATTTTAGATAAAGGTGAAAAAAAAGTTAAGAACAAACATTTACAAGAACAGACCTACCTTAAATGTATTATGAAAGTTAATTAAAACCATCCCTGTCCCTAGAATGCTTTGACTGAAACATATTTAAGTTTACCCTGAAAAAAACCCATCAAATACTGTGAAAATTACAGAAAGATCCCGCTGCCCTCCCCCTTCCCCCCCAACATACATGTAACATTTTAAAAAAGAAAATCCATGCCTTACAGGGATATTTTTCTGACCATCTCACCAGAAACAATGCAAAAGGAAAGGTCACATTGGCAAATGGCGAACAAAACTCAAATTTTAAGTTGAGCCACTGCAGATTAACACAATGTCTTTTTCTTTTCCCTGGTCCATTCAAAACATGTGGACATTATCTATACTAGGATCTCTAGACCAGGAGAGACTGCATGGCCAAGCAGCTTGCAGGAAAGATTTAGAAAAAGGAAAAATGGTGACTCAGCGCATTGTATTTGACACAAACACTGTCCAAAGGGTTTATTCTGTTGCTTCTACTGCATGGCAGAGATGTTATTGCAGTCAGAATCTAAACTTATTTCCACATTTTAATAAACAGTTAAGTGCCTTAGTAGAATACGAGTAAGCCGTACACAAAGAATAGTACATACACAACCTTCATGTTAAAGTCCTATCCAGTTTAATAAATATGACTACAGTAAGGTTCTCCAGAAATTTCACATGGGCCTGGAAGTTATTCATTGTTCCTACAGAATTTAAAAAGAGAAGCCAATCCTTTCTATGGATTTCTTGAACCATCCGGCCTAAGCGTAGAGCAGGGATAGAATTTTCTATTAAATTCTACAGGATAGTTCCAATAGTGTATACAACGATGATATTTTCTAATTCCAAAGGACTTTTCCGAATGGGAAAAGAAGTGTTTGCATGAACAAAGCAAGGTGTATGCAAATGGCTAGACTACATACCTCCACCTGACAGTTATGTGTTTTGCACACCCACATGCCTATTACCTCTCTCTAGAATCACAATTCTTTATTTACTGAAACAATAATAAATCACTTTAGTATTTGGATCAGGCTTAAAAAAAATCATCAACAAACCAAAACCCTCCCAAAGACCACATTCTGTAGTACTCGCTTCCATGCCTGCATGGAGCTGTACCTGTGCTGTCCTGGAGTCCGTCACCTCCTTGTACAAGCTGATGTCCAAGTAATAGCCAGATTCATTGGTCAGGAAGAGACGGATGGGAATTGCCTTTCCAGTTGGCGTCAAGCGAATGTTAATTTTCAGCTCTGCTTGGAGGACACGGAGTTTCCAAAGGCGGCTTCCATAGCGCATCACCATGCTCCGCACAGACTCTTCAATCTTAGCACACAGAGAACAGTGAGTTTGCATTGCCATTCTGCTGTGGATACATCCACCCCTTGGTTATTCCTCCTTCCCACACCGGACCCTACCAACACGTGGGGAATGGCTCATTTCCCTGAGGCCAGCATTCAGAATTTCAGGATAACCTAAGTGTGGGCTAATAAGGGTTCCTGCCCACCTCTTCAATTGCCACCACTTTCCTTTCCTTCCTCTCCCCTCCATTTATAAGCTATACTGCAGGAGCAGCAAGAATGCAGCAGTACAGACCTTGCACCCGCTGATAGCTCCTTCTGAGGCTGGAATGCCGCTTCCACTCAGCAAGAGCACTAAAGTCCCTAAGCAGGCGTTGAGCAATACTTTTACCATGCTTCCAGTCTTCCTCTGGAGACAGCCAGGGGTTCCCAAACTGTGAAATATGTACCACTGGTGATACGTGAGCTGGATGTTTCACCAATTCACTTTACAACCATGTTTTAAAAATACATAAACCAATCAAGTTTGGGAACCGCGGAGTGCCTAAAGGTTAGTCTTGAACTTGGGTCTTTTACGCCCTAGCAATGTCACACCTCCAGCCAGCGCAGTGCCACACTGCAGTGGGCCCACTGCGCCCCCTTGATTGAATTTTCTTCTCTCACCTCCTGCAAACGTTTCTCATCGCTAAGAATGATGAGATGCACGAAAGCACCCAGAATGGTAAACAGTTAAGTAGCATTTATATGCACAATAACCATGTTTCATTGCACCTACAGTACAGTGCCTTAAATCAACAAAGCAATTACCACTCTGAGCTTGTTCCTGGGCTGTTTTATTAAACTTTATAATATACTCCTGTTGGTAAATAGCGCATATTAAAGTAAGGCAATTTGTAGGCAGATTCTAATATTCTCTCCAAAATCCTCTTTTCCAAGGCTGTTCAGGGGCAGCCAGTGCTGAACGCACACAGGCTGATTAGGAGAGGACTGAACATCTCTGCTCCGGCTGAAGTCCCAACGGGGATGCTCAGGACCTCTGAAAATGAGGACCTGGAGTGCCTCTGGGCAACTAGGGCAAATGTCTATGACCATTTTAATTAAAGGGTTTGCAAACCTGTCCCTGCCATCTAGGCTAATCAATGCCATTATTCCCTAAGTGTTACTCAGTCTCATATTCCTTGGGAGCAACATTCACTATTGGCTCTTTCCAGAGCCAAAAATATATTCCACAGAGTCTCCATTTTTACATGGCTTCCTATAGAAAAGAAAAATTACTCCAGAATATTAGGATACCTAATATGACCCCCCCACACACACCCCACTACCACTTCCAGTGTTGAACACTGATTTTCTGTGCTTTCCCTATAAAACAGCAGGTGGGATTTGTATATTACACAATCTTTGATGGCTGGTACTCTAACATGAGACCTACAGAACACTCCATTCCAGTGAGATTCAGCCAAGGAGTAACAGACATGGGGGACATGTACCTTAGATGGATCCATGATGACAGTAGGCACAAAGTTTAAGAAGATGTGGTTGCAATCAGTGCGCACATTGGTGTTATTAAAGGCCACCTCCAGCTCATCCATGGCTTCCAAAAGCAAGCGCTCCCCTTCATTCTGCAGATACTCAAAGGAGGCCTCCTACAGGAGATTGCCAACAGGTTATTTACTTTCCGCTAGCCTTCCCTCAGACCCAAACGTAGGGTCATTAGACTGCAAAAGACCATAGTGGAATCTGACACAGAAAAAAGGTGAAACTCATTTCAGTGGGCTGAACAATTCTCCCGAGTCTTTCTTCCAAAGACATTGATGATGGTGCCTGGTTCAGATACCAGGTCAAATTGTGCGCTCAGTTACATCAGCAGAAATCTGGAATAGCTCCAGTGGAGTTACTATAGATTTGACACTCCACCTAAAGTCTAAACCTGGACACTTGAAATGTTAGGTTCTATCAGACATGATCCAGAAGCTGTAACATGCCATCCAGTAGAAGGCAGTGGGTTTAGATTTTACACACACACACACACACACACACACACACACACACCCCCACACACCCGACATATTTTTCACATACAACCTTGGAAATAGACCTCCCACACCAGGAAACCCACCTTGGTAACCAGGTCTGAATGCCTTATAATAGCCCTCACGAAGAACCTGTAGTCTGTCACCTCAGTGCCCACTTCAACTTTAGCTGCTCCCAGGTACAGGTGCATTTTGTGGTTGGCACACGGAATGGCAGTGAGATCAAAGTTTCGCATTCGGTTCAGCTCTAACTGGAAAGCCAGAGCTGGCTCCAGATGACGATAGATCCTATCTTCTTCAAACTGGAAAGAGAAGGGAAGCCCACCCCGTAATATTGGGCACAAAAGGAATAAAAAGGGAAAAGTCAGGTAAGAAGCTGGATCTGGTAAGATGGAGAGAACTGTATAAAATCTACTGACCTGAGACACTAGTGATGGCTAGTGTTGCCTCTACTAGCAGGGTCTGGTGTATTCTGTTATTCTACAGTGATAGAATTTACAACAGATTCTACCTCTAACTGCAAAATTAGAGGGGAGGATGGACCCACAGGATGTTTGTTTTGTTTTTTATTAAAAAAAAAAAATGTTTCTAGCCCTCAGGATTGCAAAGAAAATCTTGAACTGAGTGTAAATGATGCAGTAGTGTCTTCCTGAGCCTGCAGACAGCTTGAAACAACAATTCTTGTGGACGTGAACTGCCCCATTCATTTCAATGATCCAACTCTGAAACCTCGCGTGTCAACATGGTGAACTGTTTCACTCCTGATCATTTTAGCAGAAACATTCAACTAATATTGATATCCCACAATCACAAACTGTCTCCCATCTTCAGAGATACCAAATGCTCCAGCCGTCCCTACCTAGCTGTGCAAACGTCCAACATCAACCCTTTGTTAACAACACAAACATCTTGGGCATGTCAAAAACTGAAAATTTGAGGATAGTGTAAAATAAATAGAGGTTAATACAGAAATAAATAACCAGGGGTGCACCGCACTGTCCCTATTGTGATTTTTCATATTAATTAGAAAGCTAAAAATTCAATGAAGCTGCCACACAATTTCAGGTCTGATGCACCAGAGTCATTAGTGTTAAGAGGTGCGTATTGAAACTGTCTGCACATTGAGAGTAGAACAAAAACCACAGCCCTTTGTGTAAGATGCCTTCTTTTTGCAAAAAGGGAAGATCCTTCTATCGACAATATCCCCAAGTTCCCACCTTCCCTGAAGCATACTCTGTTTCTACCGCTATGGTCCTCAGAACAAGCACTGCCTTGGACTAGACAGCATGTCATGGAATGTGCAGGCAAGTGCAATCAGTGGGGTGACATGAAATTTATCAGTGGAGTCATTTTAGTAATTTTGCATCACTATGGCTACGATTTTCAAAAACAGGAGCCTAAAGTTAGGCTTCTAAATCCATAGTTAGACACCTAAATAAGTGATCTGATTTCAAAATGACTAAGGACCCAATAACTCCCGTTGGCCTCAGCTGTCAACATAGTGAGTGCCTGGATAATGGGGGAAGGGTATGTTCAGAATTGCCCAATGAGGTTTTGATCAGATGGACCCTCTCCCCTTTGAGAGAGGTTTGGAATGATTGTAGAAGGGAAAAAATCAGTTTAAAATGGAGAGAGAGAAAAGATTGATAATTGTACAACTTACCTTATCCCTGGCACGGAACGTGAAAAATTTAGGGAATTCCCTCTGTTTGGAAATAAAAATGATGATATCAGTCCTTCACAAGCACTGCACACCATCTGTTCAGCCTATGGGCTCCTGAGAGAAGGGACTGTGTAGCAGTGCAGCAGGGGGAATTACTACCATTACGATCTACCACTCCAACAGCTAGAGTTGCATTACATTTTTATTTTGTAAATAAGGATGGTGGGAAGATAAAAATCCTATTAAAACGGTTGTAGGGGCAAGTTAAATCAATGTAGTTTATTTTACTATTGCAGTAGATGGTTCTTGATTACGTCTTCAATATTTTTGTCTAATATTGGGTCTTAAAACAGATTCTAGCTGGCCGGGAGGGGATGGGGGTGGAGACCGAAGAACTCTTACCTGTTTCTCTTATTGTTACTATTGTTATTATTAAATAGCATTGCAATACTGCCTAGGAGTCCAAGCCACAGATCAGAACTCTATTGTGCTAAGTACTGCACAAACACAGAACAAAGAAGACAGTCCCTTCCCCAAAGAACTCCTCATATTCCTAACACTGCTCACGCAGTTCCCCACCCAAGGAATAGTTTTAATTAATTTTGAGAAATTAATGAGTTCTAATAATTGACTTTAACCTCATTCTAGAAAGTCTACAAAACATACTATATGTTTATTTGCTCCTCTGTTACTTGCATGGAGATAATTTGTACCAAGGTCATAGGTCAAATCCTGGCCTTATTGCAAATCTAGAAAAAATTACCTTTAACGCCATACAGCACAACCCTCAGCTCTCCTAATAAGCTAGGAGTTTGAATGGAACTGCTCATACATTTGAAATGCCCGAATAGGTAACCATTACCACACAGTTTGTGCTGTTGGAAGTTTGGCTTTTACTTTCAATTCACTACAATGATCATAAATTTGATTGTTATCCTATATTAAGGTGCTTGCTGTTGACTCTTTCCTATGCTGAGTTCATTTTTTTTTTATTATTAATGTGTTTTGGTGGTTCCATCATGTTCTGAGAATTGAGGACATACTGTAAAATGAAATGATGGATACTGGAAGTGCTAACGAGAAAGACTTTCTGTATTGCTCTTTAAAACACAGTTATAATTGGAAAAAGACTACGTAAAGATGGCATCCTCATATCTACTCCCTACAGCGCCAACCCAGTGAAGTCCTTATGCATGTGCTTAACTATAAGCACGAGTAATCCTACTCACTTCAACGTACATGCTAAAAGTTAAACACATGTTTACGTGCTTTGCTGGATTGGATCCTATGTGTCTTCCAAGACACATGCTCACTTTACTAACAAAAGCAAGGGCTGGTTTTTAATTTTTGATACCGTTCAGACTGCAAATCCAGTGCCGCTATGGAAGAGTGAGTTGATTCCGTTCTGGACAAAAAAAGTTGTCACCACTGATGGTAGAGTCTGGGCCAGATTTTGCAGTTCCTTAAATTGGTTTTATACTGTCATAATTCCATTGACTTCAGAGTATGCTTTGCATCAATGTAAGTGAGAGCAGCTTCAAGGTCTCCATTACTAACAGTGATGTCAGTGGCAGCCTGCCCTGATCCCAGGTGAAGCCTGTAGAGCTGCACAATTACAAAAATTGGCTTTTTGACTACAAAAAATGACGAAATTTGACCTGGAGTCACTGAGCGACAATAAATATGGAGTCACACCCTCATTCTTAGAAACACAAGCACATTTTAGATATCAAGAGGAAAGAAAAACAATGGCATGTTGACTCAGTTCAACAACTGCAGCACAATGACAGGGAGAGACGAAGTTCAATCAGGCCACTCTGGCAAGGGATTCATAGATTTTGAGGCCAGAAGGGACCATTAGATCATCAAGTCTGTCCGCCTGCATGATACAGGGCATAGAATTTCATCCAGTTACTCCTGTATTGAGCCCAACAATTTGCATTTGGCTAAAGCATCTCTTCCATAGTAGTCGCTTCTAGTGCTACAAAAGTTTTACCATGAAGAATCCCGCCATTGGGATTATGGACAATATTATTTGTATCCATTAGGTTCAGCAATCTCCTAAAACAGCATATAAGGAAACAAACACAGAGTCGAGACTTCCACATTGCCTCAATATCCTCCCAAACCCCTCCCACTGCATGCTGCCAATTTCTCCTAACATCATCCATGCTCATTCTATCACTAATGTAATTGCTTTCGAGACATTTGACTAGTGTTGTGGGCAAATATAATAATTAAATGTGCACACACACAAAAATCCTCAGTGCTCTGGTACCAAAAACCAAAAGAGTGCTCCGTTTCCTAGGAAGAGGAATTATACCCCTGCTGTGTTCTAATCAACCAACCATCATCAAGACAATCAAAATAATTTGCCTAAATTAGCCAATCAAGACACCCTGCAAATCAGAGAATGCAAAAAGCTACAAACAGAAATCATCATAGCTGATTATTATACTAATAATCGCGTTAAAAACCTAATGAGATGAGGAAATTGGAAGCTTGCTGGAGCAACTCTCTATTACTTCAACATGCTGGGAACTAATTATATAGACTGTAATTAAAACAAAAACAACCCCAAGCCAAGCCCTGGGTAAGTTGGTAGTTGGTCCAGTAACAAACTGAACAGAATAGGGGACAATAATGAAGACAGACATTTATGCAGCATTTCTCATACAAAAAGCCCAAACTCTACAAACTTTTCAAAGTGATCACAAGCTTTGCTGCCTCCTCTAGGTTGGACAGTGGCAAGCTTTTAATAATGCACAGCTCTACGCAGCAGATTAGGACAGAAAGTGAATCCGATCGTGTCCGATTTTAACTACAAAGGAATTCAGACAGGTGAAACTGACACTTATGTTAACAAGACTAAGTTCTTCAAAAAAGGCTATGAGATTTTTAATGATCAGAGATAATCAGGACATTGCTTTTCTGACTTATTCAAACAATGGCACAATAGTGGTTGAAATCACAGATGACACTTGCTAAAGTATAATGGGTTTTCACTGTAGATCACCCATCTAAATACTGACCAAACTGGATTCTGCTTAGCTTGCAAGGTCATAACCCTGGGGCAGTATGGCTGCATTTAATCAAATATAACCTTGCTAATAAGTTGAGTCAATGTTCATGGGGGTGGGGGGCCTTGTTTTCACTAGCACGGAAGAGGCCACAATGGTGTCTTTACCTGTTCAGCTTCCACTAGTTATATAGAGGTAAAAGCGTGGGATAGTGTTCACAGGACTCATTCAGAACCAGCGATGGGCAAACCTCAAAAGGTTCCCAGGATCTGTTTAGATGAGCACTCAAAAATATTTTTTCATCCAAATATTTCACCAATGCTTAGCAAGGCTGGCTCCTTAGACCTGTGGTTCTCAACCAGGGGTTCGGGGCCCCCTAGAGGGCTACGAGCAGGTCTCAGGGGGTCCGCCAAGCATGGCCAGCATTAGACTCGCTAGAACCCAGGCCAGAAAGCCGAAGCCCGACCGCACGGGATGGCAGCGTAGGGCACTGAGCCCCACCACCTGGGGCTAAAGCCAAAGCCTGAGCAACTTAGCTTCACAGGGTCCCCCCTGTGGTGTGGGGCCCAGTGCAATTGCCCTGCTTGCTACCCCCGGCTTTTATATGCAGAAAAACAGTTGTTGTGGCACAGGTGGGCCATGGAGTTCCTATAGCACTGGGGGGGGGGGGGGGGCTGAGAAAGAAAAAGGCTGAGAACCCCTGCCTTAGACTACATTAGATCTCTTCACAGTGCCCTATTCTCCTAGTGTGTGTCTTCTATATATACAGGGTTGCACTCAGCCCAAACTGCACAGCTCCCACCTTCTCATACAGAATCCTGGGCAGTGCATTTGAGGCAGTGCGGGGATTCCAGATATTGGAAGAGGGGGGCTGCATGCATCACTAGTGATTATCAAGAGACTGGTCTTCAGACATCCCTAGAATGTCTTTTCACACGAACAGTAACGACAGGGCAGGCACACATGCGATCACACAATAAGGGCTAAATGTCATTTGACGATTAGCAAACCTATCAACTCTCAGCACTATTGCTAGAGTGCGACTGGTACCTTTCCCTGCCTTCCTCTGGTATTTTAGCCAAGTCTTACCCTGCTTTCCTGCTTGTATCAAGCCCTGGGGCTAAGTAAAAGTTGGCATTCAGCTGTCATTTTACCTTGGAATAGGGAAAAAAGAAGACAGTGACACTCCTGTAACTGTAATCACAACGTTTATTAACTGAAACCTAGATAACGAGAACGCAGTCACCCATTCAGAGGTGCATAATGCAAGGGTGGAGCGCTGTTTGAAGGTGCCTCTCAATGCACACCCCTTTCCATTCACTGCCCACACTCCTGCCCATTTAAGCTGACCACTCACAAAACTGGGTGAACTTTTACTAGTTGTACGTGCCAGGCACTAGTGGCCTTAGACAGACAGTAAATATTGCCTTCTTCTGTAGCCGACTTTTTAGGGGTTGTTTGGTTTTGTTTTAATAGAAGCTGCCCTTTGTTTAAAGCTTTAGGGGGAAATTAAAATTCAACAGAAGCTATAGCATTTAAACTATATTTAAATTCAGTGGCTCTAGCAATAAATCAGTGAATTCTAGTACTTTTAAGAGAGACCAGCACACACACACACACACACACACACACCAGCACGTTGAAAGGACAGGATTTAGTCATATAAAATAATACTTGCATGTCTAGGGGCTGATTGTCAGTCCAATCCAACTCCAGCTGAAGTCAGTGTAAATTTTGCCATTGACTTAATAGGAGTTGGATTGGGCCCTTACACACCAAATGCAGAGAGGCAGACCCTCCTCTGGCACGATGACGATTTACACCAGCGGAGGATTTGCCCCAGGATCTGGGTGGCTGTAGGTATGCACATTTAAAAAACCAGAGCCCCTCATACACAACAGACCTTGCTGAGGCAGTGTCCAATTCCCATAACTATCACAGTTGAGGAATGATCATTAGAATGATTTGTTAATCCAGAATAATGGATGAAAATGCCAAACCCAGTGCCCCTCTCTTAACCCGCATCCAGCTCTCTGAGTTCTCTAAGGATTCGTCTATTCTTCCCCAGCTTTCTGATCACCACCAGCAAGCTACAGCATTTATTCACAGCCTCTCATATTCCATCCCCAAGTATCAATTTTATTCTCTAAGCTCCTGATTTTCCTTTCTAAAGCCTGGGGTTCTTTGCTCAAACACCCCACACTTCTGCTACCAGTTTCCTATCTAAAGCCATTGACTGACATACATCTGTATATACTGTAATCAGATAGGTTCTGCCATCAATAAACTGGGGAAAGTAGTTCAGCTTGCAGCATTTCCTAAAGCATTTTGGAAAAGCTTTTGCTTCTTTAGCCTGGAGGATAAACTCCCCTATTACTCTGTAGAGCAGAACCAATGATGCCAACTCAGGGATAAGAAAAATATTCCTAGCACTAGATATTTCTAAAGGAAAAAACAGAGGGCCTCTGAAGCATTTTGCTAGCACAGCCCACAAAGGCTCACCTCATTAAAATAAAGTTGGTAGCAGAAACTGAATGATCCAATTAGCAGAGTAGAAAATTTCTGAATAGTGAGAGTGCTGCAAGCAGATACCCAAGGGGAACTTATTAGCCACTGTTATTAAACTGGCATACATAAATGTATTTTTAAAAATAGCTACAATGAGACACTTTAGTGTGTGATTCATGGTGTATTAACATCTTACAATATTGATCGTACCTGGCCTTCAGCTTCGCGTCTGACAATATACTAGTTCTGGATTATAATTCAGGCTCCATCATATCTGTGGTGTACATTCTATTCTCAATACACAGGTATAATTCCCAAGTGAAGCTACCCAAGCTTATCATGAAAATAGCAGGATGCTTGTTGCTCAACTATTATTACTGATGTTGGAATGTATTTCCCATATTGGGCTCTATGCATCTGACTGCATTCCTTGCACACTCAGTGCTCCCATTAACTTCAGGAGGGGTTGAGTGGATTCACAAAGGGGAAAGAAAAGCTGGCTTGTGCCCTACATAGTCCTCTTGAGAGCAGGAATAAAACTAGCCATCACTGAAGTCGAAGCATGGGGGAAGGGAAAGCTGCCTAGTGGTTTCAGCAGCAGACTGGGTGCTGGCAATCCAGAGTTCTATCAATGGCTCTGTCATTGTGTGAACTTTGGCAAGTCATTAAATTGGTCCATTTCTGGGTTGATCTGTAAAGCTGGTAAGGAGCTGGGAGACCCTTGAATAATATATATAATATTTTTATGTTGTAAAAGAACATTAGAACAAATAAGGCCAACCTAGATTATATGGGTGCAAATTCAGCTAGGTACTTAAATTACTAAGTATATTAAGCATGTGAATAGCCCCCTTGAAGTCAACAGAACTACTCACGTGCTTAAAGTTAGTCACATGCCTAAGTACCTAAGTAAAGTTAGTCACATGCCTAAGTATTGAGCACAAGCCAACTGCTCAATCAGGACAATGGGGTTGGATTTAAACAGCTCACTAAAGAGTCAAATCTTCTTCTCCTTACTTGTACGTAATAACTAGAATCACTTTATTTCCATGAACTGCAAAGAGGAGTTTAAGGTAAAATTATTTTGATTTTTTTTCCTTTTACTTACATGAAATCTTTGATCCACCTCATAGTTGACCTGTTTCCTGAAATCCTTACAAATGAAACAGAGAAAGGCGGGGGAGGAAAAGCAGAAGAAAGCTAGCAATTAGTACTAAAATCAAAAACAAATTAAGACAAGATTACAAGTGACAAAGATTTTTTTTTTTGTAATTGTCAATTAATTTTCTTAAGCGAATTCACTGAAACAGTCTCAGTTTTAGAGAGGCAACAAAAGCAGAACTAAAACTATAGTAAATGCAATTTTTAATCTGAAAAATATTAAGATTATAATTTCATTATGAACTACAAATAAAAAGCTTCCAAGCATCAGGGGAGATGTCAAAATACCTTTTGTGCTACAAGGAACGTCAGCCTTCGAATCCCATGATCAATCAGGACTGATTTCTGTAAAAGGGAAGGACAGCAAACAAGAGAACTGGTTTAACAGAAAAGAAACGTCAGACTCAAATCTGGATGACATCATCTAAGGACTGGTAATGGGTGAGAGCTTCCTGCCTCTAAACTGCAGACTCACAATCCAGCCCAGCTTGGTGGTGACTGAACGTTCTGATCAGGTGGTTGCTTAGCAGCACCTGTGAGCAAATGCAGTGAGTCTCAGTCCCGTTCTGAGTGGAGAAGAATCCATATAACAACCACATTTGGCACCAGCTGGGAAACTTCTTGTCTATCTCAGCAGGGAATTAATTGTTCAGGAAACAATGTTACCAGCAATGGGGTTACTTAGATCAAACTCTTTGGGGGCAGGGACCATCGTTTTGTTCTGGGTTTGTACAGCACCTAGCGCAGTAGGGTTCTGGTCCATGCCTGGGGCTCCTAGACTTTGTGGTAATAAAAATAATCATAAATCATAACAATATGGGGTTCTAGCAGTTTTCTTGGCCAAGGTTAAAACTGAACTATAAAATCCAGAGGAATTAACCTATAACACAGGTCTCAGGAGGTTGGAGAAACTCCTTTCTGCATTGTTCAGGGAAACCACGTTACAACAATCTAAAGTAGCATGAGTATTCATCATTAAATACAGTGCCATGGGCTTGAATGGCATGTTCAGATATAAAAAGACATAAGTAAGCTCTTTGAGACAGCCAAAAAGTGCTGTTTTTGTTCTGAGTTAGTACAGGACCTAGCACCATGGGGTTCTGGTCCATGACTGGGGCTCCAAGGTGCTATGATAAATAATAAACAAGTAGTACCCTGCCCCAAAAGACTTCAGCAGCGACAGGCCCAAGCCCACAAACCCTTGCTCAGAAGAGTAGCCCTCATTCATGCAAATAATCAGTGGAGCTATTCACATCAGTAAAGACTATTCGGGTTTGAAGGATGGGGCCTTAATTTAGACGGTATAAGATACAGAATAAAAATGAAGAGTGGGAAGAACAGAGTGCGACACAAAATCATCCTGTTTGGATTGTTTAGGCTCCTGGGTTTGGGAATATTTTAACATGTTCTAAAAATGGTCATATTTTATAATGTTGGCATAGGAACTGGTGGGGACACACATTATTATTAATTATTTGTATCGGGGTAGTGTCTAGAGGTCATGGCCCTTTTGTGCCAGGCAATGGACAAATAGCAGAAGAAGGCAGCCCACAGGTTTCGGTTTCTGAGGAAGCTTGGTGCATGGGAGGGAACTTCTTTAATTGGCTCCTGATTCAGGAAATCACTTAAGCACGTGCTTAAAGTCGGATACTTCAATGGGGCTTTAAGCATGTGCTTAAGTGCTGTCCTGAAAAGGGATGGTTTCCTGAATTGGGGCCATACAGGGTTACAAGGAAAAAGATAAGACGAAATAACAAGGAACAGAAAACAAAGGATTCAGTATGGCAGGAGTAGAAAATAAAGGCTTTTTAAAAAAAAAAAAAAAAAAAAATAGATTGGCCCAAATCTATCCTTGGTGTAACTTTACTGAGCTGAATGAAGCCACACTGCAGATGAATGCTGCCCAAGGTGTTTATCATGCCCACTGTCCCTTTTAAACAAGTTTAGATCTCACTGTCATTTTGCTCCTGTTTCTACTTTCTCTCCCCACTCTCTTTTTTCTAATTTAAAAACAAAAATGGAGAGTGAAAAGGAAAAAAAAGCCTCAGCATGGCCAAGAACAAACCCACCCCTTCTGGCTTGGACTGAAATGTTTTACTAAGGTTAAGCCCTTCGAAAATGAGTATCAGGGACTATATTCATGGCAAAGGAAGAAAATAACTTTAATAATGCCATGATTTACAAAGCAAAAATTGTTATTGCTTTTAAAATTCCACAAGTGGCAGACAATAACAGCATAGCAACAGGATTCTGATTACATTGTAATAATGTAGGTCTCACAGCAAGTCCACAGCTATTACGGAGCGATTAGGCATCAGCACCTGGAGAAACTCCATTTACACTGACTGCCTCAATCTCCTCTACAAGTCATTTACAAGTATATGATCCTAATTTCTATTAAAAAAACCCACACACAACATGCTGGGACTGGAAGATTATTTGGACAATTTGGATCAACCTATATGATAGTTTAATGTGTTTTTTTTTTTTAAATTTCTTTTCTTTTCTCCTCCCATAAAACGCCTGGAGCACAATCATGCAAATGAAAAACAAAACTAGTTTTGTTTTACTTTTTAAAGAGACAGTTAAATTCTGAATTGGACTGGACAAGCACAGGATTTCTTATAAGCTTCCAGTTCACTGGTCTCTCTGTATGGAAAGGATAGTTGTATTGTGCACAGTAGAAGAGTGTTTGATCATACCTAATGGCTCTAACACTGCTATAACCTCAAAAACCACACACTCATTATACGGCTCACAGGAAACACCTAACTTATTTCTGCAGCCCCTTTGCCATCTCCCAGTAGGGAGCAGGGGTTAGAGATTGCACTCTTCACAATCACTCTCAGGGCCATTTCAGAGCCATCATGGATTTAGCAGGGTCTCCACGCATGATGGGATATTCACCTGGGAAGACAGTTGAGGGGTTTTCCAGGTCAGGCAAAGGGGAAGTTAAGGCCCAGTCTAGAGAGAAAGGGCAGAATACCGAGATGCAGCTGCTAACTAATGTTAGCTCAGGAGTGACCACAAGTGTAGAATCTGGTTCCTCGCTAAAAGTTAATGGGAACCCCCTGCTCTCAGAAGGGAGAAGCCAAATTTACTGATCAGGTCTGCCTTGTGCCAAAGAAACAGACAATGAAGATGTAGATACTATGCCAACAAGAGCTACAGATTTCGATGAGATTAAGAATGTCATGACACATGCACCATTTATTTTGATGTCATCTCAGACATTTCTGTTACACTGTCCTCCCCCATGTCAACCTGAACTGCATCAAATAACTGTCGTCGTACCTTGCTCCTTCAGACCCCAGATAAATATCAAAGCTTCACCTGACTCATTTAAAACCATAAGTTGCATTTACCCAACAAAAACTAAAAAGGAAGACTCTGTAGCTAATGGATTAGGATACACCATTAGGCAATACAAAGGGTGCTCTGTTATTCAGTTCTTTCCCCAGAGGCTTCAGGAACCTATAGCTACATCCAATTAGAGAAATTACATAGTTTTAGATTAGATAAATTAAGGATTTAACTGTTCCATTTATATATTTATTTTGCAAGATACCTGGGAAATGCACAGACTTCTTCCCAAGGGAAAATGTCTCCCTAGAGGGTCACAATAATACTGGCAAGTAGGTTCACTGTAAACTGCTATTCACCTTGCTTTGTGTGAACTCCCTGAACATGGCCGCCAGCCCATCATCATCAATGTCACAGTCAGTCTTAATGGCAATGTTCAGTATGTGAATGGGCTCCTCTCGGGCACTCTGTAATTTAAAGAAAGCAAGCCTAATAAATAAATTATTAACAACAACAAAAAGAGGAATGTTACATTTATATAACCTCTCTACCTGAGGGGATCCCCAAGTACACATACACCAATAAAATGCAGCTACTTCTGGGGAAGAGGCCGACACTTAACCAGCATGCTGAGCGAAAGTACAGGAAGGGGAATTCTTGATCTAGAAAACTAGGGAGACCCCTGCCCTTACAAACACTACTATGGGATATTTAAATGTCTACCCACAGCAGGCTGGAGCTTCATTCTGAAGTTCTCCTCAAGGCTCATGCACACTAAACTGCTTTGGCAGATAACACTGGTTCCAAATGGATTTGGGGTGCACAAAGAATGCAGAATCAGGTCCTTTGTATGTATGCAGCATTACTACAGTGTCTTTGTCGGACATAGGGAGAATTTTAGCACCAAGGAAGGGAGTAAAATTAAAAAGGGGAGCGAAGTTCACTGCATGGACACTAAGAAGCATGTCTTCATGGCTACAGTGCAATAGGGCATTATGGAAGCTCAGCTAAAACAGAGCCATGAAAAGGAACATGCTTAATACTCAAGAACTTGCAATTAAACTCTCATAAACTGGACATTGATCAACAGAAAACTATACTTGGTTAGGTCTGGACGGCCTGGGGGAGGACAATGTGGGGGGACAGATAGCATATAAGGAAGAAGTTACGGCGGAGATAAATCCTTGTCCCATATTATCTACCATACACACAGGCATCAGGGACAATGGACTGATTTGAAACCAACCGTTGTAATGATATGCTCCATATCAGAGCTTCCAGTCTGCTAAGAGTGTTGTGGAGCAGCTGCCTGTCCCTCTAAGGAGAGTGCCTCTTGCATCACTAACCATTATCAACCAGCAGTTTCCTCTGAACCCTTTCTCTATCCCAATTTGAAAACCTGGGGACTCCTCTCACCTTTCCTCCCCAAATGGAGTCCGCACAGGAAGTGGAACAGAGGGAAGAGAACAGGATATAAAGAACTAAATGCCATAGAGATGTCCAGAATGGGGGTGAAGCAGAATACTAATCAAGATCAGACTACAAGAAAGGGTTCAAATACTCTGACTTAACACCTTCCTATACCTGTAGAAGGCCAGGTTCCACTGCCATGGGGCCAAATTCACAGTCACACCACTGTAAATCCAGAGTCACGCCACTGACTTTAATGAAGTGATTCTGGATTTACTCTGACATAACTAAGAAAAGAATCTGAACCCATGGTTAGAATGGACTAAGGAAAAAGCCCAACCATTCAAGTTGCTTTGAACCCCCTACAGCAGATAAACAAACTAGATACTATTCCTACTCCCACCAATGCAAATGACAAAACTTCCAATGAAGTCAGCAAAACAGGTTTAGTCCAGAGTGCGCAATCACCTTGGGAAAATGCACTTTCTATCCCTGTAACATGCAAGGAGTCTGGAAAGAAGGAAATACCGTACCTTATCTTCATCATACAAGGAAGTGTGGCCAGCTTCAGGAAAGGTTGGGCTTTGCGGAGGAGAGTCACAGAAGCAACCCATCACTTCATCAAAGATTCTGAAACACATCCAAGAAAAGCTAGTCGTAAATCAACTACTCACAACCCACCTGCACCAAAAGCACACTCAGTCACCCTACCAATACCATCTTCACGGGGCGGAAAAAAAGTCATTCCTCCGCTCTGCAGACTTCAGAGCTGACTAAATGGAAACACTGTCCAGCACGAAAGCTAAAAATCAGGAGTTGGACTTTGTTTAAACTTCAACGAAAGCAAGCAAGCAAGCAAGCTAGCTATATTTTGTAATATATAAGCTGCTAGTGTCCGTATCATCATTCTTGAGGTAACAGAAGAAAGCCTGAGATGAGAGCCTTGACAGCCCAATGTAATTGCCCCTCTCCCTGGGGTAATGCATCAGTATACCTCAAGAGATAGATACTGAATGCATTTAATCAAAAGATGTATCATCTCTTGTGCGGTTTACTCTAGTGTTCTGTTTCATTTCTCTTGACATTTCACTCATCACGTCACAGGTGGCTTCTTCTGCTCTTGGCTCAGAATCTGGGCTTTTTCTTTGTTTGTTTCCTAACACACGGGGGCCAAAACATCCTGACTGCACAGATGAAATGGTGATGCAATGCCCCCACAAGAAGACACTATGAATCTTCCACCCCTGTCATGGAGAGCATGCAGATGTATGATTTCTGATGGGTGTTGGGGTGAGTGTTGTGGAAAATTCATAGGCTCTGCTTGTGGGAGCTTTCCAGTCTTTTGCATAAGTCCAGAAGGTTTAAGACCAGACATATGCGTGTGCGGAAAGACATACACACAATGTTGGGAAGAAAGGTTCAATACCAATAAGCATTCAAAAGTTCAGATGCTTATGTGAACCTTGACGCTGCAAAAATGCAAAATTCTAGTTGGAGGCCATCTGTTCTTGTAGTATTTTGGAACTTCCAGTTATTCCAGCCAGACAACTAGGGGTGGGGCCCCCAAACACTTGGCAATTTCATCGACTCCTGTACTTCACCACCGCGAGAGGCACAGGCGGAGTCGACGGGGGAGCAGCAGCAGTCAACTCACTGCGGTGAAGACACCACGGTAAGTCGATCTAAGTACGTCAACTTCAGCTACGTTATTCACGTAGCTGAAGTTGCATAACTTAGATGGATCCCCTCCCAGTGTAGACCAGGCCAAAGCCTATGATCGATCCCATTTGACCACCCCCAATGCTATCCTGACAAACGCACACACAGCGCAAACAGTACCCATATCCTTACCTGACGAACTCTTCAAAAGTCCGGAAGGAGACCATTCCGCCCATCCGTTGGCACGGTGGAGTGAACGAGTTGTCCAGCAGCACATCACTCACACTTGCTACATGGACCATCCCGTAATGATTGAGGTTGGAGGAAAAGGACATTCTAAATAGCAATTCAAGCAGAGCATTATTAGTGGATTGGATGAGAGGGGAACAAGGTAAGGTTTTTTATTTGTCTTGTAATTGTTTGAAATGCTGAAATGTATACAATATAACTAGACTGCAGTCAAATTAATCCTTTCACTACTGGGGTGGTAAACCTGTTCTGCTACTTTTACCCAGTCAGAAGTTCACCAAAATCACAGGAACAAGGACGTACACCTGGTACCCTTAGTAACACAACTGTGTTTTACCTGGACATACTTGGAACAAAGCAACAGTCAAGGGTTAAGAAATACCACTATTCCCCTTTAAAAAAATATTTCTTAAGAGAAAAAGAATTGAGCTTACAAGTGAATTATGACTATGCGATGCCAAAAGCATTTTTCTCCTGTACCTATGCTATGCGTTACAGATGAAGCGTTCACAGATAAACACAAGAATAATTCTAGGTTATGGCATTTGAAAGGTTTAGTAAATCTTTACAAACAACATCAAAAACATGTATTGAAATATATTTGTTCTCTCTTTAAAAAAAACAAAACCTTTAAATTAGACACTTGCTATACTCTTGGTTTCAGTAATCAGACTCCCAACCCCACCCCCTTTTCCAAATCTTTTGAGTAAGCTTACAAGCACTTCCATCCCACCTTATGCTATCTCAAGCTCCTCCAGAAGGTATGGTGGTATAGTGACTTCTCTAGAATGCTGTATTGGGACCCAGGGTCTCACACATGCTCACACTTGCTTTCATATGCTAAACACAGTCTTATTACACTTAATTCAATCAATGATTAATTTGGTCCTCTTTCTAATTTGACCAATTCCTCAGGAACAAAACCTCTTGGCATTAAGTTCAACACAACTTCCACCCTGTCGCTTTGATCGGTTTTGACTGCCTGAAAGCAGGACTTGCTGAAAAATTCAAATAGCTGGCACCCATTTTAAGGCAAGGGGACAATGAAAGGGCAGGAAGAGCCAAGATAAACAGAAGTTGTGTTGTCCAAACACTGTGATTGATATAATAAGCACTGCTATGTGCTCCGCAAAGGATGAGATGCACCCCGGTGATGATATTGCTCATAAAGAGGAGCCAATTTCTTATTTTAATAAGGGCAATAAGAACAGAGTTGAAAGAAATAGGAGGAAGACACTACATAATGGACTTCCATATAGCAAAAGAGCTGTTAATCTTAACTGAGCTATCAACATTATTATCCGCCAAGGGTCTGATCCTGTACATATAAGGGCTTGTCTACATGCTGCATTAGTCCAAACTAGAGGGGTGTAAATTTTAGTTTGCACAAGCATGTCATGCACTAACTGGTCTGCGTGGACCCGGCTGGCATGCACAAGAACTTTCCTAGTGTGCATTAATGTAGCCCTGTTTTAAACAGTACTACAAAGCTTTTTGAGGATCCACATGGGCCAGTTAGTGCAACATGCTAGTATATGTGAAAATTTACACTCCACTGGTGTCTGCTAAAGCACTGTGTAGACCAGTGGTGGGTAACCACCGGCCCATCAGGGTAATCTGATTGCGGGCCGCAAGACATTTTGCTGACGCTGACCGTCCGCAGGCACGGCTCCCTGCAGCTCCCAGTGGCCGCAGTTCTCCATTCCCAACCAATGGGAGCTGCGGGAAGTGGCGGGCTGTAGGGATGTGCTAGCTGCCGCTTCCCGCAGCTCCCATAGGCCGGGAACAGCGAACCACGGCCACTGAGAGCTGCGGGGGGCCGTGCCTGCGGATGGTCAATGTCAGCAAAATGTCTCGCAGCCCGCAATCAGATTACCCTGATGGGCCACAGGTTGCCCACCACTGGTGTAAACCAACCCACAGAGTCAGGGTCACATTTCCCATAGAATTCAATGGGAACAAATTGGGCCCTAGAAGCCTATCCCCATGGTAGTAAGTATAGCTATCAAAAGGTATTTAATCTTTTGTCAGGACTTGTGACCTCAAAGCGAGGGTTGGTAGAAGAAGCCACTCACGCTATGAATGAAGTGAGTCCTATGAAAATTAGCTATGCATCCTCCCACTATCAACTGGGATCTGTTTTTCCTGTTCTGTAATGAACTCCTGATCAATCTTTTTACACAAACCTTTCACTTATTCAGGATGGTCTGCTGCAGAATAATCAGAATTCATTGAGGGATCAAGTTTCCAAAGCCACTCTGTCTTTTGCCCCACTACATTATATGGTATGGATTGTATATTGGCTCTAAAGAGATACCTTATTGCTGTGTATCAACTGGTCACATCCATGACAAGACAAGTGTTTAATATCGCTCTCTTTCATTCACCCAATGTTCAGGAAGGTATTTGCTAAATTAAGTCTCTGCTTTTATGCCTGTGCCACAGCAGGGGCCCGGACTCAGCAAATCACTTAAGCACATGCTTACTTTAAGCATGTGAATAGTCCCACTGAAGTCAAGCACATGCTTAATTGCTTTGCTGGATCAGGCCTTTGCTGGATCAGGAAAAAATAAAGGGCCCAATAGAGCAACGTGCGGAACTCCTGTTGGCCACACAGGAGCAGGATCAAAATACCAAATGATAGATTCCCAATACTGCTTAATACACATTTTTAGGAGTTTTCCTTTTTTAAAAATGCACAGAATTTAATAAACACATCCTGGAAGAAAATGTTCAAAGTGCAATGATAAAAAGTGTAAAGTTCCAAAAATCTTAACAGCTTGTTGTACCTTTGAAACAACTCTAAAATTTTGCAACTAATCTCAGATCAGGAATCAGAAAGCTTTCAAACCTGCATACTATTGTTTCCTAGACATGTTTGTAAGCCGTAATAAATTGTAGGCATTTGAGCTTTGAAATAGTCAAGTTTTTCAGAACACCTGTCTTCATTTACATTTCTTACTACTAACATGAGAAAGTATTATAAATATTTTTGAATATTATTCAAAAGCACAAACATTTTTGGATTGAGAAATGGGGGGGGAATGAAGTATCCAAAATCAAACAAAAACATGCTGTCAGCTGATTAAGGTGTTCTTTCATCGACTGGGTGAGAGGTGATGGATGTGCTAGAGTGCATCAGCAAATTCTAAGCCAGAGATCAGAGCAGCACTGAATACTCTTCATCTTACACATCAGGCCTTGGCTCTCCTAGAATTAGATGTCTATTTCACGGTGATACCCTATCACAGGGTCAGTGGCCACGTTCCAAGGAGGAGGAGATTGGAGGGGAAGTTTTCTGCTAGGATACTCGTTTTATATGTTGCAGCAGGTAAGCTGAGCCATTAGCAAATTTAGTTTTCTAGCCTGCCACATGCAAAGCTATATCTTTGAAAAAAATTTTAAAAAGCTGAAAACATGTTTAAAACAACAAAAAAGGGAGAGTACGGATAGGGAATATAGTTATGGTTCAGAGGGTCCCAAGTAAAGGTAAGGATTCCAAACAAAACATACTAAAATGTTAAATATTAGGCTACTTCTTTTCTAGTCTACCTTTCTTTTCAAACCTTAAAAGAGGACGAGTATCATACCTGTTTAGCGTGGGGATGTTCCCTCTGTAATCAAACAACCACAGTTAGTTACAGATTGGTTAGTGAAAGCACTAATAAAAGAACTGTCATTCGAGCCAGTACCTAAGACCAGCAACCACACATTTATATTCACTGAACTGGAATTCGTTGCACAATCAAGAAAGAGCCAATGGGATTCTGTCTCAAAAAGAAGGGACTCACTACTTGACCAAGTTTGCAGCGGCTGCTGTTGGGATGAGTGCACCAGAATGGATTTATCCACTTCAAGAAGCAAATAGCAACATATCATAGAGAAACACAGTATATTTGCAAGGTACCTTGCATTTCTACAGCACAGTTCATCAGATCGTCTCACGGCACATTGCAAACATAAAGCAAGCCTCACAAGCCACAATGCAAGCACCCCCATTTGACAGATGAGTAAACTGAAGCACAGAAACAACAAGTGACCAGGCCACACAGCAAGTCTACAGGAAGTCCAGAAAAGGAACCCAAGTCCTGATAGCCAAACCTTTACTTCTAACCAATAGCCCACAAGCTGGCTCCCCAAAAGTGCAAAAGAAATAAAGTGAACATAGGAGAGAAGGGAACTGAAATATATATATATATATATATATATACACACACACACAATAGCAAACTTTTAATTTTAAGCTGGACACTGAAATGAACAAGCACATCTTAAGAATGGAATTTTGAAAACCCTGAAGGTTCCTATTTTATCATGCCAAACTGACTGTTGGGGTTTTCCACACAGAACAGGGCTCAATGATGTGCAGGGCAGAGAAGTAATAAGGGACACGTATTTCCTTGCAGTGAATGGAATGGCATGGGGCGTGCAAAATACACGCATGAAAGCATGTGGTTGCATGCATATCTATGATCTGGCATTCAAAATACTAGAGAAGATGCAATTTAAAAAGCACATTCACAGAAAGGGATATCTCCCTCCCTTACAATAGCAGAGTAATGAATGAGAACAGACTAATACCAAAGCTTAAGGGACCATGTAACAGGACTCTTCAAGCTCTAGGAAACCCAGCCTCAACGTTCCCTAATATTACTTGCTATAGTAAGGCCCCATCGGACGTTATGTTGAGATGTTTAGGGGCCTGTACATTTTTCTATGGCCACAGTACCAGATACAGTCCCTAAATCTGGGTCTCCTCATGGATCTGTTTGGTCACAGGAGCAGTGCACTCACTATGTGGTATTTGGCCATTGTATCATCCACTGAATGTGACTACAAATCACTATCTGACCGAGGTTTGGGCATAGGGATTTCCTGGGCTTATGTCTGAACAATGGAGGGGACCAGCCCAAGTCAGACCCCAGCCCTACTGTTAATGGTACACCGAGGTGCACTATTCATTTTCCTCTACAGGAGTCAGCGTAGAAGAAAGCTGTGCTGTAGAAGAAACCATTAGGACTGGCAAAGGAGCTCAGGGCACAGAGTAGCGTACATTTTGTCTAGGTCGGCTGCACAGTGTCTGTTTAATTGAAAAAAATTCTAAAGGGAACTGGATGTCCCCACACCTAGTGCACATGTTCCCGAACGCTCCCTGGAAGTCCCCATATACCTACAGGAAATGGACAGAGAAACAACTAGGTTTGAAATGACAGCAAATTGTGTGCCCCTCTCTCTCTCATAGGGAGCTCCCTGCTGCCTGGCTCTAGAATTGTCGTCAGTCTTCCCAGTATGCGGCTGAAGTGGAGATTACAGCAAGAATCTCAATGAAAAGGACACAAGATCAGTAACAAGAGACCTTAGAGCAAGGAATGATTGGTTCTCAAGTTATACATTATTCACAGTTAGAGCAAGACGTGGCTGCCCAGTATGAAGTTATAACCAAGTGAAACTGAATACATTGTAATCTAGACTATCCTGTTTGTAGCTGTCCTGAGATTTTTGGGGTGGATTTTTTTTTCTTTTAGTTTATACATAATTTAATACCATAAAGGATTTTTCCATATCGGGAACTGAATTGTGCATTATTTCACACACATCGAGAGGTCAAGTTCGGCCTTTTCAGAATAATCGGCAGTAAGTAATCCGCTTACTGGGCTGTGCTCCTGGGTTTTTAGATCGTGCAGTAGGTTGAACTGGAGCCTCTGCAAACACCAGTTGCAATGCAATGCGCTATAGGCGGAGGACTAATCCCCGGATGCTTTGCTCTTGTAACAAAGTATCAACACATTGGGAGGTTAAAAAAAAAAAGGGGGAGCAGCTTGTGGCACGTGAACTAAGTTGATAGCAGATATCTCCAGGAAAGAGCCACCGAACTCCTTCACCCTGGCACCATCCTCTTGTACTTAAACAAAAAACCCTCTTCTCCGAGCCTGGGGAGAGTATCTGTCTCGGCGTGAATCCAAACCCCTAAGCAGGCAGCAGTTCACTGCATGCTTTACTGTTCGCTTGCTGCTGCTCCTCAAGCACACCCAGGCCCTTAGCAGCCCTTCCCTAGGCCTTCCAGCTGAATCTGAATGTGCTTTCTCCCCTCTCTCTTTTTACAAAAGAGTTCCCCTCTGAAATGGATAGTAATGCATGCAAAAAGCCACCGGTTGTGTCAAGCTGTGACTGAGTGCCAGCAGGGCAAGGCTTTCGAAATCAGGCAGCAAAGCAGAATCAGCAGAGGTCAGCTGAATAACCCTCTTGAAGTTACTAACAGCAGTACCACAGGCGAAAGAGCAATTCAACTGGCTGTGACCAGCGGCATTCCTCCTACGTTCCTTCTTTTCTGCAGAAGGATCCAAACAGAAGGCTGCAGAACATGCCTTGAACCATCTGTTTTGACTGGGTTTTTCCTCTCCCCCCCCTTTCTTTCCCCTTTCCCCTGCCATCCCCCCAGCATTTCTGTTACTGAAGCCCAATTTGCATAAAACTATCATTATTCCATTCAGTTTGCTGCCCCTTCAATAGCCCCTTTTTTGCTCTGCTGGAAGATTCTGTCCTTTCAGAAACAGACAAGCCAAAGGAGCTGAAGCACATTACCGCTGCCTGCTGTCTAATTAACATCAAACCCACAGCATGAAACTACAGGGATTTACAGGTGTCCTGGAATCATTTCCCCCTTCTCCCTCCTGATATCAGCTCATCTCCCACTACAAGGAGGGGACCTCAGGCTACCTAATGATACACTAAGAGTTCTATACTCAACTCTCCAGGCTTACACGGCTCAGGTTCCAGAAGACCACAGTTGATTTTATACCAGGAATCAAGTGATTGATGCAAGAGGTTGTTTCAATAACAACTGAAGCCTGCAGAAAAGCTGCCATTTTGCCAGACATTCAAATCTTGTGAGAGGCCACCATAAAATGATGAAGCACCAACAAAAGGGGGTGTTGGGTTTTTTTGCGCAAACCAACAGGAGGCACAATCCACTGCTCTAAAAGAAAACGGACATTGGCTTCTGATTCTTCCACAAAATGACCTATTGAACACAGCAATACATGTTTTGGCCTTCAGCTGTTCACAATAGTTTTGACCTCTTGTTCACTAGATGGCTAAGAAGGAGACAGGCAAAAATGTCCAGGCGACACACCAAAAGACAGCAGAGCTAAGGAGAAACGATACACCATTCCAAGTCTTGAAATTAGCAGTGCTAGAAATCTCAGCCTCTTCTAGGCACAGAAAGTGAGAGCGAGAAATTTGACAAACACAGGTACAAGCAGGATCATGAGAGATTTATATCAGGTGCCTAATGACTAAGGCTAAATTATACACAAATTACAAAATGTGTATCCGCGTCCGATCCACAAACATGGTCTGCAGATATCTGCATCTGTGGATATGAAGCGGCTATCAGCAGATTTGCAAGGTTCTAGAGATAACATTTGGATCCGCATCCATCGGTGATCCGCAAACATGGTGTGGGGATATAAAGAGGATATCCACAGATTTGCAGGGCTCTACATTTGTACATATAACCAATGTATCTAAGTATGTCCTTACTGGTGTGTGTGTGTGTGTGTGTGTGTGTGTGTGTGTGTGTGTGTGTGTGTGTGTGTGTGTGTGTGTGTGTGTGTGTGTGTGTGTGTGTGTGTGTGTGTGTTTATACTTTTCGATAGATGCTATATAGATAGAGGATTTTACGTGCATACGTATGATGAAAAATATCTTGAGTGACTCAAGGGATTGATAAATTGGTTGCTTAATAAAGACCATCATTAATAAATGATGAGCTGAGCTCTGTCCAGCTGGCCATACTTTAGAACAGTCTCTTAAAACTACAGTCTGCCAAATAAGGAGGTGGGCTTGTACTGGTTTCACTGCATAACATAGAAAAGTGAGGATATGCCCCCTGCAACCATAACTTACCCCCAGTGAGATTGCAAAAGTGTGCTTATCAACACAATTCCTCATCATGTAGGCACCATAAAGATCTAGACCTATATATGTAAAGCCCCCCCGCACCTCCTGGGAACTGGGCCAGAACCTCCAAGTGTCTTGCTTCACATGACTACACCCATGGGACATGGTCCATGGCATAAGAAGCCCAACCTCACCTAGGGGAGCCACATGAGGGAGAGTCCTCACTAACCCTTGGTCCATCAAACCCGCCACCACCAGCACGGGAGACCAGAAACACATTCCCAACTGCTCATCCTGCTGCTATAGCAGACAGAGAGGTTGGGTTTTGCTCCACCCCAAAATAAAGAGGTGAGACATTGCCTTCAGCCACTGCCAGAGCAGCTGTAATGAAGAAGGGTGGGGGGGGAGGGAGAATGTTGGAGAAGAAAACATCTTGGGAACCACCTCCTCTGACATCAGCAGTTCCCTGCTTATCCTCCAGTGAAAAGGGAGTTGTTGCTGGGTGAAGGGCAGTTTGGATCGGTAGTGGAAGAACAGATTGGCTGCGGGTGAGATAGTTCATTTATATTTCCCCAAATTAACAACTGTGACATGTGACTTGTCATGTGTCCGTTATAGGTTGTGCATCTTGTGTGTGTAGCTTGTAAAGCTTCTTAGGGCAGTGGCGGTCTCAATTTATGCCTACATCATCTATCAAAAAGTGACACCAATCCTGACTGGGGCCTTTGGGTGCTGCTGGAATATAAATGTTAAACAATAAACTTCATGTTATTTATATCTAATGTTTGGAAATATTAATTCTACCATCAACATAGAAGTTTTAATTATTTTCATGCAAGAAACAACACTCCATTATGAACTGAGATAAATGATGAAGTTAACAAGGTTACAAGAGGAAAAAAGTTCCAGGAGGGGAACTGCTGGCCCAGCTGAACAAGATAGATGATGCGATCACTGCCATCAGCCTTAGATAACTTGAGGCTAAATGGAATAGTAGTAGGATGGCTAGTCCTACGCAAGAAAGACGGCCTACAGACACATGGGAATTGCAGAACTCGCTCACTTCACATTTCTCAAGCAAGCAAAGTGCTACCTAATGCTGCTGCTGGTCATCCCAGAAAGGAATCAGGGCTACAGAAGCGGAAGTGGTGAGACACAAGGCAACTTGAAAATAGGATGAGAAGGAAAACAAGTTCAGGCATTAGAGACAAGAAAGATGATGGGAATTTAAAAAAAACCAACCACAGTGTGTGGGTTCATCACATTCACAAAGCCTTGCATTTGCCCTACGAAACTCTGGGAGTCTCTGACAGAAGCATTTTCACGAGCTTTTAGTCGTGTTACTGTGCCAACTCTGACTTGACTAGGAAGCAGCATTCGGAACAAAAAAGCAGAACAGGCTGGATTGATGTCAACAAAAGGAGGGTGGCAAGGTCGCAGGGCTTCACTCTAGCTGTTCAAGTCATCATCTGCACAGAAATCCTGACAGGCACCCTTCCTGATGGCAGCATTCCGCCATCTGTACTATGCCAATGACGTGGTCCCCGAATAAAGCTTATTGCCAAGTACAGCTGTGTCCCACCCCCTAAGACAACAAGATAAGGCAGTCTTTTGGAACATGGTGTGCCAACACATTCTGAGGCTACCATGATCAGAGAGGATGGCAAAACTGGAACAACAACTGTCATGTCTATTGGTAAAGATCAAGAGGAGAAAATTAAACTATTTGGGGCATCTAATCAATGATAAGGGATGAAGACGATGGCATAAAGCAGAGATCCATGGAAACAGTGTCTGAACAACATTGAAGAGGAATATGGAGGAACAAAGAACACTGCCACAAGGAAGCATCTGTCTGTGATCACTTGAGGAGGACAGGTGACCAGAACAATTATGCTCTGAGTGTGTATGAAGGTGAAGTCAGTCCATACAGCTGCTTTTCTTTGTTTTCTTAGGGTGGAGGAGTTAAATGGAAACTGTTGGCATTGTGTCTATATCATACCAAAAACGTTCAGGCAGGAGCATGGAAAATAGGGAGCCTCGTATTAAAAAGGCAATGCAAGTCTATTGCTCTCGCTCATTAAAGTGAATCCTCCAAGTCAGCTATCTCACCGCTGACCATCTGCAACAAGAGCAATGTCTCCATCTAATCCACAAGTTTCACACAAAAAGGGAGTGTGATGGGGTGGACAAACCCTACACTGGAACAGGGCAGGAAAAGGTTAATGGCCTGACCTGAACAGAGACTGAAGCCAGCTCTGTCTTGCAACACCTACCAGCAATATCATGTCTGGAAGGGAGGAGCTTAGGGAATAAAAAGTGAGCAAGCAGACTTCAGAAAAGAGCAACAAAAATGATTAGGGGTATGGAACGGCTGCCGTATGAGGAGATATTAATAAAACTGGGACTTTTCAGTTCGGAAAAGAGACGCCTAACGGGGGATATGATTGAGGTCTATAAAATGACGACTAGTGTGGAGAAAGTAAATAAGGAAGTGTTATTTACTTCTCATAACACAAGAACTAGGGGTCACCAAATGAAATTAACAAAACAAACAAAACTGACAACGCACTGTCAACCTGTGGAATTCTTTGCCAGAGGATGATGTGAAGGCCAAGACTATAACAGGATTCAAAAAAGAACTAGATAAGTTCATGGAGGATAGGTCTATCAATGGTTATTAGCCAAGATGGGCAGGGATGGTGTCCCTAGCGTTTGTTTGCTGGAGGCTGGGAATGGGCGACGGGATGGATCACTTGATTATTACCTCTTCTGTTCATTCCATCTGGAGCATCTGGCACCGACCACTGTCGGAGGACAGGATGCTGGGCTGGATGGGCCTTTGGTCTGACCTAGTATGGCCATTCTTATGTTCTTATAGGGACTTAAGGTTTGAAAACACAAGTGATGGTTCTGTGCATCTCCAACAGAACATCTAAGGGCCTTACAGCTCACTTGCCAATATGCAGGAAATTGAACTCCTAGGTATATTCCTCATCAACGAGCAATAGATTTCCATTAGGGGAGGATGATCTAAATAAAAACTAGGCAAAGAAAGGATCTAAGAATTGGATTCATTTCTTTCCTAAGTCCATGCTCCTCCTCCCCCAGGTGGCACAAAGAAGCGGAGATCATCCAAACCCAGTGGGCTTTGCACGTAAGCATTTACTTGCAATACCTCGCTCAGGAAGGTAGTTATCCCCATATATCCTCTTCCAGGTCAGATTACTGCAATGCACTCTACTTGGAGACGATTCACCAACGTCATTTAGTGCAGAATACAATGGGCTGGTTATGTTGTACTTCTTGTCTGGCTTCCACTGGGAGTCATAGAAGGTGTTGGTTTTGATCTATAAAGCCCGTTATGGTCTGGGTATTAAAAAGTTTCTTTCTCCGTGCTTTACCCTGGCAATGAACATCAGCACGGATTCTAAAGAGGACAGATCTGTATGTCAGGGTACAGGGGATCCTCAGGAAATCGAAGCAAATAATTCCCAAATCACTAGCATTCTCTTTTGCTCACAAGATAATTATGAGCAGATCAGATTTAAAAAAAAAAAAAAAAAAAAACGTAAGGCTTGGTTGTGAGCAGTTCACAGCTAGCATTCTGTAGCAAATATACAAAATCTGAGCTGGCTTACTTAGCTATGATTAGTCAGATGGGGAAGTGACATGGGATAGTTTCTTTTCTGACGGGATGAGGGCACAAGCACTACTGGGGTTAATACTCCTATGTGAGAATTTAAAATTCCTTTTACAAATACCCCACAACATTCTTTGAAATGTTCTTTGCATGAATATTTGCCCCAGTGAAATACAACCCCTTGGAGGTTCATAGGAAGCAGACACAAAAGGGACACAAGCAGGGCTGGAGAAAATTCATGTAAACATTTGAGCAAGCATTCATGGAAAGTTTGTTGCAGCGCTGAGCCAGGTATAACTCTTGGTGGAGGACCCTGTCTTTGGAATTTGCTTCCCCCCTTGGTTTGACAGAACCCAAATTTGCAGAGCTTCAAGCCACGCTTCCAATACCTGATTACCGAGGATGATTTTGAATAGTGCCTTTGGTTTGGCAAGAGAATTGTTTTGTTGGATTAAGATAACACAGATTGGCTAATATATTGCATCTTTATCCTTTCCAGTGTAAAGCTTTGGATTGACAATAGGCACATCTTACAAAATGAAAAACAAATATGACAGATACGGAACATGGACATGGAGGCGGATAAATGACGTGCCTAAGACCCTCTCAGCGAGCCATTGTCATAGCCAGGTTTAGAACTTGGGTTCTCCAGGTCTGCTAGTCTGATGCTCAAAGCACTTAAAGGTGCCTCTTCAGTTAGTTAAAACCAACTTATTTAGTGTCTTTTCAGCCTCCTGATTTCTTGTTATCTGGTATGCTTTGTCCTCCTGGCCTTTTGATGATTGCACAACTCTATACACAGCAAATAGTGTCATTAAGCACTGAGGGACAAATTCATTGCTAACACACGTAGATGCAACTCTATTGGAGTCAACGGAATTGCACCCACATATGCCAGCAGTCAGTTTGCCCCCGTATCAGCATGTAGACTGGGCTTGGATGTCAAGGTGCTCTGACTCAGTCCCTAGTGAGGAGATGTTGAAGGACAGGAAACAGAACTAAGCTTCTGGATGTAGCTACCTGAGACTCAGTGTGATGGGGAGAGGAGATTTCTGAACAAAGCAGCTCTCCTTTCGGTAGGTGAGTTCTCATTCTCCAGCTGACCTTGTCAAATTGAGTTGGCACACAGTACTAGGACAGTGGTCAGCACAGACAGGCCAAACAACCCCCAAGCTACAAACAGAAGTAACTGTGAGCACTAGCAAACAGCAGGAAGAAAATGGAGACAGAACAGAGGGACAGAGTATTATAAAACAGCACCAAAAATAGCATGCAATTATTTACAAATATTCCAGAGATGAAGGAAACAGATGAGACCAAATGCATGGCCCATTTGTATCATGAGTGCTTTGCGCTGCTTGTTGAGGACACTCATTCATTTCAGAGCAAACCAGATTCTGAAAATCACTTCATAAAACGTACCGATGGATTCTCAGTGAATTGAGACTGTCCCCACTGTCCAACCCCATCAAAAAGAAAAAAGAAAAAAAATAAGGGAAAAGACATTTGGAGACAAAGAAGGAAAACTGCACTCTTCTGAGGGGGCTGGTCCCGTTCTGCCAACCTAGTACAGATCAACAGTGGCATCCAGTGGCCAAAAAGACTCATCACAACCTTTGGCTCTAGTGCTCTCTCGACTTCTTTGGGTGAAATAATTCAATGTAAAACTGGTTTCAAAATGTTCTCCCCAGGTCTCTAGTTAGGGATCCCTAGTGCAAGCAAAGAACAACCTTGATAATCTGAGAATCCTGCGGGATGCTGAGGAAGATCAGATAATCAAGGTACTTTTCAATGTAATGAGTAGATGTTGGCAGCTGTGACCCTTGTTTTAGATGACGGGAGTGAGTGGTGGATAACTGAGGCATTCGAAAATGGGGCAATACTGAGTTTCATCTTGATTAACTTGTTCATCTTTCTTAAGACTAACTGATACATCTCTCTCCACTCTTGCTCACTGAATTCTGTTCCATGTTTTCCCCTGATGACATGTGACACAACCCTTCATAAACCCCTGACTCCAAAGGTACCTGAATTCAGGCCTGACCTGTTTGGATGCGAGGTGGGTAGCATGAACTGGAATTCCACAACACAAGTGTTGTCCTTCAGCTGGCGATGCTGGACACTGTTCAACTCATAGGCGATGTACGCCCTTCGAACGTACACCTGGTTAAAAAGAAATTCTTGGTCAGTTCAACTGGGCTGGGGAGATAGAAGTGATACAATGGAGGAGTCACAAAAAAACAAATGCCTCCAAAATGAATAGCTTCTGGATTTTTTTTTAAACTCAAGAAACAGGAGATCAAAATACTATTACCTGGAAACTGCTAGAACAGATAAATGTTCCCATCTCAGACAGTGGCCTATATGCTATATCCTTCAGAGGAAGGCCAAAACACAAAAAATGTACATAAATTTGAAATATTATTCTGGGGGTGGGGATTTCTTCCTGACCTTAACTGGTGATTAGTTTCTGCTCTGAAGCATGAGGAATGAGATAAGCGATATGTTATGGAAGAGAGAGTAAGCTCCCCCAAATGCAGGAGAGGAGGCTACAGTTAGGTGAAAGGCAGCAGTTCAGAAAACTCACTGTGATACAAACACCACACAGGGTTTTCTGGAGTGCTAGCTATACATCACTCAGAGTGCAGACCATTTTATAAGGCACTAGCTTCACCCTCTGCCCCTGCAAGGAGGCAATTCGTCTTTAAACAAAGGAGACAGGTTGGATCTGAGATTTTTGGTCCAGCCCATTATAAGGTTAAATGGCAGATACCAAGTTTGGATCTAAACTTCCTCAAAAATGTAGAAATATTTGTGTCTCAGTGCTAAGCTCAAAGCTCACCTAACAGTTAGTTTTGCTGAGCAAGGGAATGATGGCCAGGGCATCAAGGTTATAGCACAGTGCCTGTTATTTCCAGAGTGTCAAAGGGATCCTTCACTCTCAACTGGCCATATACTAGAGATAGTCACAGAGGGACCTCAAGACAACATCTCGACAGACAGACAGATTGGGGGAAAACATAAAGGAAGAAAAAGAGAAAGTTTGTTTTCAAGTGGGCAGAAACATACCTCCAGAGCTGCCATTCGCACCACCTGGTTACTATGGTAGAAAAAATTTGGTAGCACATCAAAGATGGATGTTTCGGACAGAATGAGTTTCTGAAAGAGATCACGTACAGAAGGGTTTTACAAGAGAATGTCTTGCTATTACAGAGGAGTCAAAAGTTTCCATCGAAACAAAATTCTGATAGAAATTTTTTTTTGCACAAATATTTTTCTGTTTTCTGACAAGTGCTACTTTCTACAGCTTTTCTTTCATTGTAGCAGCATTTAGAGGTCTCAATCAGGTATCAGGGCCCCTTTGTGCTAGGCACTTTACAGGCATATAACAAAATCAATCCCTGTGCCTTAAAGAGTTTACAGTCTAAATTCTAAGCCAATCTGCTGCAGGAGAAGCCACCTTGCAGTTCCCTAATTGCCTTGAGTCACAGTCTGTACACCACACAGCAATTAACCCCTTCACAGTTACAAGGCAAAAAGAACAGGGGCCTGTGCCAACACCTCAGATGAGTATTTGGCTGCAAAACTAAAATAGCACTACGACTAGAGGACAGCCCTGCTACTGGATGACTTCAAAATCGGCAGAGACATTTTCGTGTTCAGTCTATGGGTTTGGGGATTTACAAACATATACATGCTTTCATAATTCACCCCCAGCCCCTGCAGAAAGGGCAATTCAGGGCACTGCTCTGATGCCTACAGCTCAATATATTCCCTTTCACAGTGGGCTGCAGAGAAGTACATGGTGATATTTTTCCGGGAAATTAATCAATTGTTTAAGGAGTTATTACATTAGGAGTGAAAACGTGTTTCGGAGAAGATTAACAAGCATCCCCAAATCCACACAAGCTAGTACTAGGAAAACACATTCTTTCCAGCACTTAGTATTAAACAGGGTCACTGCTAGAGTTGTGCAAGGCCTACACCTGACATACCCTGGCAGTGGTCTCCTCTGGATGAGATCTTCCATACAGACTTTGAGCCACGCATTTTTGTAAGGCAAGGTTTTGTACAAAACTGGTACCACTGCGCTTAGTGAGAGGAAAGTGAGGAACCAGGAAAAAGAATCCTGTAGATACCTGTAAGTTCTCAATGCAGAACTGGTGTCCGTACATGTCAATGGCTGACAGGAAGATGGACTCCACCTGGTTGTGACGCAGCTCGTATGATGGCAAATGGGAAGCAATGAGAACCTGGTAAGACAGAAGGATGCAAAGGGTGAGTGCCAGAGAGAACTGTTATGCTGGTCCATTATCAGAAGGATGCACTGCAAGAGCTGCAAGTCTATCCCACCAGTAGCCACCATACTCCCTACTAGAAGAGTACGTTAGCTACATGTATGAACTCTAGGCTCTGTAGCACAAGAGTGATGCTGCAAAATTTAGTCTCATTTGTGTATCTCTGCGAATTGTATTACTGGGTACTCCCCAGAGAGAAAGGGAACAGCTTCAATCAAGTTTCAGCAGTGCATGTGATTTAGCACTGCACAGCAGCTAGTCCTGGGGATTGCCCGACCGGCTGTTAATTGGAAAGCAGAGCTGGCAGGTAGCAGCCATGGGGAGGCCTGCAATGGGGCCAGCCTTTCACAGCTCCAGAGCAAACCAAGCACGAGCCACCGGTGCCAAGTACTAAATATCCAACACAGAGATGATGATAGGAAGGGGCAGCAGCTCGCAAGGGAAAACAAAACACAACAGCAGCATCAAGATACACCCAAGGACTGCAACATCATCCCCCCAGCATGCTGCCGAGAGGGTCAAAAACGCTGAATGGTTCAAGGAGATGGATACAAATCAGGAGAAAACATAAGGTCACTGAACGGCTTCAAACACCCCCATTCATTTTCAACGCTCACGCACTGAAATAAAAGGAGAGATCCCCAAACTGTCAGCTTCCCTGCTGAAGACTTTTAGAATGGAAATGGGGACTGCAGGGTGAGAGAAGCTAACCAGACTTCCAGGGTTAGCATTATACCCTCCCACTCCCTAATATCTACAGACTAACCACTAGCTAGGGAGCTCAGCAAAATATCCAGGTGTACATAGGAGATTCAAATGATCATCTACATTGGAATCTTGGAAAGGACACAATCAAGGTTTTCCCCATTATTTTAAATCATGATTTACAAGAACCCTTTGGGAACTGGAAAGAGCTATCCACATTTCAATCTCCGTTCTTGGTATATTCACTGGTTTGTTATTGTAGGGTTAATGAGGAATCCCAGACTGCACACCCTGGTTATACATCGGCTTGTTATTGTAGGGTTGCTCATGAGTACTGGGTTTTGGTTTTTTTATTTGTTTAGGGATAAAAAAAAACAAAAAAAAACCCAACACTAACCCATCAAAATTCCTCAACTTTGCAAAACAGACGATTAAAATACAAAGCAAGTCCAATTTTGATCCTGCCAAGCTTGACAAGGTCCCCTTTTAGCAATGATCAGCACAGAATGCGGAAGGTGCTGCACTTACCTGACGTGCTCGCAGGGCCACTTTTGCATTGGTCGTCTTGCTGAGCTGGGTCAGCTCGGTTAGAATATTAATTAATTCATCTGTCAAGGTGGGGTCTCGGCCACACAGCTGATCCTTATTAAAAAAATAAAAAAAAAAAGACCTTGGAAGTGTTGAAAATGAAGATGACCTCCCACAAGTAACTTAGAAATAAAGAAACGTTCTTAGATACATTGTTGAAGCTGTGAACATTCCCCAGTGCTTTCATAATGTTACCTGCCGAAGGAAAGTACATGAGCTGGAGAGGAAATGGGAGAGGGGAAGGAGGAGGTAGGCAGAATCACTCATTTGATTGTCCGTATGCAACGTTTGTTGGGGCAGCCAAGCACATGGCAAAGTAGGGCATTAAACTGCCAACAAAATACAGCACAAACGTCTCCCAATACCCAGCCTCAGCTCTGGATCAAAAGTCTCCCCCAGCAACAATCCAGAGTACAAGAAACATTTGACCAGAATGAAACACCTTGTAATGCACAATGAAGATTAGCAAACTTGGCTCTGGAAAATGATCAGAAGGAAAGCGTTTTGCAGCTGGGAACCCTCTGTACATATCTTGCAGCACCACTCGTGCCTTTGGTCACACTGCCCTCTATGGCTAGAACAGCTTCTTCTCTTCCTATGCAACAACTGACTTCCCTCTCCTCAAAGCTCATTTCTGTCAACCCCCTTCTCCAGCACTAATCACCACTCCAGCGATATTCTGCTTCTTCCCCTGTGCTAATTATATTAAAAACAAAAACAATTAAGAAAAATTACAAATCTGTAACAAAATGAATGACCTGATGGTTTCCCAGAAATAAGTTTCTTTCCACTTCTTTCCTGGCCCCTTCATTCTGTTGTTTTCTCCTCCATATGTCTAATGTAGGTCCTGATCTTGCAATGAGCTCTTTGTGGACCTCTATCCCCACTTAAGAATTGGGACCACATATTGTGAACTCTTGGGACAGAGACCTTCCCCTTGTCTATAAAGGCCACATTACACCAGTGTCATTACACATGTTCACATACACACCAAAAAACGGACCACCAGCCATAACAACCAGAGAGTGTCAGCAAAACCGTTTAGAAAAGCACATGTTTTCCAAACAGAATCTTTGAAAAGAAACTGCTAGGCTAATTCTAAACCCAAAATATAGAGTAGGAAAATAGAAGTGTCTTCACAGAATTCATGACTAGTAAAAATTATTCCATGATAACTTAAAACTCCAATGAGAACAGTTTGCTTTTAACATTCCCCAAATGATGCAACATGGTGCTAAGCAAAATTGATTACAAGCAGAAGTGAAATTGACTAGTTCATGTCCACTGTCTAAACTGAGTGAATAGCAACAAGGAAACTAACCAGCATGAGTGGTGAAGTGTGTTGCAGTTTCAAAATTCTGAAATAACCGGGGGGAAAAAAAACGGTCATAGAAGTACAGAAATTTGTTTTCTCTCTACGTATAAGCGGTGCAATTCTATAAACACGTCCAGAGGTAGTTCTTAGCCTCATGAGCAATTGCACAGCTTTCAACTACTCACAGTGATTTGCACGACAAGGACCCAAAGTTTGTAACCTGCGGTCGCCTCTGTGTTTCTTTCGTACAACACTCCCATACTAGTCACATATAAAATGAATCATAGGAGGCAAATGAGAGATGAAATGGGGATTTGGGACAGCAAGCAGCAGATGGTGCCTTAAAGTTTTAAGAGAATTTAAGCACTTGCAGACCAGAGGGCCCTTTTAAGAGTCAAGAAATACAACGGGAAAGGGGCAAAATATCTACATAGCGGGTTAGATTATATGGTAAGCCTGCTGGCAGGAATAAAATAAAAATAAACCAACAATATAAACCTCAGAGACTTGCTAATAATAGTCCTCCTCCAAGCCTAGCAAGTTTTAAAATTGTTCTTGATCCCTTTCTCTAACACTCTACGTCTCCCGCTCCAGCTTTATGCCATTTCTAGGAACCTACAACAATGGAACAGTTCAAAGTCAAATCATTTTCAGTTAGCTTGGCTACCAGCTTGTAGACTATTGTCTCCCACTAACAGGGCTTAACAATGAACACCATAGAGATGACCGTAAACCCCTTCAAGTTACATTTGTATCTGCAGACAGAGAACGTTTTAAGAATTGTTCACATGGTGTTTAAAAAAGTATATGGTTCTGTAGTACTATGCCGTATCTACTCCTACAAAAGCTGGCTGCTGACGAGACTTAGGAGTTGTCATATGTTATGCTTCTGGAGCTTTGTGGCAGCAGTAGGGATAGAACTTGGACCCTCCTTGGGTCTCTACCACTTGAACAAAAGGAAAATTTCTGTTAAAATAATCCTCAGGATTCCTTTTTAATAATGGATTCCCAGGATACATCAGGAACAGCAACATTAGCATCAGTGTGTCCTGACATGATGTTTGCCTGAGGACGACAAACTTAACAACCCCAGATAAAGAGCTCGGCAACCTTTAAAATGCCATTACTTTCACCAATGCATGTACCAAGAGTTCTCTATGACCTGGAAGAATAATACAAATTACAGATGAGAGGGAAGGGACTGGGCTGCAAGAAATCACAATTCAATTCCCAGCTCTGACACAGACATCCCTGTGACCTTTGGAAAGTCACTTCATCTCACTAGACCTCAGGTCCCCACTTTATATTATAGTTCCCTATACCCCACGATCCATGTGAGGATACATTCACTAGCAAGGCACTTGGATACTATGGTAATTGTGGCTATGCAAACAGCTTTTATATGACCTACTAGCTCATCCAGTCTGTCTCTGCCAAGCACAGGATTATTCCTAAAATATGTCTTCTAGGGCTGTTTTTTAACAGTTCCAAGCAACTAGGCTTCCAGCATCTCCTTAAGGTGACTATAGGAAGAGGAGAGAAAGGAGGGTTGGGGAAGTGAGGGAGAAAAGATAGAGAAAGAGAAAAAGAATAGAAGGAGTTGAGAAAAACAGATTTGAGCTTTCCCATCTCTCAGAGAGATTTTTCCATGAAAGCGAAGACATAAGCAGGACTCTCGGCCTTTAAGATTCAGCTTGCACAGGGGGAAAAATACGAAACAAAAAGTTTCAGTCCCATCCTAGCAAGAAACAATCAGTATGACAACAACAAAAATAAAGCAGCTAGCTGGTGTTCCCATTGGCGTCTGCCTCTGCTGATTGGTGAAGGCAGCGAGCAAAGCCTCAAACCAGTTCTCTGACAAGGCCTAACGCCTCCCCGGCACCCCCGTGTAATTACACACTTGAGTGACTGGACTCTGAAGAAAATTGAAGGCCTGAGCTGCAAACAGCTGCCATTTTCTCTCTCCATCACACCAGCATGATTACTTGAGAAATAAACAGCCCCAGCTCAAAGCTACTCCAGAATTCTCAGAGGAAATATGGCTCCGTGTTCAAATAATGAGATTCTTAAGGCAAGCGTTACTTACAATCACACCGGGAAAAAAAAAAAATAAAGGAATGCCAGGGCCTTTTTATCTTACAAATGAGAATTTAAGAAACCCAGCCACAGTCTGGGGCAATCATTACTCTTCTGCTCCTCTTAGGAGGGTTTTGGGGGTTTTATTTGGGTGCTTTGGATCTATTTTTAGAGGCAGAAAAACAGGACGTCTTTAGCAAAAGAGAAAAGACAACCTTTAATTAGCTTCTTAGAAAGCAAGACTTCAGCTCGGGTTTACGGTTAAAATCACAAGGGTCTCTAACTCCCCCTCTTTACAGTTCCGCTTTGCAGAGCATTATTCATTACTGGAAATTTTCTTAAGGTTTTGTTTGCTTGTTTTTTCTATTTATATCGCAGAATAAAATGGGACACGCTGAGGGTTTTCACCTTCTTTTGACGGCGGGATAAACACAGTGGAGTTTCTCCCATTCCTGGGAGCCTGGAACTCCTGGGGGCTCAGAAATCAGCCTAAGACAGTTATAAACCCTCCCCCCATTTTCAGTGGGGTGGCTAATTTGCCTTTCTGAATACTGAGGAGGAACTGGCATCCCTGAAAACTGAAATTCTTCCGGTAGTTAACAAGCTAGACAGGCAACCATGGAGCTGAGGAGGGTCTCCCTGTTATCGTCAAGCAGACGGTTCTCTAGACCGGGTCAATCTCAGGAATCTCCCAAGTTGCCATCTGCAGTGTAAAATTCAGAGGTGGTGAGTTCCAAGATGGGGGGGCTCTATGGCGTACAAAGAAAACCCAGTGCTACGGTCTCCTTACACATTTGCATACAAGTTGAACTGAAGCGTAAAATACGGCGTGGCCATGCTATGATGCCTCAGGCCTATTTGAAGGGGCCACCTTTTTGCTAAGAGGCTAATTCAGCATCAAGGGCTGCAGCTGGTCAGAAAGCAGCACTGAAGTCTAACAGGGGGCTCTCTGATCTCACAACCATAGAGAGAGTAACAGAGAATAGCTGCTACTGAGCCTATGGGAGCAGAGACATGAGACTACACAGTGGTTCATA
Source organism: Emys orbicularis (assembly GCF_028017835.1). Taxonomy (NCBI): domain Eukaryota; kingdom Metazoa; phylum Chordata; order Testudines; family Emydidae; genus Emys; species Emys orbicularis. Next base: position 8,380,475 of record NC_088699.1, read on the forward strand.
ACTGAAGAGTAGATGAAACCCCAAGGGTTATCCACTTGGACAGACCAATATGTCAGGTCACTGCCAGGACCATATCCTCATTAGCCCTGATGGATAATAGGAAAGTCCATATTTGAACGCCTAGAGCCCCTTTACCCTAAAAACTGATCTGCTTTTTGTATACATGGCAGTGAGAATCGGAGGCTGGCACAGAGTTAGGACCCTGGAGAGCTCCAGGAAACCCAAGAAGCAAAGTAACGCTGAACAAATACATAGTGCAGTCATTAGTGGCTAAAAGGCAGCACTTAGTGGCTCTCCAATGATCTACGTGAAAATAATTATTTTATTTTCCGTTCCAAGTAGACAAAATAAACCACTGTCACAACAGGCCCTTGTTGCAACCTTATTGGCAGCCTGAGCAGAAAAAAACTAAAAATTGGATGTTCCATGGAAACTGAGCTAACTTCACTGGGCTGAGGTATACTGACAAGGCAGCGTAGGGAACTGCACTCACTGCCAGGTCTGCAGTTAAAGGACCACAGTCTCTGGGCTGAGGGCTGTCAACTCAGCATCTTTCACCAGCACTAAACGTTCACATACAAGGTAAAAAGAAGTCCTGAGGGCCAAACTTACAATGAGCATCGTTACGAGGAGGTTCTTCTTGGTAACTTGAGCATGAGAGAAGATGTAGTTCAACACAGCATTCATGTCACTTTTGTTCTCTTCCCGAAGGGCAAAGACACACTTGTCATAGTGACCTGCAGTCAGAAACAAAACATGAGGACCCACAGCATTCTGTCCAGCCTGCACACTGGGGTAGCGCTGGATGCATCTGGCTGGACACATTTGGTTATTTTCTTAACATAACTTGGTGAATCTGAGGGACAGGAGCATTTTTACTGGAAACTTTAGAAATCCTAGACGGTTTTAAGTACTGTCCTGTCACTTGCTTTCATCAACTCCAATGCCAAATCAATGCTTTGTGAATTACGCAGGGAGAGTGCTGAGGGCTAGTTAAGAAGGGGTTATCTTTCACTCAGAGAAGAATCAGAAAATAACCAGATGGCATGTGAGATCATCTTCTCTAGTGAGTTGATGTGGAAATGAATCTCTAGGTATGTCTACACTGCAATGTAAATCCAGGGTTTGAACTCAGGTTCAAGTCTAACACCCCGTCTGTCTACACACAAATCACACTAACCCACGGCTTGGACCTAGGACCCCACAGGGATGGATGGTCTGAGCCTGAGTCAAGCCGGGACCCAGGATTCAAGCCTTATTGCTTTGCAGTGTAGACCCAGCCCGACTGGACTTGTGCTCTGGGAGTCTACCAAAAGTATTCCCCAATCCCACAGGCCGACTTCCTTTGTCCTCTGAACAGTCAAGCTTGGTCGACAGTCAAGTTTTCCCCACACTGCAAACAAAGGGTTAGAGCGGCCACACACTGGGAGGGTGCTAGGAAGTCTGGGACATGGGTAGTTGGACTCCAGCCCACATAATGCAGTATAGACACTGAAGCCCAAGGCTGGGACCTAGGATTCAACAACTCCTAACTTGGGGTTACAAAGGAGACGCTCAAGCCCTGGGTTAACCAAGCCAGGGTCTGCTAACTCGAATTCGACTCACCCTGGGCTCACTTTGCAGTATGGACATACCCTGTAACACTAGAAAGCTTGGAGTGCACGGGGGCAGGAGGGAAGAAGAGTAGAACTGAATCGGAAAGAGCGTTATCTGCAATAGCTTAAAAGCAGCAGTGGTTCACTGCCATCCTGTGACTAGTAACAGTACTGCAAGGTTCACATTGAAATACCTGGCTGTGGTATTCTGCACGGAAATCTGAGAATTGTTCTTTATAAAGAGAGCATTGAAAAGTCTCCTGGTACCTTACAGCGGTTTCAACTGAAACAATGGATTTCTTATTGCATTCCATTTTCTTACAGTAGTATTTACTACTGCATTGCCCACTTATTTACCAGCTGCCACGGTAAATGTAATGGTGGATCTGATCTTAGCTAATTTCTTTACACTTCTTCACACGCTCAAGTGCTCAGAAGTCAGGAAATAAAACAGTTCACAAAGCCATGCTGTCTTCACCAATCTAAAGAGCCAAGAAGCTACATTTCAGTTTCTAGCTTCAGAGAGGTGATCTAGGAGGGGGGAAACTTTTAATACTATAACGGGGTTCAAAAGGGAGCTAGATAGATTCATGGAAGATAGCCATTGATGTACCTATTAGCCAGGATGGGCAGGAATGGTGTCCCTAGCCTCTGTTTGCCAGAAGCTGGGATTGGGTGACAGGGTATGGATCACTTGATGATAACCTGTCTGTTCATTCCCTTTGGGGCACCTGCCATTGGCCACTGTCAGAGGACATAATACTGGGCTTGATGGACCTTTGGTCTGACCCAGTATGGCCATTCTTATGTTATGTTTAATCATAGGCCCTTGCAGACAGCAAGAACCAGCAAACGGCAGGCACAGAAAGTCAAAATAAACCAAACATGAAGCAGCACAGAGTGGGCAGAACTCTGCCTGACTGAATCTTGAAGCGCTCAGAAGCATACTGTGAATTAATGAATCATGTTTTGAATTCTGCCTCTTTTCTGGAGCTACTTCAACCCTGAATCATGTAAAGTTTCAGCTTACAAGGCTCTGGAGTAATTAAAAAAAAAAAAAAAAAAAAAGAGTGCATGCATGTAGAAGATGCACCACATTTACACAGCTCAACAAGATGAAAACACCAGAGAAGGGGTGATGAAGTCAATTGTCAGCCCCTGTTGTGAAGATGTTCACAGCACTGACCCAAAAAGAATCAGTGTCACGTTAAGGCACCTAAGCAGAGGGAGGAGAGATGAGAGGATGTGAAAGACGTCGTGTCTGCCAGTGGTGGACAGGCACTAGCACAGGCTTAACCTACTAGGGGAGTCCGGTGGCTGGACTTGTTGCTGTGTGCACTTCCCTGCATGTTCCTACCATGGAGGCTCACCACATTGAGAGTTTAATGGTTTAAAAAAAGCCCTCCTAAGCAGTGACCCAAAAGGAAACCAGTCAGGCCATGCCACAAGGAGCAGTGACGAGCTGGTCTCATTTGGAAGATGCTTTTACTGAAGCCTAGAGGCGGCGCTGTGCTCCTCCCAGAATTCAAATCCTATGTGTTCAAGACTTACCATGCTGGAACTGAGTCTCCACCTTTAGGTACTGACGGAGCAGATCCATCACCACAGCCTTCATGTGGCCTCGAATACCACTCCGATACCTGCGGGAACAGCGGGGGAAGGTCAGGTCTATCACTGGAAGACTAAAATGCCCTTGTCCTGCTTGTGAAAGGCTCTGTGAGTCGATACAACTGAACAATACACACACAGATGCTCCCGGGAACTCCTGGAGACTCAGCGCAGTGAGAATGAACCTCGGACACTGTTCATATGAGCAACACGCCACGCAGCGTGTTGAAAGCACTCCCCAGAACCTTCCCAAACCCTCAGCTTCTAGAGCTGTGAAAAGGGTGGGGAAGATACCAGCTGCTTGACAGAATGGCCAAGATGGGCTCACTATTAAGAGACAAAAGTTACACCTGCTTCTTTGAAGGCAAAGAAAAAAATAAATAACCCATAGCTTTGCTTCAGCCCTTGCAGGCAGCAAAAAAGGAAAAGGAACGGACGAAGGGATGGGCTCCAGTGAACGAGCTCACCGTTGCACCAGCTGCACGATGCTCTGGGTGTTCATGAAGAAGACCTCGCGCTCAGACTTGCGGTTCAGTGTGGCTGCGTGGCTGTCCAAGATGTTGGCGATCTGAGAGGGGGAAAAAAAACCTCACATGACAACCTCATTGCTGGAGAGGGGGATATAGGTGGAGAACGTTGTCACAGGAGCAAAGGATTTCTGCCAGACCAGATGAGAGCACTGGGCCACCAAGCCCATTACCCAGACTCCAGCAGAGGCCAACATCTGATGCTGCAGAGGAAGGCAAAGTACCCTCATAATGAGTCAACCTACTGTGCAATACTGTATATGAGGGAGATATTCCTCCAAGACCCTGCAGCCATCAGCTGACACCCTGAATGCCAGAAGTAGTTCAGAAATTTCTTTAATGTCAGGAGGAAGCAATGGGATCACCCAGTCTCACCTGCACAACACAGACTATACAATTTCATCCACCCATTCTTGTATTGATCCGCAAAAACTGTAGCTGAACGACAGCATATTTAGGATACAGTAGTTCTGAGCACGTGGTCAGGTCTCCTCCGAACAGCCAATCACTTCTGCTACGTGTTCGCAGATGGAGGAGTTACTACTTTCACTCAAGCACCAGAGATCTGGGGTTTTGGCAACGAAGGTCCAGGGTCCAATTCCCATTGCTCTCCATGGGCTATTACACAAACTGTCCTCCCTACCACACCCCCACTTTACAGCTCAAGCTCACCTCCAAATAATTCAAAGGTATTTTCCCTCCGTCCCAAAGTGACCTGTTTTGCCTTCCCTTTCCAAAGGGCTGTTTCTTACCTGCTGGCTGGGAAACTGGCAAAGGACCGATGTGATGTTGCTAGCATACTGGGCCATCTCCTTCTTGATGGACTTCTCCACATTGGGTGGGATCCGCCCAGAGACACTAGTCATGATGTCCTGAAGCTCCAGGAGAGGCAAAGATGGGTCTCTCAGGGTCTTCATTAGCCGCTCAACCCAGTCCTTCACCTGGAGACAAGCCAGGCAGAGGTCAAGAACAAGATGCAATATGGAACTGAAGGGCTGGTCTCAGCGAGGCTTATTCAGTGTGGCAAAGCAGTATTACAGTATGACCCCACCTGGGAGCCACACTAGTTCTGGGGGTGCAGATCAACATGGGTGGGGAATGGTGCAGAACCACTCCCTTCCTCCACCACATATGCTAACTCAATCGCAGGTAAAGCTGCAGGGGGCTGCTTGAAAAGCATGCACCTTCCTTGTCCACTCCCAATGTGGCCCCTAACATAGCTGGCTGTGGAAGCAGCTCGCACATACTAGGCTGCCGGCATAGGCAGCAGTCCTGTAGCCCATCTTGTCTCCTCTTCAGTTCTGACTTGGGTGGCACCAATGGACACATCCCCCTCATGCCCCCAGCTTTCTGGGAATAGGGGACTGGGGAAAGGAATCAGGGCTACCAGAGAGATGGTATATGAGGCAGGGCAGTGTAGTCTAGTGTCCTGCCTCTCAGTCCCCTGCTCTAACCATTAGAGTTCATTGAGCTTGTACGCAAATTGGCTCCTAATATCCAGGGAAGGAAGAGTTTGCCCTCCACCTGGGACAAGCGATCAGTACCTTGCTGCTGAAGTAGGGCTCTGGCAGGCAGTAACCGTTCATCACATTGACCAGGTTATCGAGGACACAATGAAAGACGCGATGGAGCTTCTCGCCTCGGAGAGCTGTGCTGTGGATCTGTGGTAAGGTGCCTGTGTGCAGATCGGCCTGTGGACACATCCAACAGAAAATAAAGTGCCTCCAAGCCTCCTCCCACATGGCATCAGCAAACAGAATCACACTTGCTTCTCTCTCCACCCCCCACTTTTCAACTGGGGACCCAATAGCCTCAAATGGGAGGATCTCAGGATGGAAAATCCTCTTGGACAGTCAGGATTTTTGTTGGATCTCAATGATTGCTTGCCCCTGAACCCACAAAATAAGGCCCCCAGCCTCTCTCTGATGAATTCCAGCTGATCTCAGTGTCCAGAACCAGAAACAACGAGATCTCAGAGAAAGATTCAGTTGAAGCCAGTAGATATTGCACTGGTGCCGATAACCTCTCCCCATCTCCCATAAGATGATGAGGTACTAGCATCCATTTTAGAATAGTTCCTTTTTATTTCACCATTCACGCCCACCCACCCACATCAAACCCTACTTGCCCTTAAAGACCCATGCATCTGTCCTCTACCCCAAAGATGATCGACGCACTGGCTCGCTCCCCACTTTTCCAGCTTTGCAGAGACTGTTTGTACCAGTCCCAATGCTCTTGAAACTGGGGTATCCAGGAGAGGTTCAGTTAGCTATCAGGAAGAACTCTCTCTGTCTCATGGTACTGTAAGACTTTGGAACAGTCAAGTGGCCAAAGGAAGTAGTGGGTGCAGGGAGCATAAATATGTTTGAGGAAAGGATGAGGCTTTTCCCACCCACCTATATCACCTGGAGATCAGGTGCTGAGATAACAATGAATGAGTCTGATATAAATGTCTAGATCAGATCTGAGAGAAAGGCTGTGTAGGGTTTACACTTCCTCAACTTCTTCCTTTGAGACAAAAGCCACACGGTGAAAATCTCAGCATGACATGAATTGCAACAGGGAACAGGCCCAACACCACTACTAGAAAATCAAGACAAAGCGGTAACCCCAACTAGGCAGGGTCCAGTGGCTATCTCCAGGAGCTTCCTACCTGCTGAACCCTGCTGGGATCATCCAGCTGCAGTTTAGCAATTACACAGCCAGGGTCCAGCACTGCCCCAGGGCGTTTGACATAGTGGATGCAGCCTGATTCTGCTGCCGTCAGCGTCATCACCATCTTCATCACCTGCAGCAAGAAGACAGGTTACACGCTCAGATTCCCCAATTCATTCAAGATTCATGCTTCAGCAGCTCCTTGTCTAAGCCACAGGTAATCTGACTAGCGAGGGTCTTTTGCATTCAGTAGTCACCCTGAAAGGCTTGCTGTGCAGATGCATGCTGGGAAAGAAATCCAGGCGCCCCCAAGTAAAGGGCAGAGCAAATGGTTTGGATGCACATTAGAGCAATAGGAAACCAAACTCAACCAATGGAATCTCAGCTCTTCTGGATTCTTCCACCTCCAAGAATAAGTAAAGGTTCCATGCTGAGCACTGGACTTTGAGGCAGCCTGCAACAAACTGCCACGGCTGTGATATCCTAAAGGTCAGAAATCGATGGCAGAAGCTATTTTAATATGCTGGCTGGTGGGTTTGTGCACTACTGGCTTCCGGGGGAGGGAATCAGAGTTATTGGCCAGTGTGGAGCCTATGACAAACAGAGATTTCCCTTTAGTTCAAGTGCAGGAGCCTTGTCCTTGGAGCAGAAAGATCTGGGGTCTATCTGTGCTGTTGCTGTGGAAAGTAGCACAGCAATCAACGACTGGTAGGTTCTCACCAAGCCATGACTATGTTACACTATAAAAGAGCTTGCATAAATAACATGGATCTAGAGTCTGATACGTTTCTCCTACACACTGTTCCTAATAACCACCTTAATCCCCACAATCCACTATGTACCCTCCTCTCTCAAGTCTGGTTTGATCCCCCTCCCTCATACACAGCCCCCATCTTTGCCCACTATGCCTTGGGAACTGCTTGTCCTCCCCCTCTTTGGGAGTTAAGTAACTTCCACGGGGGAAAGGAGGAGCCACGTTCAGTTTCAGCTTCCTCATTAACTCATCGGAGCAAGATGATCAATGACCAGTCAGTAAGAGCAGACATAATTCATTGCCTCGTCCTGTCACCAGGCCTGGGCCAGCCCTGCTGCAACGACCACTTAGCCCAGAGGAACAGCAAACCTTTTTCACAGCAGCTATGAGACATGGATTGTCCATCTCTCCCAGCACTGTGGTCCATTCCTCTTTGGCCAGTCCCACAGCAAGATGGCCACCGCAGTCTACATGCACTTTCTTTACCACCGGATATTGCTGGGAGGTTTTGCCTCCAACCGGTACAGTCATTAAAGCACAGGTTTCAACATTTATGCTGCTAAGCCATCTCTTCTCCACCCAGCAGCTCTTGTTTCTGCCTTCTGAGTGGACACAGACCACAAAACCAGGGGTGGGGGTGGAAAACTGAGAAAAAAACATCACAAAACATTCCAACCACCACCACCCAACCACCCCATTTTTCACCAAAGTTTCTGAGCATTTCAAAATGGTCCTGCTCAGCTCTGCTCCCAGGATTGAGCATCTCGCAGCCAGCCCAGTCCCATGTAGCTCTTTTACCTCAATTTCAGCAAAGCACTGGCCCGAGAACACATGTCCCCCATCCTCCACCACATACTGGATGAGCTTCCCAGCCGAGGGTGAGCGAAGGAGAGACGGATCGTTTTCCTTCTCAAACACGCAGGTCTTGTTACCTATGGTGATGCGGTACCTAGGGAAGAACACCTCAATGGAATGCCATGCGGAGAGTATAGGAGGGAGAAAGCCAAACCCCCCAGCCCTAGATCATAATATACAAGTAGCAATTATCTGCAGTTTAGTGGCTTGGTTCTAGAGATGAACATCTGAGTAATCAGGACTGCGGGGGTCAGGAAGGAATTACCATCTACCCATAGCATACGTACAGCATTGCTTCTTCTGAATCAGTGGGTAATTGGTCACTGTGGGAGCCTGGATGCTGGACCCAATGAACTCCCAATATGATCCGAACTGGTAAATTCTATATAAACCAAGATCGACAATACTGGAGATTGGATGTGTTAACACAAAGCTGTCAAATGGCAAACGCTCACCAAACCTCCCACATCCAAACTCCTCCAGTGCTCAGAGTGCAGCTGAGAAGAGCAGGCCACACCCTTGTGGTGAAACGAAGTGTTTCAAAAGGCATTGTGTTTAGATTTTTATAGCATCTTCCAACCCAAGTCTTTCACAGACTACTAGCCAGATTCATTAGAGTCTGCACAGAGGAGGCCCCACGCACCCCAAGGGGGTTATGTGGTATAAACTCCAGGGGATTGGAGAGCTGAAGAAATGCACTGAATCAGCACATCCGCCACCTATGCTGGCTAGACCCTATTCCCAGGCAATGCCACCAACTTCTCTCGTTGTGTTAAGCCCTCCACTCAGTGCAACTGCAGGATACCGTGCAAGGGTCTATGCAGCCATAAACCAACGAATCTGAGACTGCGCATATATAAAAAAGTCACTCGCCCAGCCTATGGAGTGGAATACGACAGCTGTTCTGTACCAGTGGCAGATTTTTAATAAGAAAGTGAAAACAAACTTTTCCAATGGAAACTGAAAGGGCATAACTGGGCAAGAAGAACATAATCACCCGAGTTGGAATTTGGCCAGCATGTGCTAGCCTCTCTTTGTTTTGCCTCCACCTCTCCCCCCCAGAAGTCACCACAAGCAGGGAAGAAACCTCCTTCCATAAAGGCTGAGGTCTCCAAACTACCATGTTAGGTGGTGTGTGGGGAACACTAAACTCCCACCTTCTTGCAGAGACCACATCTATCCACTCTATCTACCAAGGGCCTGTAGGAAACTGGTCTAGGTTGGACATTAAGAAAAAGTTCCTAACTGTCAGGGTGGTTAAACACTGGAATAAATTGCCTAGGGAGGTTGTGGAATCTCCATCTCTGGAGATATTTAAGAGTAGGTTAGATAAATGTCTATCAGGGATGGTCTAGACAGTATTTGGTCCTGCCATGCGGGCAGGGGACTGGACTCGATGACCTCTCAAGGTCCCTTCCAGTCCTAGAATCTATGAATCTATGAATCTATGTAGGCTCCCATTCAGCTCAGCGACCCACTGCTAGCAAACCAGATGGGCAACCTGGGAGTTCACCCACCTCCTACCTGGAAGGATGAGACTGCAGAGAGGCTAGAGAAGAAAGAGAATCACACTCCAAATCCTGCTTCCAGCTGCAGGCAATCCCAAATGCTTCAGATGAAAGCAAATGTCCTCCCCTACTCCTGTCCCTAATAATGCACCTACCGAGTTCTTCAGTATTGTATAGTAGTTGGGGGGATTCCTTCCTGACCCTGTGATAAGCAGCAAATAGTAAGTGACCATAAACAATCCCTATAGCGGAGATTGATACCTGTCCACTTCTTCTTTCATGTAGGTTGTGTAGCTGCTGCCATCATAGGATAAGAGCAGCCCTCCGTCACTCAATCGGTGTACCTCAACCTCCACGTAAGAGTTGTTCATGACGACCACATAGGAATTGGGAGACTGACGGGTCACCTATGGGTCCGTGAGCAAGAACATGGAGCAGCATGTAAAGGAAACATGGTAACATTGACATTATACAGGCTGGAGCACCAGGCAGGTTCCTTGGTTTCTGAACTGACTGTTACAATCAGTAATAAATGAAGATGTCTAAGGGAAATCTGGGTCACCTGACCACCAGCAGGGTGTTGCTGGGTACTGAAAAATTAATGTAAAAACAGGGGTCTTGCAGGCATCTCACTGTAAGGGAAATGTAATGGAAGGGAGGGTCTTAGAGTGGGGACACTGCATGGGAGATTGGAAACTTCTACACAAACCCACAGAAGCAGAGAAAATCTCCTTCCAGCTCTCCTTGTCTCCTTTGCCCACCACCCAGATTTTATTTTAACTTGAGCCTTTCTGTTCACAACAGTCATTGCAAAGCCAAGACAGTGCCAAGCTACACGAGATCCCTCCAACCCACAGTGGAGAAGAGTCTCCGCATTGCACTGTACCTTTAGCACGTACTTCTTTCCATCATAGATGAGTTCAACATCCACGGTGTTCAGCAGTGTATGAGCAGGCAGGACCTGACCTCTGAAAGATGGACACGGACAAAATTTTACCCTTCAGATTCTCTAAATGGCCACTGGGGGCAGGGGGTTAAACACAGCACACAAGCATTTGGAGACAGCACTGGCATGGAGATTGGACATCTAAACCTTAAACCATCCCTCCTTAGGAGAGACATCACTCTCAAACCCAACATACGTTCATTCCCATTCCACAGAGACCTGTTCTATCCCCCACCCAACCCACCTGCTTTACCGATAGTGAACGATTTGCACTGAAACATTAAACACATTTACAGAACATCTTTGTTGTGGTCAGTAACAGCCCCATGTGATTAAAAGCAGCTTTTCACTACTATGCTCCTTGGATCCCTCGTCCAGAGCTGGGGGCCCCAAACATGGGCCTGGCAAGACTGACAGCCTCATCTGGAAAAGAAGTGTCCATGTCATGTCAGACTTAGTCCCAATTAAAATGTTATGACTGGTCTCCCAAGGGCTCCCAATCCAGTTTAAAGCAAGCTAGAATGTTAGGGGGTTTCTGAGCACTGGTAGAAGGCACCTGATGAACAGCTCTGTAGACTTGGACTACAAAACAGGGACAGCACAAGATTTGGCAGTGCAAGCTTTATCCCTGCTGTCCTGCGAATGGGTCTCAATTCTGTTATCCATTCAATCCCTGGCCACTCTCCAGAGACTGCCAACAATTGGGCTAATCAGCGCCACCGGTGGTGGATTTTTTTGGAACACACTTGGACATCTGGCCATCATGCCTGAGAATGCTAAACAGCCACCAGGGCCAGAGAACAGCCATCAGATGATAACAAGTTTTAGGCATTTCTGGCCTGGGTTACATTTGGGCTACGTACAATTTGAGCTTTATACAATGTCAACAGTCTGTGACTAGTGCTAGCTGCAAAGAGTAATTTTACCTTTCCAGAGAGTGCAGGAAGTTGGAGACGCTGTTCCGGAAGCTCACGTCAGCCACATGCAGAGCCCCACACACTACCCCTAGCATGGTGTCAGGCCTCTCTGCCTATAGGGAAAGGGTATGAGATCAGTCTTTCCACATGCTCAATTCCTTCTGCTTTATCATCCCTCCATCCTGGCCTCTCCCTATTTGAGTGTGTCAGTTGTGTCATTATGGTCAGTTGCATTTGCTGTCCAAGGTAGAAAATCCCTTAAAGTTAAAATTGTTGTAATACTAATGGTAGCCATACATGAAAGCAGGCCAGTAAGCAGGTCACCTCTGTGCTAGTTTAAAGGAAACAATTTGAGTTTTATTCTCACTGGGCCAAATCCTGAAGTACTACACAAGTTTTCACTCTTGTCATTTGTTTAAAATTCCCAGTGAAGACAACAAGCCTAATTCTCAGTTACACTAATGCTCCTTTACAAGTGCTTAAGGACTCTTTATACTGCCAAAATGGGATAAAAAGGCACAGGGTAAATGAGAACTAAGCCTAATATATTTTTTTCCCCAGAGTCCTTACTAAGGACTGAGTAAATCTCTGTACTCTCTGACCAGTAAGTGCCAAGCTTTCAAGGTAATGAAATGTCTTTTCCTCCCCAATAAATCAACCCCCACTCCCCAAAGTTTATAATCTCCTGAAGCAAGTGGGTATACCTGCACTTTCTCAGCAATGAGCCTGTCCAACCAGCCAGTGTCAATGCTGTTCTGCTGGAAGCTTTCTGTCTCCAGCAGTTTAATCAAGTACTCAACCGTGGTTCGGAAATCCCCTCGGATGGACAGTTCCTTCAAAGCCACCACCATGTTTCTGAAAGGAAAAGGAATTCACAAACCGTGTCTCACTAATAGTTTGTCGTGACCTGGTAAATCTAGACAGTTACCACAAATTAACATCCCCAGTGAGTCACCTGGAAAAACAAGTTAGTCATGCCAATAGTAGATAAAGTGTGTGTGTGCATGGGAGCAAGATGCTACACATGTACTATGCCTGGGAATGAGACAACATCAGCTTCCGCCAGCATACACTTGGGATGTACCAGAGAAACTCATTTGGTGCTTTGGCCTTTCTGATTTTGTCGCTTTTCTTTTCTACTCATCCTTCATCCTGGCTTGATCGTCATTGCTGAAGATCTTGGTAAATGTGGTTTCAGTGGAGTGAAAAGACCAAAAGCCAGATTGGAGTGTGGCATTGAGTCTGCATACGGTTTCCTCTACTGATTTTACTTCAAAATCTACTCTTCCTACTGGACATTTGCTAAAACTGTATTCTTCACATCCACACCTCTCAACTGTACCTGATTAAAAAGGTACTTCATCCACATTAGTACCAAATTTACCATTGTCCCATACAAACCTGGCATTATCCCACTGATTATTATTGGCAATAGTCAATGCTGAATAATGAAAGTGACATTATGCTCTATACATTTTTACCTTTCAATCTGGTTGGTTGTGAGAGAGACAAACTTCCAGGTCTCAAAGGATCTTTAGGTTATGAGACCCAACTTAAACCGAATGGAAGGGTGAGTTCTACTCCCTTTCATGCTTACCATAACCCACAGAAAAACATTTCTGCACGAAAAGCTCATAATATGACAGCTCTACTGGAAATTAAATATATTCAGCATGTATAGGATACTATTGGGCAGATGTTTAGTAATGTTCCGTTTAACCCTTTAGAGAGAGCCAGCCTGTATGGTACATGTTCTCCACACTTTCATTCAGCTAAAAGTCAGGAAAATGTCCGCCCTCTATGAATATTTATAAAATATTAAAACATTGGTAAACTTTTTCATATATATTTATATTAAATAGGTCTTGCAGAACTTAAGTAGGAGGTTCGATTTGCGCACCAACTCTGTATGTGGTACTCATCAACTATGGGGGTCTTAAACTTAGAGGATAAAACATTTGTAGGCAGCAAGAGCTTCTTAACAGAACACCACTTACAACAGGAAATTGAAAAGGTGACAAACAACAAGGTGTAAACAGAAAAGCTACCATGCTTGGGATTCAAACCTAGTCCTATGACCCTGGGTGTGCAGCCCTCCCCTTCCCCAAGGCATTCTCTTCCCACTATCTCCTAAGCAGCCACTCTTATAGAGGAAGCTGAGTTAGATTTAACTCCTTGTTCATTGGCAACTAAATTACCGCTGTCACAAGGGATTACAGATCCCTTCCAAGAGGCTAGGTTTGCATACAAAACCAAAGTCACACATGGAGTTTATGGGGGTTCCACATGAGGCACTTGTAGGACCAGGCCCTCTATAGAGCACCGAGGAGGGTTTTCACAGTGAGCTAGTTCCATATTCTAACCACTTTCCTGGCTACTTACGAGATGGCCTCCTCACGGTTCTCTCCCCAAGAGAAGCAGTGACCAAACTGAGAGTCAGCAAATTCGTGAAGCCCCCCTGCAGCAGCGACACTGAAATAGCCCCAGACGTTCTTATTGCTGCGGAAATTCAGTTCCTGGACTGTTCCAGAGCTGGGCTTAAAACCCTACAAGGAAATATATTAAATGGTTACGCACCCCAAAGGAAAAGTAAATGTTCCAGGAGTAGTATGCACTCGTCAAAAAACCACACACACAACTGGGAGTTGTTTAGGCTATAGAGATTAGCAGCGCCTCCCAGTACTGGGATATCACATGCTAGGTAAGGTCAGACTGCATCCACATTGGGTAGGAGACCTCCAAGATAAACCCAAGTGTTGTAGGAAGTGATGTAAAAGATTCAATACCAATGCAACAGCATGGGTCTAAGGAGTGCTGCGATGCAAGAGATGCCATCCTTGAGAAATGACAGGAAACCAAGGTCCTATCCAAGGTCTTTGTGGTCATTAACCTCTTAAATGTTAACCAGCTACGGTGCACACGGACATACTTTGTGTGAGAGAGCAAACAGTTCAGGAGCGACGGAATTCAAGATCCTGATTGGGGGATGGGGAAGGTTTCATCATACTATATAATACTCTCTCTATGGCTAACTTCAACCAAAAAAAGGATTCCTCTCTCAGCTCACTTGAATTTGGTATAGAAAGTTCTGGGTTTGATCCTTGCTGATGACTGTGCGTGCAGGACCATGGTTCGTTAGAATAACATACCAATACTATAGAAATAACTGAAACGCTAAGTGGAGCTTTTACCTCATCTGGATTTTCACTGGTGATACGAGCAGCGATCACATGGCCCCGTGGACAGGGGACGTGGGCTGAGTTCTCGAAGTCAATGGGTACATCTCCCCAAGGAGACACGCCATACATTACTCGGATATCTTTGATCCTATGGAGGGGAATCCCCATGGCAATCTATAGGAGAATATAAAATATAGTTAGCTAAGTTTTACTTCTCACGTAAGTTCCACTTCCCTTAACCTTCACAGGTTCATTACACCCATCTTCAGTGGTGGCTAGACATTGGTTGTATATACTACTGTGATTCCTGGGCTTTCTTTCCAGGCGTGATGTCACAATTCTTTACCTCAGGATGCACCCAATAATAATGTTTTGCACCTCTTCACCTGTCCATCTCAAAGTGCTTCATGAAGATGGATGACTGTCATCTTTGTTTTACAGAAGGGGAAACAGATTCAGAAAGGAAATAATTTGCCCAAGCTGACACGGCGAGTCAATGAAACAGCTGGGAATGGAATTCAGATGACCTGACTCCCTGTCCTATACATAAGGCTACCCTATCTGAACTATACACATTTCATCGGAATCTGTAATACAGTCAAGACAGAGAACATGCTCTTCGTGTAAATCCAACATGCTCCAACTGAAGCCAGAGGGCTAAATCTGGCTGGCAGAATCGCAAAACACAGGGCTTGTGGCTGCTCACTTCCAGTAACTGCAGATTGAGGACAAAGTTAATTAACTGTGGTGTCTTCCTGCCAGTGGAGTCAAACAAACACTTACTGTTTATCTACCAGGGAAGAGATAGGTAAGAAAAACAGCAAGGAGCATTTATTAAAATGTATATGCAACTATGGATTCTGGCACGTTACCATCATGGCCCTAACTGTGTCACTAAATTTGAGCATGGCTGCATGCGGAACAATTACTACAAACGTATGAAGACAGAGAAGCTGGCCTGATCGGCGTAAGTTTCAGCATCCTGAGCTGCTCCTTTTGGGCAAAAGGATGCTTGACTTTGAAAGCCAATGACGTACAATTGTTTTTCCAGGTAATCTTCCACACCTGCGCATCTCTGGGCATTCCGGCATGTGAAACAAAAAAGCCTCCCTTATAAGTCAGGAATTTTTACCAGGAGCTGCAGGAATACATCTTACTGCCTTTAAAAAAACCACACTAAGGATGCCAGGAATTACCAGATTCACTGGGCAGTCTGGAGAAAGGCCTTGCAACGGCTCCTATTTCTGGGAAGCCAGGGAATCGGTACCAAGAAGCTCTGTGTTGTCACATGCTGTGCACGTGAACCAGTTGGTTTATTGTATAGAAGCTTGTTGAGTATTTGGATGAGGAATGTAACAATTCCACTTTGGGGGATATTAAATATCAATGATGGTGTTACCGGATAATGTTGCCAACAATTTAAATATTTCTTAATTGGACATAAACAGTAATTTGAGGGGGCACTACTGGGTTCAAATTATTAAAGACAAATTTTCTTATTAGTGTTGCATTTAATAGTTCTCTTGTTAATAAGCCAAGCCTTCTGCTTTCCCTGTCATATCAGTGACTTGATCAACTAACTTATACGTGATTCATCTGTAAGAACACTGTGGAGCTGAACACTGTTTGTGACCCAGACAGGAGCCCCCCCACTCAGATTCCAGTGGAACCGGTTATTTGTGCTCAGACCTCTCCAACACCCCATGCTTTGAATACCTTTAAATGCCTCCACAGGTATGAAGCCTGTGTTGACTCACCTGTAACTGTGCTGCAGGCAGGTTGACGTCAGCCACCATCTCTGTGCAGGGGTGCTCCACCTGCAGCCGGGGATTCAGCTCCAGGAAGTAGAAGCTGCCATCCTGGCTGTAGAGGTATTCCACTGTCCCGGCACTCACATACCCCACCATCTTGGCGAGCTTCACTGCACACTAGGAGATGAGATAGAGAAAATGTTTAGCCCATATATATCATGGTCAACCATCACTTTCATTCCACCCACCCCATCCACATCACACTTTCTTACTGGAATTCTAGAATGGCCATTTGCTATCCCTGTAGAATTTATACAGTTGGAATCTGTCAACCCGCTATTCCTCTCTGTGAATGTGTCAATACAAATTCAAAACATCACTGACCACTTAGGGGAACTAAACATCATATGTCACAAAAATGTTTTAAGTCACATGGGCCTCTTTCTGAAAAATGGATTATGCTTGGTGGACCACGGGCTGGGGTGGGGAAGTATACACACCCCATATATAACAAACCCACAACCACACAACTACAGAGCCAAGCATTCAGAGATCTCAAAGAGTTTGACAAGTTTTTCAGACACATTCACATGCTGTATACTCAGGGATCATTTCTCCACTATTGAAATGCAGCCACTTCTGGGATGGAACTCTGCAGTTGTTTGACAGCACACATAAACAGTTCTGGAAACATGAGTGCTAATCTGTACATACTAAGATTGCAACACTGGACCCTGTGTTGCTATTTGAAGAGACTGTCACCATTCTTGGTTTTTTGGAATGTCAGAGAACTGGCTCCTTCTGCAGGCAGAGGATCACTTTTCTTCACAAAAGGCAGGGAAAGTGGAATTCACAGAACCACACACACCTGTTCCATATGCTCAAACACCACTGAGGTAGCAATAGTTGCAGGAGCCTCTTCGATGATCTTCTGGTGCCTGCGCTGCACTGAGCAGTCACGGCCAAAAAGGGAGATGGCATTGCCGTACTGATCCGCAAGGATCTGCACCTCCAGGTGGCGAGACTGCTTGGCTAGTCTCATCACAAAGATCGGTGAGCCTGGCACTTCAGCTTGAACCTACAACAGAGACAACATAATGCAAACCAACTCTCCCTCCTATTCTGATACAAAGTCAGGCTCCTTCTTCAACTGCCTTTCTATAAGAGGCTGTTAATACTGTAGAGTACTGGCACAGAGTCTCACCTGTATGATCAAATGTTAGAAATTTGAATGCTCTGCATTTCTATTTCCATCTGAGAAACTCAAAGCACTTTACAAACATTAAAGAACGAACCCTACAGATGGAGAAATGGAAGCACAGATGAAGTAAGTAACTTGCCCAAGGTCACAAAGAAAGTCAGTGGCACAGCTGGGAATACCACTAGATCCCAGAAATCTGATTCCCAATCTTGTACTATTGCGACCAGACCACCATGCCGCCCTTTTAAGCTCTAGCCCCAGGAAATAATATTAAAGGTGCAGAATCAACAGTCTCATCAAATCTTATAGGAGCATTCTGAATGAAGAGTGTCACATAGCGATTTTCAAGTTAAACAGAACATTTAAGCATCTCAGTGCTGCCTAACACAGCAGGTATATGCCGGTATGCCCATGGTCTATTGGATCCTGATGGAAGTGCTGTCCTGCCAATGGCATGGTGATAGGTGAAAGAACACCGCTGCCATCTGTTACAGCATGAAAACTACAAGGGAACACAGCAGTGAAGCATTTGAACTGAGACACCAATCTAGAATGGCTAATGCAGCACATACTAACCCCAGAGCACTGAGTGCAATTAAAAAAAACACTCCACATAAATTGAGACATGAGGTTCCTGTGGAAGCCTAGGGCATTTTCTGGGGAAAGAAAATGACTAGAATTTGTCCTGGGCCATTCATTGCTGGAATTACCTGTGCTCCAGTGGTGTATAATTACAGTACAACCTCCATTATCTAAACCTCACTTATCCACAAGTCCCCATTATCTGAAACAGGGACACACTCCTCAGCATCTGTTAATTACATTTGGAATTCCCTCTATTACCAGAAACCACAGCAATCATACTCAGCACCACCCATGATATTTGGTTAACTGGTGTTGTATTGGAGTTACTATAGTCTTCACAGATATAGGGGCATTCTAGTGATATAATCATGGCGATAAAGCAAAGTTTGGCAAGACCCCCCAACAGTTCATCGCAGCAAGACACGTGTTGATGGATAATACAGTGCTTTTATGTCCCTTAACGTTCCCTGATAAACTCTTGCTGAACTGTGCAGAACATCTACGGTGACCTCCACACTAGAAACAAGACCGCACAAATGAATGGGAAGAGAGTTACCTGTCTAAAGAGGTTGGGGAAGTCATCTGCATTGTTAACTTTCCTGATTCCTTTTCCTCCTCCTCCTTCAGAGGCCTTGATCATGACTGGGTAGCCAACTTTTTCAGCTGCCTGAAGATGGAAAGAGAAAAGGATTAAGTACAAAAGCCGTTGAGCAGCCTATGAAACAAGTTAGGGATTTCATTCTTTTTCATAGTTTCAAAGTTTAGGGTCAGAAGGGCTCACTGGATCAGTTAATCGGACCTCCTGCATATCACAGGCACTTATGATAACCCCAATAACTTCAGTTAAACTAAAGCACTCTAGTCTTCAGGAGATTAAACTGTTGTCTACCACAGTCACAGAAGGAGAGAGACTGCGGCACTCAGACCTCTTCTAGTTCTACAAAGTTTCCATAGAAGGAAATAAAGAAGGGTTTAAAGGAGGAGTGAGCAAACCAGTTTAATTAAAAAGAAAGGCAGACATTCTCTGAACATTGATCCAGAAATGAAATGGAGACCTCGCTGCAGTACAGTTTTGTACCCATCTGCCCTTCCTTGCTCCTAATTTTCATGCACCTGTGCACTTTTGCTTCTGGTCCTACCCAGGAGGTAGAATACCAGATATCTTGCATGACAGACTCTTGTTCAGAGGATTTTCAAGCCCCAGTTTTGCTGAACTGAGAAGTTTGGCTAAGCTTTAAATTCCTATAGGGAATCAAACCCCCAGACTCTTGAGGTGTGTACCCATCACTGGCTTACGTAGTTCTTTCTGAAGTGGGCCAAACCAAAGACGCCCAAGTAGTATCCACCTACCAGCAACCCGTCATCCACATCTTTCACGTAGCCTTTTTCATACAGCTCCTGGGGCACATTTAAGATGCGCTTCTGAGGGTCATTCTCCTGCCAGTCCACTCGGAGGCCTAAAATACAAACAACATCCCCGGGGTAATGGAACACTGCACCTTTCGCACGCATCACCTTGTCATTCCCCTATAAGTCTCGAGAGGGCATTTTGGTTCTAGGTGCAGCAATAGAAACAAAAAATAGGAGACAAAGGAAGGAGGAGCTTTGGGATGTGGGGAACCAGTTGCCAGACTGAAAGTCCTAGAAAGTGAAGTCCTTTCTCCACAGAACAGGTATAACGAAAGAAGTATCAGCACCAGCATCTCAAGCCTAAACTGGAGGGAGAAACAGCCCAGACTTTATGAGCTCTTTGAAATCGAAAAGGCAGCTTCACCCTGGTTACATGCCCCATGAGTAGGCCATGTATGCTAAGTACAGGTAGCAGGAGCATGAGGGACTGACAGAGTTACAATTAAAATGAACAAAAGTTCAGCTTTTTAAAACATGGATATTTGGCCAAACGTATCTAAGGTATATTCTGCAGTCACGGTCTACACCTTGGGTCGCACAGGAATTGTTATGCCCATAGAATCACACATAGCACGTGGGCCATCTTCATAGGAGATTTTTCAATTTCTTTATGGTACAAACAAGGATCAATTTCTTACCACTGCCGCTCCATGGGAGAGTTGGGATGCCTGCGGTTTGGGCCACTATCGAGGATGCAATTTTATCTCCTAAAGCCCACATAGCCTGGCTTGGGGGCCCTGCAATAAACAAATAAGACCCACGAGGGAGATTACTCAGAGAAATCAGGCACCAAGGAAGATCCAACAGGGCACAGTCTAGGTTATGTTATGATGGGTAAGAAAATACTCTGCTAATGACTGTCTCTTGGAATGAATACTATGGGCCGGATCATGGTGTGTTGTAAATCAGCATTGCTCTGTTGAAGCCAATGGAGCTGTCAATTTACATCAGCCAAGGATTAAAAAAACATTCAAAATGTACTGTATTGCAGGTTCTCTGAGAAGGAAAAGTTAAACACTACAGTAACGAAACCTGATGGCACTTCACGGCAGCAGATGTATGGGCATATACATGCTATTGAAGGAGAACAACTTCCAAGAACCACTACCCTCACACATACTCTCCTCCAGCAGGGTCTGGCATCTACTTGATCAGTCAATTCCCATTAGCGTAACTGATATGAGGTGCATACCTCAAGACTCTTTTCTAGCATGGTAATTCAGTTTCCCATTTAAAGCTCAGTTCTGCACACCTTACACAGGCAGAACTTGTACTGACTTTACTAGGAGTTGTGTTTGCATGGGATTGCACCATGTGACTGATAAGAGTTAAGTTAGAGGTGGGCTTATTGTCAAACTTCACATCCAGACTTCCCTGAAGTTCAAAAAGGTGTTCTCTGTGGTTTTGTTTCAGATTATTAGAGAGAAAAGACCAGTCCCAAAGTTCAGAACTGGGTATAAACATCCCTAAAGTAGAGGGCTGGGATGAACGTGTTCAGATCAGGACTTTTAGTCTGGGTACTTGGATCCAAAGTTTTACCCAATTTTCAAATCCTAAAATAAATATCATATAGTCCGTCACATAATGTGACTTCTAGGATATGCACTACATTGCACCAAACAGTCAGGCAATGAGTTATCTGTAATGTTGACTAGAATGCAAAAGCCACCTACACTCTGGTCTCAACTCCACTTCTTCAACAAACCCTTATTACAAACTCAGTCTTTAAATTAACAGAGATTTTTTTTCCCCTTTTTTTTCTACTTTAACAGCAATGTTTTCTAACCTCCTATCTCAACCTGCACCTGACACATCATCTGCAGAATGGAGCGGTGTTGGAAAACCCACCTATCCCTGAACCAGAGAACCTGACAGTTTTTAAGAAGTTCAGTTCAAGACACATGAAAGATTTATTTTCTCCCAGCAGTTGTCCGGAATAAAGAGAAAACTATAAATTTGAAGAACCAGCATTAGAGGTGGGCATGAACTGAAACCAAGCACCCCTACACTTTGGCAAATTCCAGATCCAACTTAATCAGCTCAGGCCTTTCCCTAATAAAAACCAGCTACAGGTTGATAGGAGCCACAGAAGGTCCTCTGTAGATGGCAAGTTCTATGGATCTGCATGGCAATAAATGAAGTGATGAGGTTGTATAGCACTTGCGTCTCCCAATCTTAGTCCTTGTACTGACCAAAATCTTCTCTAATCCAACAGAGTGTAATCCAGCCTTTTCTTGGGGCCTTCAATGAATAGGTCTAGACTACATCATTAGGCAGTGTGTTCCATCCCCCAAGGTGTACTCTGTCAGTCTTGCATGGGTAAGCTTTAGATTGTTGCTCTTCATTTTAGGTCCTGGATTTTCCATCTCTCCAAGACCACGTTTATAACTGAGTAGACAGTACTGGGCTGTGAGAAACTGCAGGTCAAAAAGAAATGTCCTTACCCATGAAGGCAATTCCATTTTTGTGGAGAAGTTCTGGTAGTTTGGGGTTCTCGGAGGCATGCCCCCAGCCAGCCCACACTGCCTGGAGAGGAATACAAGGCAATTCATTCCTTACAGTTGCAAAAGCAGTCAGCAAACAATCAATCAATCAATCGAGTGGCTGCTCTGAGCCTTTCCTTTTCTCACTGAACAAGTTTCAATCCCACATCATTCACACACCAGACAGGATACCAGGCATAATTCAGACAGTGCACTGCATCTCAAAGACAAGTCCCCAGAGAATGACATGACAAGGAACTTTGGAAGATGATTTAAGGGCAGAGTTGTGCTAAATACCTGCTCAAGTATTTACATCTGGAAAATCAGCCCCATTTCACTGCTCAGCACCTTCATTGTTCCAAACAACCTGCTCGTTTTCCCCAGACCATTTCTCTGACCTTACTTTCCTCAGATGTGGCTCATTATTCACGGACAGGAAAGACTGCTTGATTTTGCCTTTTAATTCTAAATTTGATCTTTGCTCCTTCTCACCTGCACTGGAATTCGTTTAGCAATATCAAGAATGAGTTCCACATTTGCATAGTTATTGTTGTTTGTTCCTCCTGGCACTGGGACATAGTGGTCTGCCATTTTAATGTACTCTGCGGACACAAAGGGAGTCACATTTAGGACACATCCAACCGGCAACGTTCAGCCTTAAACCCTAAACAGTTTGCAGTTCTTACTTCCATCGACTCAAGAAGCACTCGGGATTTGTCGTAATAATAAGCACAAATACACCAATACACACATTTTACAGAGCGATTTTATCTTCCAAGCATTTCACAGATGATGATAATCAATTTATCAATCATTTAAGCCTCCAAGCATCCCTGTGAAGTAGTTCAGTATTAAACCCCCCCCCCCCCCAATTTAAAGGGGAGTGCCGAGGCTAAGTGTTTTGGCTGAGGTCACACAGCAAGTCATTGGCAGAGCCAGGAATTGCATCCAGGAACCCTAGCTCCCTCCTTTGATTACTAGATCACACTGCCCTAATCCCCTGTTCCAACAGCCAGACCATTCTCCCTCCAAAAGGAGGCCCTCAAACACACTCCTTATTCACAGCTTGCTGCATTTTTAAGGCAGTGAGAAAATTAACACTTCAGGGTGTAACTTTGTGAGTCTACAATGCACTCAGCTTAACTCTTTGTACTGAAGGCAAATGCAAGTGATCTCAAAAGGCCTCCTGGTTTAAGACAGAAAACAAGCACTTGTTTAAGTGTTTATACACTTATGTCAAATCTAGGAGTGAAAAAGCAAACAGAAACCAGGGTATGAGAGGGGAAATATTCCCATCAAATCTGAAATGGCTTTAAATCCATGACTCGAGAGCTAACTCAAAAGATCACCTGACTGGGGCTTTGCATTCTTTATAGTTTCAGATAAAAGCATTTAATCTCCTCCCAAGTTAACTTGTTCCTTGATGGGTGAGCAAAAAATATGCGCTCTGTGCTCACGCACAGCATCATGCATATTGCCCATGCATAAAATTTTGAATGGAGGAGGGGCAATTTCCCCTAACAGGTCATTACAACTCACCTGCATTCGCTTTCAGATCTTCAGGAGTCACCATGACGACAAACCTGATCGCACGCTCATTTCGAAACATCTCATAGGACCAGCGTCGGATGGATCTCATACATTTCACTGCCGCAATCCCATTATTGGCAATAAGGACCTAGATGGATTCGAAACAGAGTGGAGCGGTAACCAGGGGGCAATAAGAACTAGGCAGCAAGGAAGAAAGGCCATTCAAATATTTGTTTTTCCTGAGTGCATTTCATCTGACCTGTTGGTCAAGCCCTTTCCTCAACACAGACCTCTCTCAGTTCAACAAGAGCATTCCCTTCCACAGCAATCAACTCAGAAACCAGCTCTTGCTTGACCATTATGATTTTAATGTAATGTGATGTGATTCCCTTTGCTTGAAGAACAGGATGGGACATTGGAGCAAGACCAATAAGCAGCCTGCAGCACCAGCTGCTACTACCTTTGAAATGAGTTCTTGTCAACCCCAGGGAATGGGATGGGGAAGGAGCCTCTCTCATTAGACCGTTAAAACTAGAGTGGAGAAAGCACTATACAAATATAATCCCGCTCTGACAGCGGAGATGCCCTGGATCATTCAATAGGCATCTCTAACATCCGAGAGTCATATTCGACATCAACTCTCGTGCTTATTGTCACACGAGGATGAAGTGACAGGATATTTAGCTAACATGGCAATAAAAGCAAAAGAATCATTGTTACAGGCAGAAATGCAGCTTTCAGTTCCAGAACTCTCAATATTTGGCATTTACTAGCCTGCGAGTCCTGTGTTACACAAATAGCTTGACTGAGGTGGGCATGGAAACAAAAAGCACAATTCAAAAAGAGCTAGTCACTTACCTTCTCGATAACTTTATTCCCCCCAAAACGAGTAACAAATTCTGCAGGGGAGGCCACAGTGAAATCCCGCTGTAGATCAACTTTCTTCCTGTCCCGGCCTTGCTTTACAAGGTGCAAGCCGGACATACTGGGCCTAAGGGAAAGAAAAAAGGTGACTCAGCTGACTTGTGGGTATAAGTAGGTATATTTCACAGATGCCCCAGTGGGCAATTTTTAAAGTTTCCTCTGAGCAAAATTATTTATGGTGACGGGCAGAACTGTTCAGTCTCCAGGCCTGAGCACTCACAATGAACTCTATGAGAACTGCTTACGAGATGCATGCAATGGTCAGATTGTAGGTGTGGGTCATAGTGGAGGTGAGAGGGGAAGAGCTGACTAGCCAGTACATATCTAAATTGCTAGTTATGTCCCTACACGGAAAGACAAGAGTTAACGTTATCCCAACACAACGTTGCTAATACATGTAGGGAACCAGAGTAGTGATAAGGAGAGACAGGTTCCGTCTTCCAAATGTAATCTACGAAAATACGTTCCATCTTCCAAATGTAATCTACAAAACAAAACAAAACCCCACATCTCTAAAGGAAAACTTTCTGTAAGTCACTGCAAAAAGTCTCTAGTTGTAACTCTGTAGCTGGCCAGTTCATCAATACTTCCCAAATCAACCAGTTCAGTTCTACAGCAACACATAGCTCTTTACTATTATCCCTCCTTGCTACAACCACCATTATTCCAAAAGACAACAATGGCTCATAATACTTTGAGTCAATAAAGTCTGAATTCTATTCCTTAGTTAGCTGGCATAATTAGTGCAAATAGTGAAGGACAGTCTTGTGGTTAAATGAAGCCTATCCCCACCTCTGCCACTGACCCACTGCATGACTATGAGAAAATCACTGTCCCTTTCTCTGCCTCAGTTTCCCCAGATGTCAAATGTGGATAAAATCTGTGCACGCTTCCCAAGGGTGATGCAAGGCTTAATTCACTACCATTTATAAAGCACTCTGAGATTCTCAGGCAGAAGACCTAAAACAATAGCAAAGGATTATTCTTGCATGTGTCTGTATCACTGCAGCATTACTGGGACAGTAAGGACATTTATGTCAGATTTTAAAAATAGCAGCGTAGAGCCTCAGGCTCGAGCACAGGCTCCAAGACCCTCCCGCCCTGCAGGGTTTCAGAGCCAGGGCTCCAGCCCAAGCCCAACTGCCTACGCTGCTATTTTTAGCCCATAGAGCAAGCCCAAGTCAGTTGACCTGGACTTTGAGATTCACTGCCATGTGTCTTTTTTGCAGTGTAAACTTACCCTCCGTTTCTTTTCTTCAGATGTTCCCTTTCTACAAATGCACCCCAAAATCTCTGTCCTCAGTCTGATGCACTGGGGATGACTCATGTAAATCCCAGCACACCATTAATAGTTGAATAACCTCAGTAATTACAGGTTCCATTTCTTTGTTCTGCCCTAAAGCCCCATTTACACCCATGTTAAACCTGTTACCTGAAGCGGTTTTAAACCAGGTGTAAAACAGAGCAAGACCAAAGTTTACAGTGACACCAATGAAATGGCCCATCATCTGTAAAACTATTTTTACAGCGCTGAAACTTGCAGCGCTCAGGGGGGTGTTTTTTCACACCCCTGAGCGAGAAAGTTGCAGCGCTGTAAAGTGCCAGTGTAGACAAGCCCTTACACCGACCTAAGCACCAGCGTGGACAGCACTACGTCAGCAGGAGAGCTTCTCCCGCTGACAGAGCTGATACTGCTCATTGGGGATGGAGTAATTAAGTCAACAGGGGAGCTCTCTCTGATCGGCTTAGAGCAGCTCCACAAGAGAGCTTACATTGGCACAGCTTCATCGGTGCAGCTGCGCTACTGTGAGCGCTCTAGTGGAGACATAGACCTGCCGCGTCTGCAGGTTCGGCCGATCGCGGCTCCCCCTGGCCACGATTCGCCGCTCCAGGCCAATGGGGGCTGCGGGAAGTGGTGTGGGCCGAGGGATGTGCTGGCCGCCCTTCCTGCTGCCCCCATTGGCCGAATCCTCTGGACGTGGCAGGTAAACAAACTGGCCCGCCAGAGGTTGCCGACCCCTGCTCTAGACTGTAGATATGCACATAACCTGGCCCATTTCTAAATAAGAATAGCCTGTGCCTAATTCAAATGATCTAGCTAACCTCCTTCTTAAATTCAGCATCGCTCGGCACTTACTGGGGAAGCTGGACGCCAGACTCCGATCTCCAAAATCAAATGCATCTATTTGCACATTACTAAGAATGTACATTGTTCAAAATCTTACATGAGCTGAAAGCTAGAAAAGGCCAGCCTTAAGCACAACCAAAGCAAATGGCTGCACAGACCTGCCAACTCCCATTCTGAGTTCACCTCTCCTCCAGCGGGACTAAACGTGGTGGCAACTTGTGCCCAGCATCAATTCTTACCCCAGCCCGTTACATAGGAGCCTAACACCACAAGCCAGTTTACTCAGCCATGCATATGCCATACATTAGTGTAGTTCTTTACAAGGAGGGTGTATGTTATTAGGCTTTTCATTCGATTTTAGAGATTGCTAAAGTTTTTCCACAGTGTCGCCCACATTGCCTGGTGGACACCTCCCCTCCCACTCACTATTGTGCAATCCTTTCCACCACCTCATGTACTTTTGGCCTTTTAGCCGCTGGAAACCAGGAGGATAGCCAGCCAGCTACACACACACACAGCACATGCTCTGCGGCCTTCCTGTCAGCCATGGCACACAACTTGGGAACCCCTGACCTAGTCTGGTTACTGAAGAGTTGGTGGCATTGAGCAACTCCACTGGGGAGGAGGGAGGGCAGGGGGCAGACAAGATGACCCTTTAATAATGGAACTTGCCAGAAAAAACAAGGCCAGTAAGGAAATAAAAAACGATAAACACAGCTAGCAAGTTTGGGGTGCCTGCGCAGTACAGAGGACCAATCAAGCCTATGGCAGCCAATCTAGCATGAACCCTACTTAACAAGCCACAAATTATAACCACAAATCCTAATTTCAAACAAACAAAGGTTTAAGTGTCTCAGCTAAATAGTTTAAGGATGAAATATTAATAAAGTCCTGCATGAACAGTAGCTAGAGCTAGTTTGTAGTAACCTGCGGAGCCAGGTAGATATCACAAAACAGGGACATTTCCCATAGAAGCCTTTTCTATTGTTTATTATTGTGCATTATTTACATAAAGTACACTATCCTTTACAGCAGGGGTCCCCAACGTGGTGCCCGCGGGTGCCATGGTGCCCGCCAGGGCGTCTAAGTGCACCCGCGTACTGGCCGGCGGACAAGCATCTGCCAAAATGCCGCCGACAAGCAGCGTCATTGAGAGGTGTCGCCGCCAAAATGACGCCGATTTTCAGCGGCATTTCGGCGGCGACGCCTCTGGATGACGCTGCTTGCTGGCGGCATTTTGGCGGCGATGCCTATTGACGCTGCCACTTGTCGGCGGCATTTTGGTGGATGCTCGTCCGCCGCCACGGTCCTCCGCGGCTCGTCGGCTGGCACCCGCCAGACGAAAAAGGTTGGGGACCGCTGCTTTACAGACTATGTAAGGAGATATGGTCTCAATGTAGCTCAAACATACCACACATTCAGGGATATGAACCAGAACCAAAGCCAGAACCCAGATACAGACCATCATGAGCTGTATTCAGGAGGAGGAATGGTCTCTTGATTGAAACACCAGACTGGGACTCTCAAAAGCTGGCCTCAATTCCTAGTTGTCACACAGATATTCTGTAGGACCTTATACAAGTCAGAATCCCTCTGCACTTCAATACGTTGTATGTAAAATGCAGCTGGGGGACTTTCTTTTCGTTCTTTGTTTGTACAGCACCTAACACAATGGGGTCCTGGTCCATGACTGCAGCTCCTAGGCACTACAATAATACAAATAAGTAATTTCCCTTTCTCCTCCCCTTTTTGAGCATATTCTCTATTTGGGCTACAGGATCTTTGAAGCAGAGACTGTCCCTCATTATGTGTATGCACGGCTTCTAGCATAACAGGGCCCTGACTTCCATCAAGACTGCTCTTACTACCATAACACAAACAAAAGCATTGATCGTGTTTGAAATTCAGATCCAAATTTGCAGCTTGAGCCATTTTCGGACACACGGGGGAAATTTCCATTGCCAGGAGACACAGAGGCCTTGCTGGTGAAGAGATCCACAACAGAAGGTTTCACAAGCCAAGTAGTTTTTTATACTAATTCTGAGAAGTGGGAAGTTGTTCCAAGCAATGGGAGGGAGACATGAAAGGAGGCATGAAGACAAGAATGGGAAGAGGCAAAGGAGGCAGATAGGAGACAAACCCCTCTGAAAATCCCAGTCCTAAACCTAAGAGAATTAGGCACCAAACTGTAGTAAATCCACCTCTCCATGAGGTGGCAACTAGGTAAATGGAATAATCCTTCCATTGACCAAGCTGCGATTACAATGAGAGTAAAGTTGATTGAACCACATCACACAGGGCAAGACATTTTTCACAACCCTGAGCGATGTTGCTAGGTCAACCTATGGTTCAGAAGCAGACCAGGCCTAAGAAGAACTACGGCAAGCAGCATAGAAGGGGAAAAAAGATGTAGGTGGGACCGGAGCTTTATTAAGCCATATACATCTCAAAACCGGTTAGTAAATTAGAGCACAGCAGTGGAGAAGCAGGACTTGCACTATATCCTAGAATATACATTGCACAGCAACCTAGGACTGAAGAGGTCACTCTTGATTACATGGTTAGTGGAAACTGGCAAATCAACAACAGGAGAACTAAGGGACAAAGTACAAATCTGGGGTCCAATCCTGCTTATGCATGTGAGTTAGTCCCACTAGCTTCAAATGACTACTTACAAGCACAGATTTTCCCCCACACAAATGTTTGCAAGACCAGGGCTTAAATATTCAGAATAAAACATACTGCTTGCAGGTATAGCTCAGAGTTTATTTAGTGATAGATTCCATGTTTCAGTATGCTGCCTAAGTACTAATAATTGAGACTATGTGTCAACTCCGGGCAGAAGAAAGAAGCTTTTACTTTTTCGGGAGAGCGGTTGGTGGAGTGGGAGTATTACCTAATGTGAAAGAGCACCAAACAGAGCAGAAATTGTCCTATGCAAAACCAGCAGCCAGCCCAGCTGTACGCAGTTACAGTCTAAGTTACTTGGCAAGGAATGCCAGCCAGCAAGTCACTTTGAACACAGCTGCAGCATTTGGTGGTACCTTGAGAGCCCCTATCTAGAAAATCTGCTGTTGCAGTTTTGGAAGCTGAACTGAAAGTTCTGCAGCAATTCAAAGATCTGTCCCTTTCACTCTTTGAGCATATTTACTTTCTAGCTATGACACAATAAAGCCTCTTTTGCAAAAACTGCAACCCCAAACGCCTCCTACTAATTAAGAATTCCAAGGATGATCAAATCACCACTGAAAAATATTCAGGATCCAGTACTGATTTTCCAGAGCAAAGACTCTAACCCTCTCAGTCCTGTGAAGATGTAATTTGTAAGGTCCGACCACATCAGTAAAGCTGGAGCAGTTCTTACCTTTGGAGCATGTAGTACCTGACCTCTTGAGTTTCCTTTGCAGAATCCTCCATGATGGTCTGCTAGAGGGATTTCCAGATTTTGATTTTGTTTAGGACTCGTTTACAGCTGCAGCTCTAAATCCAGAAGGAGAAAGCCACAAAGTGCTTCCTTTGAATTTGTATGGTCCCTCTTGGAACAACACAGCATTTCCCTGATTGCCTCAGATTTTTAACCTTTGTCTCTCACTTCCCCACCCTCTTCAGTCTCAGTCTCTCTCTCTCTCTCTCCCCCTGTGACACATGGTGTGTATACTCAGCTGGGGTAGCAGCTTTCACTGATCTGCATTTGAGAGAAAAGAGTTGATCAGGGAGGAGAAAAAAGATCTCTGGGTTATGTAACTGGGTTTAAGAAACAGCATTGCTGCTGCAGTTTTCATGCTGCAAAATAGCTTTTCATTGCAATGATCATTCTCTGCTCACACTCACTAGAGCGAGGTCACTTTAGAAGACACTTTAGATTCCACAGTTTCCCGTTT
Organism: Emys orbicularis; assembly: GCF_028017835.1. Taxonomy (NCBI): domain Eukaryota; kingdom Metazoa; phylum Chordata; order Testudines; family Emydidae; genus Emys; species Emys orbicularis. The sequence continues at coordinate 8,410,912 of NC_088699.1, forward strand.
GTCAGGAATACATGTCAAACACACCCAGAGGCAATGCCTTGGTGTATACATGGATACTGGCCAGTGGATCAGCAAGCACTTGCTCAGAAGCTGCATGGATGCATCGGGGGAAGGGGGTGCACTGAGGTGTTCCTTTTTGAGCCAATAATCCCAGAGAAGTCCATCAAGCTGAAAGGATTGCTATCTAGATCAGGTTGAAAATAAAAGTCACCAGGCTGAGCAGATGACACAGAACACGTTTCCACGGTTAAACAGAGGAGAATCAGATGTGAAGCTTCTCCGGTCATATAGGGAAGGATGGTGTGGATTAGACAGGACGAGGGATGGTCCAGTGCACTAGCCTGGAACTCAGGAGACTTCAATTCAATTCCCTGCCATGCCACAGGCTGCCTGTGACACCTAAGTCTTTCTGTGCCTCAGATCCCCATCTGTAAGATGGGGATAATGATACTTCCCTAGCTCCCAAGGGTACTGTGAGGATAAATACATGAAAGATTGTGAGGCTCTCAGATACTATGGGGATGGAAGCCCTGTAAGTCCTAAGATAGACATAAACATGAGCATCAAGCATACAAGAAAAAGGTACACTGGGGACCTCTGAACACAAAAACCATGAGAAATGTACGTGTATGTAGCAAAAGGTGCAATAAATAATAAATAATAATATAAGGAGATATTGGAAGGGACCCCAAAAGGTCATTGAGTCCAGCCCCCTGCCTTCACTAGCAGGACTAAGTACTGATTTTTGCCCCAGATCCCTAAGTGGCCCCCTCAAGGATTGAACTCACAACCCTGGGTTTAGCAGGCCAATGCTCAAACCACTGAGCTATCCCTCATCCTGCTCACTGTGAGATCAGAACTAGATGCAGAAATTGGATTCGGTTTTCAAATCCTGAAAAGTACAGAGACCCATCTCCAGTCATCACATATTTTAAACTAGTACAGCCCTGATCCCAGTCTGCAGAGGGTCTGCCAGCACGAGTGACGGGAGGGAAACTATACAATCATCCAAAGATCATTTCAATAAGGATGCGCCCACAGCAACCAGTAGAGTTACTTGGCCTTTACAGCTCTTAACATGGTACCCTCCGAAGCCTGAAGCAGGACAACAGGGTGCCAAAGCAGTGAAGAGCAAGGCCAGTGCATTGAGTCAAAGAGAGGAGCTAGGAATAGGGGCACATGGGGAGGTATGTTCAGGCAGAAAGTCCTGTGTGGATAGGGTGACCAGATGTCCCAATTTTATAGGGACAGTCCCGATATTTGGGGCTTTTTTTTTTTTTTTTTTTAAATATAGGCACCTATTACCCTCCACCCCCATCCCGATTTTTCACACTTTCTATCTGGTCACTCTATATGTGGATCCAATTTCCCTGAGCTTTATCAGTAGAAAGGTGGAAGGGCACAATGACACCTTGTGGCTGCAGAGAAGGAAGCAGATAGAGCATCTGGAGTGCAAGGGAATCTCTTCTGACTAGAGAACAATGGTGACAAAAGACTTAGTGGAAGGGTCTGAGCCGCAAAAATTTGGATCTGGATGTCAGCCCCCAACACACACAGAATTTGGGGTGTTCCGTTCTGGAGATTTGGTTTGGTCCTTTGTACAAAAGCCATGGAATTTGGCTGTGTTCTGGATTCTGACACCCAAAGTTTGGGGTGAGTGCTCAGATGCTGGTTGTGCGGAAACATGACTGCTTCTGTCCCTTCCTGACAGGATAGACAAGGAAGGGAAGAAGCAAGCACTGAGGGGCTGCTGCTGTCAGTTCCTTCATCAGTGGCAAGATTCCTTCAGGCTACAGGCACCGCTCATGGAATTGCTCCAGGCTGCTCTAAACCAAACCACACGCTGTTGAGATGGGGAACCTGGGATGCCAGGGACCCAAGCTGCTTCGCCTATCCCCTCGAGATTAACGCCCACCCTTTCATCCCGGCATTAACAAGCATGGGCACAGCAGATGCAATACTTCTTCTAGGGCGCAGGCCTGTTTAATCACTTCGTGACTAATGAAGCAACTGGCATGTTCACCCAACAACTAAATGCATCACTTCCACTGATGGCCTTTGCTTACATTCACAGAGTGCTAGGGACCTTTGGAGGCAGGCCACACTTCAAAATGTATCAGCACTATAGAGCTAGTCAGAAAAATTGCCACAAAACATTTTTCCCATAGGAATTTGCCAATACTGAAACATTGCATAGAAACAGTCGAATTTCAATGAAATTCCAGGGGAACCCAGGCAGGATTCTATTGGAAACCTGCCTAGTTCCCTACCAGCTCCCTCACCCAGCTCCTCCATAGCCCGCCTGGTGGGCTATTGGGGAAGAGGGGTCCAAGACTCCAGGGCAGCCCACCACATGGACTGCCCAAGCTCCCAGGTCCTTGACAGCCTGCCAGGTGGGCTACAGCAGAGCTGGCACTCCCAGCTCCCCTTCCACCCATCAGGCAGACTACAATGTCTGCCAAATGTTCAAGCCCCCCACATCCCAAACCCACTCAGTCTCTGAACTTCGGAGCCATGGGAGACTAAATCTACCGCCTCTGCTACAAGTATAACAAGCCTGGAGCAGCCACAACACTGGCTAAAAACATGAATCATGTCTGCTAGCAGCTGAATTCACTGTGAGGTATGCTACCAAATCAGTGCACATGACTTTGGTGCAACACATCCTCAAGAGACATTCCGCACAAGGATAGCACCATTCGGATATGATACCCCCCCCTCACACAACAAACACACTGCAAAGGTTCTTTCCTGAGCATCTAACTACACAGACACTGTCCATGTTACCCTAATTACAGTAAACACAAGAAATTCATCCTCTCTTTGGCACCAGGCCCATCGTTAGACAAAAAGACAAACCTATGCTGTTGTCTCCCATTCAGATCTCTAACAAATGGAGAGCATCCATTTTAGACACATACCTGACGCACATTCCAACTAGGAGCCTGCATTGATCCCAGCACTGTAACATGCCTATCAGTGACGTAGCAGTTTATTCCAGAGGCAGTGATGCATTAGCTGGCTTGTTTGCAATGCAGTCTTAAGCAGACTGCAGCACGCACGCACACACACACACAAACCCCGAAAGGATTATTTTGCACACTAGGCCTGCAAAGGGTGTGGAGAGGCAGCTTTGACCACGAATGCAGTGTTTTTACTCATGCTGATTTAGAGATGTACCTGATCTGAGTGGGAAGTGGGAAGCTTTAAGCACAGCTAAAGCAACCATATTATGACCTGCTCCAGTTTCAGAGCTGCTCTTGCAAGCTATTTTACTGAGACACACAGATAAAGCAAGTGTGCACCCATGCAGTCTAGAAAGCGAAGCAGCTTTTGGGGGCTATTTTAGACAGAGGAAATGGCTGAACATGCTTTGGGTAAGAAGGCTATCTGGGGAAGAGGACTGACTGGACTTAACCAAATACAGTTCTATTTCTGAACCCTTGAAGGGTTTCATGTCATACTTCATCCTATAGGTGTCAACAAAATGACATCAGTGGTCTCAGATCTGTTTGCTTGAAAGGCCAATGCTTACGGACTTTAAGTCATTAAAGATTGGGCACAATAGAGTAGTAGTTCTCAACCAGAGGTACACATATCCCTGGGGATATGCAGAGGATTTCCAGGGGGTGCATCAACTCATCTAGATATTTACCTCGTTTTACATCAGGCTACATAAAAAGCACTAACGAAGTCAGCACAAACTAAAATTTCAGACAAATAAAATGGGGAAGCAACTTCAGTAATAATGTGCTGTGACACTTTATATTTTTATGTCTGATTCTGTAAGCAACTCCTTTTTAAGTGAGGTGAAACTTGGGGTACGCAAGACATCAGACTCCTGTAAGGGCTGCAGTAGTCTGGAAAGGTTGAGAAACACTGCGATAAAACACAGATCATCACCTTTATTGCTCAGCATGTTCCCCACACTGATATCCATGTGAATTCTGAGCAATGATCGAGGGGAGACTGCAGCCCATAATAATTATTCTGGAACCAAAAACCACAGGACCCAGCCTAGCCAAAGGACTGAGTGATTTCATGCCTCCAAAACAAGATTCCTTTTTCCTGCGCTGGGTACTTTGGTTGCAACAGCTGCAATGTCGTCGGCATTGTGACATTTCTCATTTGGAAGAAACACACATTTTCTTTTTATAAATCACAAATCCAGTCTCTCAATTATTATTCTGCAACGTGTATTTCACAGTTGGCCATCACCAGAATATGTGATCACCGAAGTTACTACCGTGCCTCGAAATTTTCAAGTCTGCGTCTCTGCTATAATTATGGGGGCAATAGATTTGCTTTCTTAGTGCATGAAAGGCTCATTGAACTCAATGAGACTCTTTTCATGGATTCCAATGGGCAGTTCCTATGCACCACTGATCCAGAATCTCTCTCTCCACATGTCCCTCCATACCTTCTTTCAACCATTCTTTTTGTCTGTCTTTTCCCCCCGCAAGGTGCTTTGCCTCTTCTTCTACACCTCCTTTTCACTTGGAGCAGCCTCCCAGTTCCTCCATATGTCAAATGCCTTCCCTCTCCTTCTCCAAATCTCCCCTCAAAATACATTTCATTTGGCAATCCTTCTTGCTTAGCTCTCCACAGGGATCTGCCATCCTGCATTTGTACAGCTGGCCTGTATATTATATTTGTCCAAGTTAGATTGTAAACTCTTCAGCACAAGAACCTTGTCTTATGCATTCTTGTCTTACTACCTGTCCTTCCAGCAGGCCTAGTGTGCAAAGGAATTGCATTGCAATTGCACTGCATAAGGAAGAAACCAGATTAATTCCTGGTATGATTCCAATTAAGCCAGTAGAGTTACATTCTGTATGAAATTGGCACAGTAGCTTCAATTGAGGATGATAAAGTCAGATTCCAAGTACAGACAGAAAGCTGGGAGTCACTAAGAATTTGCATTGTAAACAGAAACCATGTTTCTGACACCCCTTCTCTCACTACTAGTACCTTACTCCAAGAGCAGTCCCACCAATTTCAATGGGATTATTCCGCAGAGTAACGATTGTACAGCAGTGAAGGTAATAGAATCTGGCCTACAGATGACAACACCAGAGGGATTGCCTTTGAATTTCAGGAAAGGGGATGAGGTGAGGATTAGATTCAAATCCCTGAATTCATATTTTCCACTCTGGTTTTGGTTCAGTGTTGGATCCAAAGCAGGAAGGGGCTGTTCAACTTCAGTGCCAAGATGTCCTCCAAATCTAGCAAGAGCAACTAAGCTGGTGACGTTTCTGCCATTACTGGGCAAAACTCCACGAGATTTTGGTGCCATCAGGCTCAAACTCTAGTTTTAAATCTATGATTAAATCCAAATCCTGAGCCCTATAATCTAAATTTAATCCACCATCCACATACCAGTTCCTGGGGCCAGCTCTTACTGAAAAGAGTTTTTTTTTTTTTTAAATCTGATCCTCCACGTAATTCTGCAAGTTCCTGTAATATCAGCCAGTTAGTTTTCAAGTCTAGTTACACTGCAGAGACAAGGGTATTTAAACAAAACAAAAAATCAAATTGCCCCCCTACACAGTTGAGTTTGCAGCAGCACTGAAGAGCTCCACAAGGGATGACGTCTAGTGCTCCTTGTCACGAAAGTTTAAAGGTGAAATGGGGGAATTGGAGGGAAATATTTGTGCCTTTTACAGTGAACAGCTTCAAAAGTTTCTCCCAAAATTTCCTACCCAAAAGGTTTTGCTCAAGAAGGATGGCCTTGTAATTAAAAACACAGTATTAGAAGTCCGAAGACCTGGGTTATTTCCCAGCACAGCGAGTTCCTACACTTCCTTGTGCCTCAACTTTCCTCTCCATAAAATAGGAACACTGATACTTCCCTGTTTCCCAGATGTATTGCAGGACTTAATTCACGTAGGGCCCTGCCAATGCCCATTGAAGTCAGTAGGACCTTCCACTGATTTCAATGTGCCTCTGATTGGGCCTCTAAATGTCTAAAAAGCACATAGTAGGCCCAATATTTTGAGGTGCTGAGTGCCTCCTAACTATAATGGGAATGGAGGGCATTTAGCAGACCTCAGGAGAGTGCTCTAAAATTCTTAGATGGAAGGTTTTATTAAATTGCAAAATATACTTTATCCTTTTAATTAGAAAGAACTTCTATGTGAATAGGTATATCACTCAGCACTATGGAATCACAGCACCCGAGTATATTATCAAAATCTTCCAACAAAAGGGACTCTGGACTTAGTACTTCTAATGTAAAAGCAGGGGAGGAAAGGATAAAAAATATATATTGAGGGCGGAAAAAGCAACATTCCTCTTCGTACATCTCAAAAAGAGCAGGATGGAGGCACAAACACTTTTCAATTTGATTTGCAGATCACCTTCTCTTATTTATTGTATTGAGCGGGTGGAATAGTAGGATGGATTTTAGAAGAGCTGCTTGACAATTTAAGAAAAGGAAGAAATAAAGAGTTTGCTTTAGGTTATGCTGGTGACATGTAGTTACAAAACCATCCCATTTTTAATGGGCACAGGGCCTGATCCAAAGCCCTATCCAAATGCAGTAAGAGACCTTTCCATTCATTTTAGTAGGTATTGCATCAGGCACATAGTTTAGACCCAAAATTTAGACTTTGGGGCTTTTTTTTAAATAAAAATAAAAAAACTTTATACTATTTAATGACTAGAGCGTTTTCAATGTAATGCAATTTTCAAGGCAATTTCAACATCCCGTGGCAGTGTTGCAAACTCAGGCTCAGCAATATTACAATGGTGTTTGAGAAACCAGAAAGCAAAAAGGAGTGTAAACAAAGTGAATTGGCTATGCTAGTTTCACTGGCACTGAAGTGAAGTGCAAAGGACAAGCAAACCGCATCAATGGTGAAGGCTAAGGATTGGGAGGGAGAAGAGATTGATAGAAATTATTTTTTTGGCAATGCCTCCTTTAAGATAGACATTTATGCAAGTTGCTGAAATAAAACTGTATCGGGGACATGCATCACCCTCCTCTATCTGCTGAGCGAATAGTTGTCGACCTATGGCAAAGAAGGCGAAAGGGAGGAAAGCAACCCTGCTGCCCTCAGCAAGCAGCACAGAATTTCACTTCATTAATGGCCTTCTGTCTGGGAGATGCAAGCTCTGATGCAAGTCTCCTCAAACAGGCCTCAGCAGTACCATGGCAACTGGTGGCACAGAGAGCAGATTAAGGGAGGAGCCTTCAATTCAAGTAGTGGCCACGTGGCTGGAAATCCGGAGAGGACCTGGAAGGGGAGAAATCAGATCAGTGAAGGAAAATTTCCTACACAACAGTGCATGGTTTGGAAATTCCAGAGCAAGGCCTGATCATTCCTAAACTTAAGTATGGATCTGAGATATGCCAATGGAACTACTAATGTGCATAAGGTTGCACAGGTGCTTAAAACTTTGCAGGATTAAAGCCTACTTGTTTAACTTAAAATAAAACACAAAAATAGATCAGCTGTTTGGTTGGTTCTCTGTGCTATCATGCCAAGTTCAAAGTCAGGTCTGGCATTTCATCTGGCTGCCCAGTCTAGAGTGCTCAAGACATCCCTCTCAGTATCAAAATTAGGGCCTCATTCTGAGAAGACTTCAACATGTGAATCACTGCTCACATGAGTCTCAGTAATTCAGTGGACTACTCACCTGGTTAAAGTTTGTCTATGGAAATCTTCTCATAATGAGGCAGAAAGGGCCAAATTCTCTGTGGGATTAACTCCAGTGACTTAATGGAGTTACACTCACAGGTAAAGATCCAATTCTGCAAGCGATTCTTCACAAGAACAACTCTGCACCTGCACAGTAACTTACTATACTGGGGCCTAAAGGTGTAAACAGAAAAAAGTGTGCAGAATTTCCTTGATTTTAATATGGGTTTCATACAAGATGCCATCTTGAAAATGTTAGTAAAAGTCAAGAACAATTTATTAAATATTTACTTAATCACATTGTGACAAAAGAACCCCAAAGTGCTTTCCAAGTTAATGCATTCAGGAGTTATTTTGACCACTATTGAAACACTGGATGGAACACAGCAGCTGTTTAACAGCTCCCTGCAACTCTACACAGCATACCAGGACAGGAATGCTGTCTTCCATCAGAAGAAATCAGCGAACCCCAAAGACACAATGTTGTGCTAGTGCATGAGAAAATGAAACTGACCAGAAACAAAACACCAGTCAAGTTTTACTGTCCAAGTTGTGTAAAGTGCAAAAAGTATACAGACAGTACAAATGAAAGATGTTTTAAAGATGTTCAGTCGTAATGCAAGATGCTTTTATAACATAGAGGGGTTAAGGGAATTATTTTTAAACACGTGTTTTCTGTTCACAGTGCCCCTTTAACAAGGTGGAACAGTACAGCAAAGCAATTTTCAGTAGCATACAGGCAGGCACAGCTTTATAACAATATTCTGATCTGTCTGCTTGTTTTTTCAGTACGCATTTTTCTTGCTGAACAGAGCAAGATGTGCCACGTGCCAGCTGAAAGCACATGATCTGATCATCGTTTTTCAAATCAGTCAACTGATGACCAACTGGCACAACTAGACCATATGGATTTCTAGCTGGAATGGGAGTTTACCTTGCACATCTCGTCTCAGCAAGGGTTTCTTTAGCAACATCATAGCATTTAGTAAGTGGAGTTTTCTGTCAATTCCAACGTTCTATTCTCTTCTGTTCACCAAAACAGAATTTGATTATCTCACAGTGTCTATGAGCAGAGACTAACAAGTTTTAAATCAACTCTGATAAGGTGGAAAAACACAACACACACTCAATCTAGATACTGAAATACAGAAATGTGACTTGGCATACTGAATGACCATTACCGGCCATTTCCGGATTTATGGATTACATGCAATCATCTGATAGGATCTCAGCTAACACAAATACGTTTTCTAATATACAGATGTGGTGTTGGCTAGTGGGTGGGATAAGGGGACTTGGAGCTAGGAGGTTCACGTTCTAGCGTAGACTCTGCAACTAACATGCTGCGAGAGATCACACAGATCACTTGACCTCTCTTTACCTGGGTTTTCCCAATCTATAAAACAGGAAGAGGAGGACAGTTTAATTGAGTGTTATTTGAGGACCAAAGAGGAGTAATCCTAGCAGTGGGGTGATCTTAATGAGGTGATTTTCTCAGCTGTGTTTCAGTGCATCAGCTGAATTTTCACATTGTGAAACTCTGCTTGAGGTGACATGGCAAGCCTGATGAAACCACACCTGGTCAATAGGGCGCGCATGATCACAACCCCAACCTTGGTGCTACATAACAGAGTCACCCAGAATTGCATCACCACTTATCTCCACAGAGCAGTGAGATGGTGTTTGAGCTGGAGGAGAAAGTGAAGGGGAGGAGGATTAACTGTTTGTTTATTCTCTCTGAATCTCTGAGTTACTGAAGTTCAAAAAGCCCAGATCCCCAGACAAAATCCCTCGCTGCCTTCCTCTGTAAAAGGAGTACTATTTGTCAGCTTAGAGCGCATGGCGGATATCACACCCACCTCTTAATCTCAATGATCACATGCTCCACTTCGTTAGCTAAGAACTAAGAACATAAGAACTGCCAATGGTCTATCTAGCCCAGTACCTGTCTCCAACAGTGAGTACCAGAGCTTCAGAGAGAGTGTACAGAACAGGGCAATTCCGGGGAGATCCACCCATCTTCCCCTCCTGACGTCCAGCAGTCAGAAGTGACCATCTTGGCTAATAGCCATTGATGGACCTATCCTCCATGAACATATCTAGTTCGTTTTCCAACCCAGTTACACTTTTGGCCATCACAACATCCCATAGCAATGAGCTCCACAGGTCTATTGTGTATTGTGTGGAAAAGCACTTTGGCTTATTTCTATTAAACTTGCTGCCTGTAAATTTAATTGGGTGACCGTTGGCTTTTGTACTGTGAGAAAGGGTGAATAACATTTCTCTATCACTTTTTCCACGCCATTCTTGATTTTATATGCCTCTATCATATTCCGCATTAAATATCTGATTAAATCAGAATTCAATCTTTGTGGCTCAGGGGGTTGGCAATTTAACATGGGTAGAGTTGTATGTTTGATTCCTCTTTCTTTCAAAGTCCACAAAATCCATCAAGAATTGCTTCCCCTAATTTTTAACCTCACTCCCAAGTTCAAAAGCGTCCCATTTTGCAGTCACCACTATTGCCCCAAATCGGGATGGTACTCTCTTTTGACACACACAGTTCCATGTTTTAGCTAGACAAATCTCTATTGAATGGGCCCCGAGTGGGATTTCTCTGCAGTAAAGCCAGTTTCTCTCAATGACCTAGACTGGAAATCAAACCAGAGTTCTCCATCTGGCAGTGCAGAGCAACAGAACTAGTACTCCAGGCAATCATGCAATAGACTGCGGCATCTCATGAAGTGATCAAAAGCCACAACCTATGACCTTAAACTAACTCCCTCTACTAACTTATCTTTGTCTTTTTAGAGTAGGTGCCAGAGTTATCTAGTAGTTACAAAAAGGAAACTGGGAGTCAGACATCTAGGTTCCATTCCTTAGCACTGCCATTGTTTCGCTGTGCATCTCTGGGCAAATTGTTAAAAAAATTTGTTCCAGCATCTTTCCAGGTATTGAAGTTAAGCAATCTATTTGTAAGCACTTGGAGGATTATAAGAAATAGTCAACATGGATTTGTCAAGAACAAACCACACCAAACCAATTTAATTTCCTTCTTTGATAGGATTACTGACGTAGCAGATAAGGGGAAACAATAGACATAACACACCTTGATTTTAGTAAGGCTTTGGACACAATTCTGCATGACATTCTCATAAGCAAACTAGGGAAATGTGGGCTAGATTAAATTACTAAAGGTGGGAGCAGAACTGATTGGAAGACTGTACTCAAAGACTAGCTATCAATGGTTTGCTATCAAATTGGGAGGGCATATCTAGTGGTGTCCCAGAGGGGTCAGCACTGGGTCTGGTACTATTCAATATTTTCATTAATGACTTGGATAATGGAGTAGAGTATGCTTATAAAATCTGCAGATGACACCAAGCTGGGAGGGGTTGCAAACACTTTGGAGGACAGGTTTAAAATTCAAAATATCCTTTACAAATTGAATAACTGATCTGAGTTCAACAAGGTGAAATTCAATAAAGACAAGTGCAAAGTACTTCACCTAGGAAGGAAAAAATCAAATGCACAACTACAAAATGGGGAATAACTATCTAGGTAGTAGTACTGTGGAAAAGGATCTCGGGGTTATAGTGGATCACAAATCGAATACAAGTCATTAACATGATGCATATGTTAATGCAAAAGGCTAATATGATTCTGGGGTGTATTAACAGGAGTGCTATATATAGACACAGGAGGTAACTGTCCCACTCTACTTGGCACTGGTGAGGCCCCAGCTGAGTACTGTGTCCAATTCTGGGCACCACACTTCAGGAAAGATGTGGACAAATTGGAGAGAGTCCAGAGGAGAGCAACAAAAATGATAAAAGTTTTAGAAAACCTGACCTATGAGTAAAGGTTGAAAATACTGGGCATGTTTAGTCTTGAGAAAAGAAGACTGAGGGGTGACCTGACAACAGTCTTCAAATATGTTAAGAGCTGCTGCAAAGAGAATGGTGATCAATTGTTTCCCATGTCCACCGCAGGTAGAATAAGAAGTAATGGACTTAATCTGCACCAAGGGAGATTTAGGTTAGATATTAAGAAGATCTTTCGAACTAGAAGGGTAGTTAAACTCTGCAATAAGCCCCCAACAGAGGTGGTAGAGTCCCCATCATTGGAAACTTTTACAAACAAGTTGGACAAACACCCGTCAGGGATGGTCCAGGATGGTTTACCTGGTCCTGCCACAGGGTACTGGGCTTGATTTGATAATTTCTCTAGGTCCCTTCCAGCACTACATTTCTATGATACTATGATGCCTTGCCTCAGTTTCCCCCATCTGTAAAACAATGATGCTTTAAGATCCTCAGATGAAAGGCAAGGAAAACTACTCCTATTAGTTTTAATTAATCTAAAAAGGTAGCCTCAGGCCGTGACTTTTGAGTTTGTTTGTTTGTTTGTTTGTTTGAACTGGCAAATCTCTCAACTTGATTGCCTATCAAATGACCTCTAAAGAGAGTATCAAAGCAAGCAAATTATGAAAGAGGAGCTCAAGGTTGGGTACCTATTGCATTAAGGATCTTTGTTGCCAGTTAATGGCATAGGAGTAGGGTGACCAGACAGCAAATGTGAAAAATTGGGATGGGGTTGGGGGGGTTAATAGGAGCCTATATAAGAAAAAGACCCAAAAATCAGGACTGTCCCTATAAAATCGGGACATCTGGTCACCCTACATAGGAGTGATAGGAAAGAGCGAATAGAACTTTGATTTTTGTCTCTCTTGCATCTTTCCAGGGCTTCTCACCACATTAATGGGTAAGCACCCTCATTTTCCTCAGGTCTAACAATATACGAAGTCTGAGGGCCAGGTTCTCCTTTCTACTGAAAACCTTTTGTGCTGCTAGATTATTAGGGCTGAAGGTCACTGGAAAGGTAATTTCCTCCAGATTTGCATTAAGATTTTAGAACTTGCCTGTGATTTCACTGCCTCTTGGCTAAGAAACTCAAAAGGGCTTAACAGAAACCTTAATAAAAATCGCTGAATATGTCTGTGGGTAGGTATTACCGCTGCCATTTTATAGACGAGAAAAGACATTTTCATTTAATATTTTCAGAAGAATCCATTAATTTCGAGTGCCTAACTTGACCACTAGGCCCTGATTTTCACCATGCACTATAACTCCAACCAAAGTCAACAGAACCAGTGGATGCTCACCATCTCTGAAAAAGTCAGGCCCTGGCTATTCTTCATCTTGGAAACCCAAAATTAGTGGACCCTCTTGAATATTTTGGCCAAGGTCACACAGCAAATCAGTGACACAGCTAAACACAGAACTCAAGAGTCCAGACCCCCAGTTCCGTGTGCTGGTCACTAGATCACGCTGCTTCCCAGGATGGGTACTTCAGAGATATAACACTTGATCTTAGCTCAAAGAGCCGAGGACCACAAAACAAGATCAGTGCCCTATTGTTATACAAGCACATAGCAAGAAAGAGTCCCTGTCGCAAAGAGCTTTCTGCCCTTCTCTGTTCAGAGGCTGCATCCTGAAAGGCGAGCTGGGCAGTACAGATGAGAAAATCATCATAGAACTCCTCGCAACATTCACAAAATGCTGAAAGCATCAATGAAGCAAACACATGTGCATTACAAGCACCACCATCAACTCATACAAACAGCTGTAGGTCGGCAACAAAATGCAACAGCTCTAGAGGGCAGGTATCATTCTGAAGACCCTATAAAGAGCAAACTGACTCCCTTTCCGAAGGAAACATTAACATCAGGTGGGGACACCTACAGAAACCATCATCACGTCCATCTTATTTGAGCCCTAATAGGGGAGATGAAGTAGCCTTGTTTGTAAGGGTGAGGCTAAGATCCCCTTGAATTGCAAGCAGCAGCCACATTAAATGTAACGCTGCTAGACTGCTGCTTCTATTATTCAGAATGAAATGTTTCTCCCAGTGGCAGTAAACACGTTATTACAAACTATACAGAGTACCAGCATGGCACTCTCTCATTCAGAGACAGTCATTTCCTTGGAGATATACAAAGCATTCTGACTACAAGCACCCAAAACATAAAACTCCACCTGTCAGCAACTGTGCAAGCAATGATTTCAAGCACAATGGAGGGAGATTAAAAGAAAACCAAGACGTGCCCTAACTACTCCATCCAAAAGTCAAACATGATTGACTGTGGAGTCATCACCAGTGGGCACCTGAAGCTTCTAGGAGTTTGGGGGAAAAGGGAGACCCAAAAAAGGAGAACCCACTATTATTACTGAGATTATACAAAACGTTCAAAGCCATCTAGGGAATTTAAAAACATAACTTCTGTTAAAATTACTGGAAGATCTGTATCTAACTCCTCTGGACTGCTTTGAAAATCTCAGCCAAAGACACCATGACCTGCAAGAGCTGTTAAGGCAGGCAGCATCTTTTCTGTTAACATGCATTGCATTTTGTAACAAAATACTAGCAGATGTGCTAACCACTGCTGAAACACTCAGAACCGGTTAGAAAGGAAAGCGCAACTTGGTTTTAACTTGCAAGGCCCATCTTTGAAAGCCATCGATCCATAGCGCCAAATACTATAGCTGGATTTTGAAAAGAAGGAAGGGGTGGGTAATGTTGTGGCCAAAGAGTACCCTTTGTAGCTATGCAAGCCAAGCTAAGGGTACTCAAATCTAGAGAGTCAGGACATATGCCAGTCACTGCAGGAACACTTCCTCACACTACAACCATCCTAGTGCACAGAAACGCACGACTGGCCATGTGCATTATTACCTTCCTCTGAAATAAGGTTAGTCAACAGACCACCACCAGAGCCAGATACCAGACTTGATAGATCCAGTATAGCATCTCCTCTGTTACGGTCATCAGACACGATCCATGTCCTGGAGACTCCCTGCTTTAGTATCACGGAACTTTATCAGTCTTGCTCATTCACCCCAAATATTGCCCCTCAAAAGCCTTATCAAAGAGGGAGAAAATGAGGCCCTTCCTCCAACAGCAACAAGATACAGTGTCCCTTCCCCATACTCCTTGTGCTCCAGCTCACATTTCAGTTGAGTTGGGTAAGAAGGAAGCCTATTGTAACAAGACAGTCTTTCTAGGACTAAAAGGAACAAGGTGAGAAAAGCCCGCAGACTGGATTGGATTAGTAGGGTTTTTACATACCTTATATGACTAGCCAGGCCATCTTGAACATTAGACAGTCCTGGGTCTGAAAGGGAATCTGAACAGACAGACAAAGGAGACAGAGACCTCTCTTTCTCCTCAAGCAGATCAAGTTTCACCAAGGAGCTCGTCTCATCCTCTGAGTTATCCTCAGACACAGAGCCAAGGATGAAATGAGAGTGCAGGTTCAGCTCCAGGGGCTTCGTGGTAGGGGAGGACTCCTCCATAGTGACTCCGAAGTGGGCTCTTAGCACTAAAAGAGAAAAAAGCAAGAGCTGAAATTAGTATTAGCTCCTAGGGAAACAAGAAAGCCTTCAAAAGCAGGGTTCATTTGTGGCCAGACACACACTGTTGAAATACCATGTCTGACCATGATCCAGACTAGTCACTTGTACAAACAGAAAAGCCACTGAAATAACACAAGTATCAATGCAACAGATCATTCTAATCTGTTGCAAAAGCTGCTGGCTTAGACAAAGCTACAGGAAGGACAAACAATCCTTAAGCAGGCACAACTTTTGTTATAAAATTCATAGCTAGAAAACCAATATGGAGGCATTTATTCTTATTTAACATTTATATTTTGGTAGTGCCTAAAGGCCAACCAGATTAGGGCCCACTGCGCTAGATGCTGCACAAACATATAATAATTGGCGAAGAGCTTATGATCTAAAATACAGTACACAGCAGGGGAATGGGACAAACCAGCAGACTGGGGTGCGATGATAAAATCAGACATCCACTGGCAGTCTTTTACCTGGGACCAAACGGAGGGCCAACTCAAAGACAGAAGGTTGGCTGTTTTACAAAATATAATACAAATGTTTGGTGCTGTGGTTGTTTTTCAAAAATCAATTGTTTAATGTATTTTTGAAAGAGATAGCTGGATTTAATCCTTCCCCTGCAGCACTTGTAGCATTTTGCTAGTGCAAGAGAAACAACAAATGAAATTGACTAGTTTCCAAAAGTGAAACTTTCTAATCTGTCATCATCACCCAAGCTAACTGAAACACAAAGAGGAAACAAACAGCAAAACCAGTGTAAAGTAAATTAGACTGAGAAGTTTAACAATGTTGATGGTCTAGAGCATAGCACAGAGATTACTTAACATCACAGCATCCCTTTACAGAGGTCACTTCTGCTGTGAAAAGCTGATGCAAGATTAGTATTAAGTAATTGGTGTTTGCAATACATGAACTGCAACACATAGGTATAAAAAAATTGCAAACACTTGTTTGTTTTTCTGTATGCATGCAATATATACCTACCAATAAAAGAGGAATAATAGCAAATACTTTATCTCAGTCTTACATGATTTAGATGTGAAGGGCTTACATGAGGAAACTGGACAGTATTAAAATGGTAAGTACTGATATGAAAGAATCGGCAATAAAACTTTATAAGAGTGGGAAGCTTATTCTGCAAATTGGGAATCTCAGGCATTGAAGATTTTGGTCAATGTAGTATCAAAATGCTGGAAGTTTTCAGGCTCGGTATAGAATTATGGCAGAAGACTTGATATCTGAGAGACTTCAGGATTCATTTCATATATTATAGAAGAAAAAATGTGCATTATGGGCTCCTTGAAAGTCCTCCATTCACAAACCAGGCACAGCATGAGCAAGAAGAATTCGAGCTTTCCCAACACACTCCCCTGCCAAGGTGCCTCAACCTGATCCAGGAGGGATCACCTCTAGGGGAGAGTTCAGTCTCCAAGACCCACTCAGCCCTGAATTTCACCTGTCTTTCTCAGATTACCCATCTGCACAGTAGGGTGGTACAAGGCTTGGTAGCATGCCTTAAGTTCTTCAGATGAAA